>NC_133665.1:148089863-148454389 GCF_037893015.1 Macrotis lagotis
TACTCTGGGCTACATTCCTCTTTTGCTCACATGAGTCAGATCCTTACTGAAGTTCCTTCATGAAATCTGGAATTGTGAACTTGTTTCCCTGTTTCATTTTGTTTTGATTGTGTATTTGTGTTTGTGTGTGTGTGTGTGTGTGTGTGTGTGTGTGTGTGTGTGTGTGTATTCTGTGGCTTTGCATTCTGCTTAGTGACTCCATTTAAACTTGTTTAGGGAAAAGCTCTGCTCTGGAAGTGCCAAATGTTTTATTTTTTTTTTTTGCAAAGAGTTATCTGTAACCAATCCATACAATCCATACCCAAAAGAGAAAGAAACTCTAAATATAAACCTTTTATTTGTAAAAGCAAATATAAAAAAAGTAAAAAATTTTGAGAGTAGTTGTCTCCATAATATGAAAAAAATACAAAATCATAATAATTAAGTGATCCCCTGGGAATTACTTTTGGGAAATATACTCCACTGGACTTGGTTTTTATCCCACTGGCATAAATTCCAGCAACTGGATTTCAAATCATAACGAAGAGAGCAGGTCCAGGTTAATTACTTTCTTGTCCTTCCTTATCAGAGAAATCTCAACCCGGCCATCCTTATCAATTGTCTCTTTTCCTCAGTGTTCTTTAATGTTATATAGATGGTGGTAAGATTAGAAATTATCTGTTATTTCTATTCCTAAGTGCAGGGCTTAGTATTTATTAACATTATAATTGGTTGAGGAAAGGAAGAAAGAAAAAAATAGCAGTTAAGTTTTGCCAATCAATGACCTTGGGCCAGAGTTTATGTATGAAATCATCTTGTAATGTAAACAAGATGCACAGAAGACTATTATTTTATTGATTATAAAATCTTGAAAATTTGGTACTCAGATTTTTGATCCTCTATATACATATACACAGATAAGAAACAGTGAGAACAAATTAAAAAATACCATCTCTCCTAAATATATAATTCAGTTCAGCTCTCTTCAACCATTATTCAAATTTTAAAATATGCTTTTTGTAAATGTTAGCATTTATAGAGATTTGCTAAAAAATACAAATCAAACAAACAAACAAAAACACAAAAATGCTCCCATATTGGATTGTGTTGCATCTAGGGGAGGTCATCAAGAAGATAATGCTAAAAAAAAGATTCTTACTGTGAAAAGGTACAACTAGGTCTCAGTTAGTGTGTACAATGAACCACATGAAATGATACACTCATTTAAATTTTGTATATATCCATTATAACAGAAGCAATTGCTATATATCACATAATTACCACTTCAAATAGTGCACATTGCAATACATCTGATATTTTTATGGAAATCATTTGATTATACTAACCAGAAAAACATTCAGAGAAAAATATGCAGAGATAGAATATGGATTCTTGAATGTCAAAAGTCTGTGTGATTTGGTCTAATTGGAATATAAAGAAGTGGAAAAAAAAGTAAAGCAATTAAAAAAATACATAAACATAATGCAAAGAGGCAACTTGAAGGGTGAAGATGAGGTAAATAGTAGAATCAAGGTTGACTTTGTGGTTATGAAATTAAATTATTTAGAGCATAATAATGTATCTTCAAGATTATTCAGGACATTTGGGAAAAGCACAATTTTAGGGTCGATGCATATGAATTCCTTTTCAGGCATAATAAGGTTGAAGTGCTGATGAGAATCCAGCTGTAGTTGCTCAATTGACTGGCAGTTGTAAATGTTGGACCAGAGTTCAGGAGGAATATTAGTATTAAAAACAATTTGATCTAAGGGAAATGGTTTTCCCATTTTATTAAGTATCCATTGAAATGAAATAGTACTTCACTTTGCTCAATTTTCAGTCAGGTAAACATGGAGATGAGCAACAAGACTTCATCAACTTGCTGGATCATGTATTCCGAATCCATTTTCCCAATGATCGTCTTTGAGCATTATTATCTTTACTCAATTAAAATGAAATTGAACAGACTTTCAATGATCTCATTCTACTCACCAGTTCTAAGAGGGAATGTCAGCTTTTGATCACCTTATTTGTTTGAAAACATGACAATATACCCAGGGTAACATGATTTTTTTTATATTTATTTTAAACTAGTGCACATTTAGGCTTATATTTGAAGTATTTGACACATCACATATTATTCTCTGAAATTTGATTGTCTACAATAGTATGTGAATTCCTTTATTTTCCTAACCACATTTCTTCTTGTTCTATTAAGGCTGATTTTTTTTGGTTGTTTTAATGGATGACCTCCTGTGATTTACATATTTTTAACTTTTTTCATGAAGACCAGAATTTTTCCTCTTCTCTTAGTTATGTTAATGTAGTATTTCCTGGGTCACTATGGAAGATTCAAAATGTTCTGCAGGATTTACTCAGAAAAGTAGGCCAGCTCCTCTGAGCTTAGCAGTCAATAACCTCTTAAAATAATTTTGTACTCTACTGCCTAAGTGGGGGCATCTTGCATAGGACCATGTGGTGTTACACTCTTTTCTCTCCCTAGGATTAGACAATGGAAAAAGAAGAAGAGGACCAGACTTATATTGACAGAATTATAGAATCACAGATTAAAATTAGAAAGGAACTTGGAGATGCATGAGTCCAAAGTGAAATAACTATTTCAATCTTCAATAGTCACTTCAACTTAGCTGCTTCTTTTGTATTTTATTTTTATGGATGTTAAAACATTATTTTGAAAAATTCATAAGCTTCATTGGATTCTCAAAGTGATCCATGACACAAAAGTATTTAAAACCTTTGCTCTTGACCAGTGTATAAAGAACAGATTTGAAAAGGGAAAGATGAGGCAAATAGAATAATTAGGAGATTATTTAATAGTTCTCATGAGCACATCAATTGAAAGAATACCAAAGAAATGAGAATATTAAAAGCTTTCTTAATATCAATATTAAAGTTTTAAGTAAAGAAGGAAGCTAAAGAGGAAAATTTTGAGAATGGGGAGATTGACAATAATGATGGAACAAAAAATCAATAGGCATGTGGAAAAGTAATGTAGGGATACAAGAGAACAATGTGGAGTTACATCTTCTTCAGTTCTAAAATGTGAGTGAATCCCCTTAGCCTGAATCCACCTCAGGGGCAATGTTGGAATTCTTCCTTCCATCATATTAGTTCCAAGCAATTCTCTTGGAATCTAGCATTACACTGCCATAACTCATTGCATTAAAGCCAGAACCCTAAAAGAATCGTTCTAGTTAATAGGTATGTCTCTCAGCACCAGAAAATGAAATAGTAGGTCTCTTTATACTAGAATCAACACTTCAGACAATTGACTCCTATCTTAAGCCTGGAAGAAAATTGCAAATTCTCTGGGTCTTGCCATCACTAGCTTTACCCTAAAAATACTATTAAAAGAATATCAGATTTAACTATTAAGAGATTGCTACTAAGCTTGGAGAGATCAAACAATTAACCAGACTAGGTAGTCTGTTTGCAAAATCTTAAGAAGTAGGTGTGAAAAGTGAAGTTAGGTGATACAGTGGATAGAGCACCATCCCTGGAGTCAGGAGGGCCTGAGTTCAAATCTGATTTCAGAAATTTACTAGCTGTATGATACAGGACAAGTTACTTAATCCTGATTGCCTCCAAAAAAAAATAAACAGGAGCACAAAAATTTCAGGATTTAATCAAAAGTGCTACAAGTGTTAGCTAATAACTTGAAGAAATGTCAAGGTCAAACAAATGACTATTTCTGTTTTGTTTTGAATGATGGAAACCTGAGTATGCTGGTGAAAGGAAATTAGTCAATAGAAAAAATGGAATGTTAGTGACAAAAATAATTACTAAGATAGTGAATTTCCTGACTAAACAGAAAGCTTTGGGTTAAAGTGTACAAGTAAGTAGGGTTTTTCTTATCTGAAAAGAAGTTCCACATTTTTGTCAAAGATTAAAGCAAGGGAAAAGAGAAAATTAGAGCTAGTTATGTAATTCCCAGATTTTTCCTTCTCTGATTATCCTCATTTTTTCTGAACATATCTTTTGCATTTTGTCTCTCCCATAAGACATAGATATTCCCTACTCCCTTAGATGAGGGAATTTTGCTTTTTTTTCCTCTTTTTGTTAGCTTGTTTTTGTCATTCTTTGTATACACAATACTTAATATAGTACCTTACATATAATAAGTGCTTAATCATTAGTTGAATAAATGATTGATATCAAAGATTATAGAGTTTTTTGGTTGTGTGGAAGTGAGAAGATGTCATTGCAAATGTTCATTATTTTGCAAAGTAAGAAGCAAGGTCTTCAGTTCAAAGGGAGGGACCTGAAGATTGTAGAAGACTTGATAAGAGAGGGTTTGTATAGGCTAATAGAAATAAGAGATAACTAAATAACTTAGAACATCGACTCTGGAGTGAGGAAGATCTGAGTTCAAAATGGTCCTCAGGTTCTTGATACTTGTATGATCCTGAGTAAGTCATATAATCTGCTTACTTTAATTCATTGGAGAAGATTTTAGAAAACCAATCCACTATCTTTCCAAGAAAATTTTATATACAATATTGGTGGTCTATGACTCATGGAATTATGAAAAGTGGGCCACAACTGAACAACTGGATTGTTGTAGTTCTGAATAGCTTAACGTTTTGAAAGCTATTTTTACCCTATGTTCATATGACATAACTCTTTCCTGCTTCTCATACCTTTTAGATTTGATCCTTTGCTTGATTTCTTCCAATTACAAGCTTTTGTGATTTTGTGATCCCTACTGATATAGCCCTATCGAATTCCATGGTATGAGTTTTTTTATATTATTCTTTTCTGACAAAAACTTCTTGAATCATGACACCATTATCCAACATAGGACCCATGTCTTTCATGTTTGTTCAAATCCCTTAAATAACCCACCTATACTTTGATCAACATAATTTATGGAACATGAAAAAGCAGAACATCAAAGGTCAATTCTTAAAATCCCATCTCTCCAAAAATGTTCAAATTGACATTAACTAATTAACAGCCATCCTTTGAGTCTAGTCATTTAAGTATTTAAAAATGTACCTAAATGAACAATGGTCTAGTCCACATATTTCCATCTGATCCATTCTCAGTCAATCAGCATATGATATTTTTAAGTGTTTGCTATGGACTAAGCAAACTCTATTCAAGTCACTGTCAATATAACCACAAAGAAGAAAAGAATCTGTACTCGTAAGGAACTTTGTACTAAATTGGGGGATGTGGCAAATACTTTTCAGCAAAAATATAAAGGGAATCATACTGCATACAGTATGCATACAGAATACTACAAGTTGTGGGGACCAAGAACATCTTCAGGAAGAAAATGATGCTTGAGTTCTATCTTAAATGATAGCATGGGTGATTTTAGCACTATGACAAAGAAAAGATTGAGAAAATTAATGATAATGTTGAGTAGTTTTGAGGAATGGACAAGAGAAACTGAGAGATTTCCCATTATATAATATAATATAATGGATGTAAATGACAACTCCTATTCATCTTTGTGAGGTAGACTATTGCATCAACTATTAAGAGAATGTATGTGGGGAAGGGAAGAAGTTGATTGAGTTATAGTATAATAAGAAAAATATTTAGGGAGAGAGGAAATAGAGAAGAGATAAAATCAACATGAGTATTATTGAATGGTTATGATAGCTATCTTAGGTTAGATGATATTAATTTTATTGACTTCATATTAATGATTTTCCTCATTGACTTCTACTACCCTAGATAAGCAATGCTAAATATACATTGTCGAGTTACCCTTAAGATTAAGAATGATATCAGGATTTTTTTCTTTCCTTTTTTAAATTGAGTCTTTTTAAAAACATAACTAATTTGGAAATATTTCACAAGATTGCATAGGTAACTTTATCAGATTATCTGCCATCTGGGGAAGAGGGAGAGGAAGAAAGGGAGGGAAAGAGGGAGGAGAATTTGGAACTCAAACCTTTTAAAAATGGTAAGTAAATTGTATCAACATGAAATTGAGGGAAAATAAAACATTATATAAAGTGTTATAATAGATTTTGGGGGGATTAAAAGGAAGTCATTAACCAAATAAGTGGAAAACTGGATGTGAAGCCCTAAATTAAGTCAATTTGCTGCCGATGGAGAGAGAGAATAGTAATTAAATGGATGGGGTAATGTTAATAACTAACTAACTAGATAGATAGATAGATAGATAGATAGATAGATATAGTAATATATAGTTATAGTTATAAAGAGGGTAGAAAACAAGGAAAGTAGATTGTTGTCAATAGTTACATTTTTAGCTTTCTATATCGGAAATATTCTTGTTCCAAAGATGTGGTAAGATCACTGATATTTATGGCATTATATTGTTAAAATGGAAAAGAGATTTATTGGAGTTGCATTGTATTAGATTGAACAGTTATCAAGTTAAACATTAAAATCCATCTTCATGATAGCATGATGTGGGATAGAGAAAAGACTTGTGAATCTAGTACTAAAATCACTGTAAAAATTATGTGAATGATCTGGATGCTGGGAAATGACAACATAAATGAGGAAATAAAAATAATTGTGAAATGGACTTCCAAAAATAAAAATAATTGAGCAGTGGTTGAGAAATGGATTTGGATGCAGCAGAGGAAGAGTAGGATATGATAAGCATTTCTGGATTTTTAAAGAGCATCTCAATTCAGAGAACTTCAAGGAATGTAGCATCCTCAAACAATGGCAAGTTTTAATTTAAAGTGAAGAAGTGAAAGGAATATCCTTTGAAAAGTTTTACAGTAAATTATAGATTAAGGCAAATAAAAAGGAAATTCCAGGATGGTTAGTTGAAAAGTATATAGGATATGCAATCTTCATTTGATACTGTAGAGAAAAAGGACGAGAAATGTCTGGAGGAAAGTTGAAAATTTACAAAGACATGGTATATATATATATATATATATATATATATATATATATATATATATATATATATATATATATATATATATATATATATATATACATATACACCTCTCTGAGTTAGGTTTCAGACAGTAAAGAACTTATCTCTAAAGTCATTTCTAAATCTCAAATCTGAAAATGTAATAAGTTGAGATGCAGGATCACTCTGAAGGAAAATGGATGCTTTGCTTTATGAACCAAAGCAATCTACTTCTTACTGGTAACCAGGCAACTGTCTTTTCAAATCAATTAGATGCAGCATGAGGTTGAGCAGTGGACACAGAGACAGAAGATGTGACTGTCAGTCTACTGTAAATTGATGATCATGTTACTTTTGGATGTTTTATGTAATTTATCTGAAACTCAAATCCTTCATTAGCTAAATGTGAAAAATATTTCTTACCCATCTCACAGGGTCATTGTGAGAAATGCACTTTAATACAAGTGTTCTATACAGATGTAAGTTGTGATTATTTTTGAGGATTAATTAAGTTTCCTATCCATCTATCTGTACACTCTGGAAAGGTGTATAGGGGATGGGGATGTGGGAGGGATGATACATTCAAAAGAAATATAAAGTATTTACAGTTTATTTGGGGTGATAAGAAAGTTAGATGAAGTAACCAGAGAAGCCAAAGCAAACACTAATTACCAACATGAGCTAGAGTGGACAGAATAGCTAAAGAAAATTCAGAAAAGTTTGAGTGAAATCAGGTATCTAAAGTTTCACAAAGGAAATGGGATTGCTACTGAAAATTAGAGGATGATTACAAGTTGCTTAGGTGAAGGGGAAAGTACAGTTATTCCATAGCAGGTGTAATTATGACTGATCAGTCTGTCAGCCACCATTTAAGTGCTCAATACATATGAAGCATTGAGGGTACCAAAATAAAGAAGGAATCAGTTCCTAATCTCAAGGAGCATAAATTCTAAGGGGAAAAAAGTGAGAACAAATACTGTCAGTGCCATTAGTAAAGAAAATTAACTTGGCTACAGTTTGAGTATCAATGGACCAGATCATTCAATATTTTTCTCTAGGTGTTCAGTAGAGCCATTCATTTCAGCTCTTTATAAGCATAAATAAAACTTGACAATCTTTACATAATTTGTTGTTACTTGCAGAATTTAATAAGAAAATTTTAGCATTTAAATTTTCCAAAAAAAAATCAGCCTGCAATATAGCTTGGCAACAGTTTGTGTGATAAAAATTTAGGTGCTTTTTTAAAACTTGGACCAATGATTTAGTTGGTGGAGCAATCTTCCTTCTGTTGGAGGAATTTTTCCTACCAGAGAACACTAACATTTTATTTTGCAATTTATAGACACAGAGTATTGCCTGGTACCCTAAGAGACTTGCCCAGGGTCATGTAGCCAATCAGAGGTAGGATTTGAACCCATGTATTCTTGTATTAAAAATGTATTTATTTGTTTTTCAATTTTGCATTTTTCCTCCTAATCTTGCTTCCTTCCCCCCATCTGCCACAGAAGGCAGTATTTTAGTGTTTGCATTGTTTCCATGCTATACATTGATCTAAGTTGAATGTGATGAGAGAGAAATAATATCCTTAAAGGAGAAAAGTAAAGTATAAGAGAGCAAAATTACACAATAAGATAACGATTTCTTTTCCTAAATTTAAGGTAATACTCTTTGGTTTTTGTTCAAAATACACAATTCTTTCTTTGGATATAGATGGTATTCTTCATTGCAGATAACCTAAAATTGTCCCTGATTATTGCACTGATGGAATCAGCAAACCCATTAAGAATGACCATCACTCCCATGTTGCTGTTAGGGTGTACAGTATTCTTCTGGTTCTGTTCATCTCACTCAACATCAGTTCATGCAAGTCTTTTCAGGTTTCAATGAATTCCCATCCCTCCTGGTTTCTAAATAGAACAATAGTGTTCCACACCATACATATACCACAACTTGTTTAGCCATTCCCCAATTGATGGACATTAATTCGATTTCCAATTCTTTGTCACCACAAACAGAGTTGCTGTGAATATTTTTGTTCAAATAATGTTTTTACCATTTTTCATTGTCTCTTCAGGGTTTAGACTCAGTAGTGGTATTGCTGGATCAAAAGGTATGAACATTTTTATTGCCTTTTGGGCACAATGAACTCATGAATTCTTAAACTCAAAGTCACTTCATTTATCCACAATTCCAAGGTTCCTATAGGTCAATACGGGCAAGCAGGTGTATTGCAGTCTAATTTTATAACTTAATGATCATGTTAATTTGGGAAGATTTATGAAGATTTATGTAACTTTTGTGAGGCTTAGTTCCCTCATTGACAAAATGTGAAAAATATTTCCACTATCCATCTCTTACTAGCAGCTGATTAGAAAGGCAAAAGTGACCTTCACAATAATTCTGTAGATAACAGAAAGCTGTTATATTCTAAATTAAACTGATCAGACAATATCTGTGGTGTGACACTCGATTTAAAGTGTCAGATTTTCCTTCAGTGATAAATTAGACTATGTATAACAAAATGTGCCTTTGAGGGGCAGCTAGGTGGTGCAGTAGATAGAGCAGTGGCCCTGGAGTCAGGAGGACCTGAGTTCAAATCTCATCTCAGGCACTTAATAATTGCCTAGCTGTGTGAAATTAGGCAAGTCACTTAACCCCATTGCATTAAATAATTAAAAATTATTTAAAAATGTGAATAAGATGGGGTGAGGCTCTGGAAATCATGGAATATGATAAAAAGCTTAATGAGATAGGCATTTTTGACTTAAGGAAGAAAAATCGAGACACAATAGTAATGTCCAGGTTTTAGGGTTATCATGAAAAATAAAATTAAGAAACTTTGTTTGCAATTCCTCTAAAGCTATTCTCCTGTGTTCAAATTCACTACTACTCTCCACAGATCAGAACTGGTACCAATGGACTGAAGTTAAATGAGAGCAAATTTGGGATCAATATAAGAAAGAAGTAATTTGAATATTTTGTCATTTAAATGTTCTCAGCCCCATAAGAAGCATTTTCAAAGAGGCTAGATGGCTATATCTCTATAGGAGATACTATAGGAATAATTATTTTTTAATAGAGTTTGCATGGCTCTTAAGAGTCCAACTACCTCTTTTGTGAATTGCTCTGTCTATAAAATTTTCTCAGTTCATTGTCACAAAAAATGCTGGATTTGGGAAGTTGAAAGTGGGTTCTAAAAAATTTTGTTTTGCTTCCACAAAAAAAAAAAAAACTCCTAGATTTGGGAACATGAGAGCAGGTGCTAATATAGATTCAGTCCAATTCAGCAAGATTTCATTCACTGAGCACTGAGAGATGCAACAACAAAAAGAAAAACAGTGTCTAGAACTAATAACTTAAATTCCAAAATTTAGAAACAATACGTACACTATTACATATGATTCTCTGAGTAAACTCCCTTTATGATCTTTCATAATTCATTAACATCTACAAGCATCCGTTCATGTTTTCCATCTATAATATAAAAATCATTTAACTAGATGAATTCCTGCCAGTTCTAATTTCCAAGATATTCATGACTCTTAGGTCTAGGTGGAAGAGAGGTTCAAAAACATGTACACAGAGAATCTCAGTATCTTGTACAGCTCTGGAACTGGGTGGGATCTCAGGATAGGTAGCAGCCAGGGAAGAGGACTTGCTCAAGGTCACAAAGATCATAGATTGTGGAAGAAGTCTTTAAACCTAAGGCCTATCATTCTAGTGGTCCAATTTCACTCATGTCCTTGAAATTCATTCTCATTGTCATGTCATGTTTTGGAATTGTGAGTTATGATCAATTCCTTGTTCCCATAATTTATCCTCTTTTATCTTTTTTTTTCCATATTGATTGCATCTTTCCTTTTTCTCTTTCAAGAACAGGTCCCTGAACTTTCCTCATAACTTCCCTTTGTTTATTCTATTTACATGTACATTGTATTTTAATTGGTATTCTAGTTCTATTTATGACATTTGTTCTGACTTCATCCCTTTTCTTCTCATATCCATTTTCTAGCATGGCTGCCTTGTTTTAATAGTGTCCTATAATGCCTTAGCAAAGCTGCTGTCTTGTTCTTGCTAATTTAACACCAGCTAGCTTTCACATCCTAACCAGGCACTACGTCCAATGACTGTCAATTTTTTTTTTATTTCCCCATTTCTATTATACAAACCACAATATTCAGTTTCAATCCCTTGCAAAAACCACTCTGCCACATTACAGAAACTCAGGATTATTTGAACTCTAGTTTGTAGTTTGCTTAGGCAAAAAGTCTTTCCCAATGAATATAACTTTATTAAAATAAGAGAAAGACTTCCATTTTTGTTCACCCTAGAGCATTTCAACTTTCAAATTAAACACCTTTATGGCCCTGTCATTTCAAGTGGGGGAGGAAAAGACAGATTGCCTTCCCACCTCTCTGGCCATTGTGATTTGATCATGGAGAGACATTTCTCCATTCATTCTTGCCTGTACCATCTAGGGCTAGGCTCTGAACAGAGAAGGCCTGTCAGCTTCTATGGAAGGTAATTTGAAGGTTTCGGCTAAGCTCCCAGTAGGCAGAAGTCTGCCTTTAACACAGAGCCCTCACTTTGGCAGAAAGCCCAAGTGGTGAGTAGGAACAACCTGCTTTTATGCACCTGTGACATTGTTATAGAATCATAATTGTAGCATTATGTAAGATGGGGGGAAGAAGGATCATTGTATTTAACAGATACTTTTAGACTTCTGGAAATCATACTGACTTTCAAAGGTGTTAGTCTTCTTTGTAGAGAAAAATGAAATCTTTTTAATCTATGGTTTTTGACAACTTAACCCCAGGGAAGATGGAAAATACTAAAAAAGAAGTTTATGGGAAAATTAACAGCACTAAATAATGTGAAAAGAATTTAATACTGTAAATGAAAATGAAAAACATTTTTCACAGAACTTAATAAAGCCATGAAAATAGGAAGAATTTACAAGCCTGGTAAGTTTTTATTTATTTTGCTTCACTGACAGCACTCCTTATCTATATCCTCTCAGGTAATCATTTACTGGTCACCATTCAGTTTCAAATCAATTTGATTCAACTGCTATAATATATATATATATATATATATATATATATACATACACAAACATATTCCAATTTTTTTTCTCTGTCTAGAATGTTCATGGGTTTTTTATTATTATTTTTAAATTTATTTAATTTATGCAATAAAATAAGCATTTCTTTAACATTGCATAATAAAAAAGATGATGGCACATGATACTGCAAATAGCTGAAAAGATCGTCATTCTGCAGACAATCTCATGAAGATCTTCACATTTAAATCAGTGCACATATAATAAATATTTGTTCTTCCAGTAGGTTCATATAATGGTTCTTTATGTATCTCATGGAATTTGCTCACCATCAATCAGCCAAACATATTTAAGACTAACTCTGGGCCAAAAAACAGACAAACAAAAACAGTTCCTGATCTCAGTCATCTAATGTAATGAGCAAGACAATATAGAAAGAAAAATGTTGGGGGCAGCTAGGTGTCGCAGTGTATAGAGCATCAGCCCTGGAGTCAGGAGTACCTGAATTCAAATTTGGCCTCAGACACTTAATAATTACCCAGTTGTGGTTGTGGGGCCTTGGACAAGTCACTTAACCCCATTTGCCTTGAGAAAAAAATCTAAAAAAAAAGAAAGAAATATGTACAAAAAGTTATAGTCAATTTAAATGGAAAATAATCAATGGAGGAAAGTGCTATAATTAGGAGGGATCAAGAAATATTTACTGTAGAAGTTACCATTTTAGCTGGTACGTGAAGGAAGACAGAAGAGATGGAAGATAGAGATGAAGGAGAATATTAACCACTGCTAATGTCTATCAATGAAATTCATTTTAGCAAATATTTATTAAGTATTTACTTTGTTTTAGGCACTCTATTAAGTCCCCCAGTTAAAAGGAGAGGAAGAACAGAATTACTGCTTTCAAGTAGTTTATAATCTGAAAAATATGAGATATGGCATGAACATAGATGAGGTATATTTTTGAAATACCTTTGGATACTTGGATCACCAGGGAGGTGATACCAAGACATCCAAATGATGTGGTTTTGAGTGAAGCGATCTGCACTGTCACCAGTTCAGTTTCTCCTCTGAGTCATCTAGGTCCAGTGTCCATAAATGGATCAGACTGTCCGGAGATGGCACTGGATGTGAGACAATCAGGGTTAAATGACTTGTCCAAGGTCACACAGATAGAAAATGTCAAGAGTCTGAGGCCATATTTGAGCTCAGGTTCTCCTGCCTCCATAGCTATTGCTCTATCCACTGCACCACCTAGTTAAATGAAGCAAATGCACAGAAATTCTGTAAATACTAAACACTTGCAAATACCCAAAACTGTAAATCCTAAAATCCAATGTCTGCGTTGAGAAGATATTAACCCTAAAGTGACCTAAGAATTTCAAAAGGATGAAGTGAGGAGAATGAATATTTCAAACAATAAAAACATCCTGTATAAAAACAGGAAAATGAGATGGGTTGCCATAGAGTCACAATTTTCTATTTGGATGGGTCATTGCTGCTGCTGCTGCTACAGATGTGGACATTGGTACTACTGCTACTGCTGCCTTCACAATCATCATCATAGTTCTTATTGTTATTAAGTTGTGGAAGTTATAGCTGACTCTTCATGACCCCTGTGGGGTTTTCTTGGCAAAGATACTAGAGTGGGTTCAAATTTCCTTCTGCAGTTCATTTCAAAGCTGAGGAAACTGAAGCAAATAGGGCTAAGTAACATGTCTATGGACTTAGAAAATGACAGAGGCCAAATTTGATCACAGTTCTTTCTAACTCCAGGCACAGGGCTCTATCCACTGATTCACCCATACAAGGGAGAATAGAAAACCTTTAATCCAACCCCCCCCCCCTTATTTTACAATTAAGTCAACAAACATCTGTTAAGGGAATGATACAATTCTGAGGGCAGAAATTAAAAACAAAGGCCAAGGGTGATGATCAACCTTGATGAACTTGCACATTCCATCAGTGCAACAATCAGGGACAATTTTGGGCTACCTGTGATGGAGAATACCATCTGTATCCAGAGAAAGAATTGTGGAGTTTGAAAAAATACCAAAGACTATTATCTTCAATTTAGTAAAAAACTGTTATCTTATTATGAAGTTTTGCTATCTCTTGTACTTTATTTTTCTTCCTTAAGGATATGATTTCTCTCTCATCACATTCAACTTAGATCAATGTATACCATGGAAACAATGTAAAGACTAACATACTGCTTTCTGTGGGGGATGGGGGAGGGAAACAAGAAGAGGGGAAAAATTGTAAAACTCAAAATAAATAAAATCTTTCCTAAAAAAAAAAAAGATCAACATAAGTTCCTAACCTCAAATATTTCACAGTTATAAGAGTGACAACATACAAAAAGTTCAAATAATATATATATATATATGTATTATATATATATATATATATATATATATATATATATATAATATATGGTAAAATGCCAATAATTTCACAGAAAGGACACTAAGATTAAGGGCTATAAAAGTCCTCCTCTAGATATTGAGGCTTTGGTTTAAAAATACAAAAACACCAGGGAATCAAAGAGGAAGCGACAAGAATGGAGATTAGGGACAATTAGTCAAAAGCGCAATCAGGATATGGAATGTCAAACAGATTTTCTGTAGGAACTTAGAGGCAAAAAGGAGCCACTGGAGTTGATTAAATTGTGCATTAGGGATGGGAAATAGTTACAATTGCACTTTAGAAAGTTCTATTTGACAGGTTAAAGGAGGTTGGACTAGAGTTCAGATAGACTTTAAGGAAAGAGACTAAACAGGAAACTATTGTGATTATCCAGGAGTATGATGATCAGAATAGTGCCATGCCAGAGCAGAGAAGTGTACAGATGGAAGAGATATTGCTAAATTAGAAAAGATAGGACTTGGAAACTACTGTATATGGGGCTAAGGGTATAAGAGAGTGAGGAGTTGAGGATGGAACCCAGGTTTTTAGGTATTAGAATTAAGTGATGTGAAATGACTTGAGCAAGGTCTACTGGCAGTAAATATCAGAAACAGAATTTGATCCTGTGTCTTCTAAGTCCAAACCAGTATAATTTACTACTGTTTCTACTATACTACAGAACATTATGTAGGCAGTCGTTGGTTTCCTTTTCTTTTTTATTCATTACCTGCTGTCAGTTGCCTCTTCCCATCTAGACAAACTCTGAAAGGACTGAATCCTACCTCATGAGCCTCAGAAAATTTCAGCAGCAAGGGCAGGAATCTCCAAAAATAAACAAAGCAATATTAATTGGACGGCTACTAAATATGAAGCACTGGGAATGTAAAGATAAACACAAATCTTTAGCCTTCAAAGAATGAAAGAAAAAAATTAAATCCATTTAGTCATATTGAAGAAAGGTAGCAAGTATGTTCTCTATTTAATGTGCTTGCTGAGTTTGACAAATCGTGTATTTGAGGAGAATAACAAAGCACAGAATCCATTGCTGAATATTACAGATTCGACTTTAACCCAAGGCCCTTTGGTTGTGCCAATGTTCATCATCTTTCCTTGAAAAAAGGACCTACACAAATGAAAACAAAAAAGGAAGAGAATGGAAGAATGTCTGTCAGAAATAGAAATGTGCCCAATACATTCCTTATCATTACTGGATTTTATAATGGCTCACAGGGGAGATGAAGATCCTCAGTCATGCCCTCTTCTAAATGAATTTACATTTAAAAGTAATTGTGATCAAGCATAATTGGCTGATTAGGTGGATAGAGGTCCTCTGGTCCTTCCCAGACTTTAAATACATGTCACATTTAAGCCTTTTAGGAGTAATTTATGCAAGTCAGAGGCATAATTTGTACCTCCTATGAATTATCACAGTGAAAAATTCTATTGCCAGCTTTAAGCAGCTCCAGGATTCATGTCCTAGTTGCCTGTGACATTAGGGATCAATGGCATTGTACAGAGACATAGAATATTTTATAAGGATATCATCTTGTGTAGTGAAAAGAATACTGGAGGTCCAGCTTCTGTATCCTTTCTATCGTTAACTCACTGGCCAACCATGCACAAGTCCTTGCTCTTCTCTGATTTCTTTTCTTTTTTCATTTATAAAATGAAGGGTTCTGAAAATCTATTATTGAAAATAACATTCTTGGGGCACCTAGGTGGTGCAGTGGATAGAGCACTGGCCCTGGAGTCAGGAGTACTTGAGTTCAAATCCAGCCTCAGACATTTAATAATTACCTAGCTGTGTGGCCTTGTGCAAGCCACTTAACCCCATTGACTTGCAAAAAAAACCTAAAAAAATAACATTCTTCACAAATAAGACAATTATATATGTGAGTGGAATCAATTTTTATGTATATCAACTCCCCTCTTCTCATCAAGTAATCATAGCCCTAAAAGAGTATAATAACCTCCTATATTTATCCGTAGCACCAATGATTTGCTTTGAGAAGTTGTTGAAGACAAGCTACTGGAATGGGTTAGTGTAGTCCATTAGATCAGACTCAAGAAAATCTGGATGGGCATCTTGTCTCAAATCACAATGTTTTGTGTGACCTTAGCTAAGTATCGCAACCTCTCTCTACCTCAGTTCTCTTCTGTGCAAAATGAAGGTGTAGGACTCTAATGAATACTTTCCTGTACTCCTACACTTATATGAGTGAAATAAGAATATTATTTCAAATAACCTGGAGTTAATTACTTTCTAAATGGTAATGAGATGGAACCTTCCCCTCCTCCCACCTTCATACATACATAAATAAAACCAACAATACATTTGAATTAAAAAAAACCACCAACCACAATCACTTCAATTAGATTCAAACACATTCATATACCCAGTCACTCAGTCCTCTAGACCCCAGAGCACCATCATCTTATCTTCTTCTTCTTTTTATTCTTTAGATTTTTGCAAGGCAAATTGGGGTTAGTAGCTTGCCCAAGACCACACAGCCAGGTAATTATTGAGTGTCTGAGGTTGGATTTGAATTTGGCTACTCCTGATTCCAGGACCCATGATCTATCCACTCTACCACCTAGCCACCCCTATCATCATCTTATCTTCTGATGAAAATTATGGAATGCTGAACCTTGACTTCAGCTCTGCTACTATTTAATATAGAGCACTGGATAATTTCTTCTGACCTATAGTTGAAGACTTATGAATTCTTTCCCCCAATTAGAGTGCAAGTTTCTTGGAAGCAGTAACTTTATTTGTAATTTCTGCCCCAGTACCTAGCAAACTGCTTGATACATACAAAGCATTTTAAGAAGGCTTTTCCAATCAAAGCTATCCATAGTCTACGAAAAATTTCTCTAAAGCATACTGATTAGAGAAATACAAATTGAAACAGCTCTGAGGTATTAGCTCACACCATTCAGATTGGCCAATATGACCTGAAAGGACAATGTTCAATGTTGGAAGGGATGTGGGCAATCTGGGACACTAATACATTGTTGGTGGAGCTGGAAACTCATCCGACCTTTCTGGAGACCATTCTGGAATTATGCCTAAAGGGCAATAAAATTTGCATACCCTCTGATACAGCAATCATGTCAAAGGTTAAAAACATCACTTGTACAAAAATATTCATATCAGCCCTGTTTGTGTTAGCAAGGAATTGGAAATTGAATGAATGTCCATCAATTGGGGAATGACTTAGCAAACTGTGGTATATGTATGCTCATGGAACACTATTGTTCTATTAAAAACTAAGAGGAATGGGAAGTCATAGAAGCTTGGGAAGACTTGCATGAATTGTTGATGAGCAGCATGAGCAGAACCAGAGAAACATTGTACACCATAACAGCAACATGGGGGTGATTCCATCAATGAAACAATCAAGGAGAATTTTAGGGCACCTGTGATGGAGAATACCACCTGTACTCAGAGAAAGAACTGTGGAGTTTAAAGAAAGACCAAAATCTATTACTTTCAAATTTTTTTTTAATATGACCTACATAATTTTGCTATCTCTAATATTTTATTTTCTCCTCAATGATATGATATCTCTCCCAACATTCAATTTTAAACAATGTATAGCATGAAAACAATGTAAAGATTACCAGACTGCCTTCTGTGGCGGGCTATGGGGGAGGGAAGGGACAGTAGAGGAAAGATTGTAAAATGATGGGTAGAAACTACTATTTCAGGTTTTTCTTTCATTTTTTTCTTAAATTTGAATCTTTCTCATCCTTCCTTCCCCCATTCTTCCTTCTTTCCTTGCATATAATTGGAAAATAAATAAAAATTAATTTAAAAAGAAGGCTTTTTCAGTCAATAGGATGCTCATCAAAGGCCAAACCAGATGTATGATATGATTGTAATGGAATATTATTGTGATATAAGAAATGCCAAACAAGATGATTTCAGATAAGCCTGGAAATACATGAACCTAAACACAATGAAGTGAACAGAACCAGGAGAATCTTGTACACAGTAGCAGCAATATTGATTTTTTTAAAATTTATTCATTTTCACATTACTATAATAGTATTGTTATAACTGTAAATATAATCCCCCCCCTTACAAAAAATAGAGAAATCTCAAGTAAAATAAAGTGAGAGTAAAAAAAGGACTATTTCAGTCTGTGTTGAGATACCATCAGTTCTATCTCTGGGATGGATTCCTTTCTTTTTTTAATTTATTTAATGCAATGGGGTTAAGTGACTTGCCCAAGTTCACACAGCTAGGTAATTATTAAGTGTCTGAGTTCAAATTTGAACTCAGGTCCTACTGACTCCGGGGCTGGTACTCTATCCACTGTGCCACCTAGCTGGCCCAAGGGATTCCATACTTTATTGTAAGACCATAAAAGAATTTGCTTCATTTTTATTCCCATGGTTGCTATTGCTATTTGCATTTTCTGCCATCCTATTACTCCACACTTCCATTTATTCTATTCTTTCTTTCTCCTTTCATCCTGTCATTGTTCAAAATTATGTTGCATCTAACTTTCTTCTCCCATGATCTTTCCTCTCCTACAACCTACAACTCTCTCCTCCCCCCCCATCCCCTTTCTCCCATCCTTTTCCTCTACTTGTTCCCTCTAGGTAAGATAGATTTCTAAACCCTGTTGAGCATGAACATTATTTCCTCTCTGAGACACTTCTGATGAGAATTAAGGCTCACTCATTCCCCCTTCTGCCTTCTACTCCATTGCAAAAGCATTTTCTTGTCTATTTTATATGAAATAGTGCATTCTAATTCTTCTTTCCCTTTCTCCCAGTACATTTTTTCTTATCTGTTTACATCATCTTTATATTTCATCTTCATATTCTCCCTCCTGTACATTGTCTATATTTGTTCCTTCTAATTGCTCTAATAATTGAGAAGGTGCATATGAGTCATCAGAATCATCTTCCCAGGGATGGCTAGGTGGCACCATGGATAGAACACTGGCCCTGGAGTCAGGAGTACCTGAGTTCAAATCCGGCCTCGGACACTTAATAATTACCTAGCTGCGTGGCCTTGGGTAAGCCACTTAACCCCATTGCCTTGGAAAAAAACCCTAAAAAAACAAAGAATCATCTTCCCATTCAGGAATACAAGCAGTTCAACATCATTAAGCACCCCATAATTTACCCTTTTTGTCCACCCTCCTATGCCTCACCTTAGTCTTGTACCTGAAGATCAAACTTTGTCAGCTCTGGTCATTTCAACAGGAAAGTTTGGAAATTCCCTATTTCATTGAATGTCCATCTTTTCCCCTGAAAGAGGATGCTGGTAAATGATTCTTGGTTGTAATCCAAGTTCTTTTACCTTCTGGAATTTCAGTAGCAACAATATTATACAATGTAGAATTGTGAATGACTTAGCTATTCTCAGCAGTAAAATGATCCATGACCAACCAAAAGGTTCAGTGATGAAGAATCCTATTTTTTCATCTTTTTTATTTCATTTTTTCTTGTGTGTGAATCTTTTCCCATCCTTCTTTCTTTCCTCCCTTTATTTCTTCATTTCTGCCTTCCTTTCTTCCCTCTCTTCCTCATTCGACCTTCCATCTTTCTAGGTTTCTTCTTTTTATCCTCTTTCTAGAAAGAAAGAGTTATGATAGAATATTCTATAGGAATGTTGAGAGGACTGATACCATGTATATAACATTCAGTTTGATATACACATATTCTAAACAGTAGAGATAAGATTTTGTTTTTGTTGTCAAAGATATGCTTGTTCATTCTTTTATTACTACTGTTTTGTGAAGTATATGCATGGTTTTATAGTATTTTTCCCTATCTCTGACTTACAAAAATAACATTTTTTTCTGTCTTTCTGTCCCTCTCCGCTTATTTGTCTCTCTCCATCTCTTTCTCCCTCCATTTTTCCCTTCTTTCATACATAGCTCTTAAACAATTTTTGAAGGTTAAGTCAAAGAACTCAGAAGGTTTTGCATTTATTCCTATGTAACTAAGAGTTTCATCATACCTCATTAAGAATGACTGAATGTTACCCATGGAAAAGAATCATTGTTTTAACTCTATCTGGAGACATAGATAATAATGTTGATGCTGTCCACATTTCAGTCCACAGTGATATATCTCTGTAAATGCAATGCTCCCTCTAGTGAACTTAGCCCTTAGCACTTTTTAGTGCTTTCTCTCCTATCTCACTGTGATAAGATTGATTGCTACAAATATGTCAACATTGTTGGTTAGTGGATGGGGCTTTGGACTCAGTTTTAGGAAAATTTTATCTCCTATCTCAAACAATTACAAGCTTAATGACCCTGGACAAGTCACCCACCTTCTCCTTTTCTCAGAATTCTCATCTACAGAAAGAGAGGGTTGATTCATTGTCCTCTAAGGTCCTTTTGGTTCTATATCTAAGCTTCTAAATTTATGATACAAAAGAGTTATGTAATTGATCCAAGCTTTATCTTGATATTTAATGATTTGAATAACAAACTTGAATTCAAATTATCACAGTGCAATCTATATATCTATATCTATATCTTTATATATATATATATATATATATATATATATATATATATATATATATATATATTCCGTGTTCTTTTTTTTGTACTTAATTCACTTATACTTATTTTCAAAGACTTGTAAGAAAAAGGTGAATTGGTGCCCCAAATCTGTCAAGACATAGTATTCCCAAACTAAGTGATTGTTAAGTTCAAGAAAGAAACTAGGGAAATATGTATAAAAGAATCATATGTCCCTAAGAGACAATATTGAAAAGCTACATTGTAGATAGCATCCTAAAGTGGAATTCAAAATGTCTCCATGCCTCAGATACTCAGGCATTGTGTAACTATGGACAAGTCACTAAACCTCTGTGAGGCTCAATTTCTTCATCTATTAAGATGAGGAATAACACTGCCTCTACTATCAACTCACTATAATTGCTGTATCTCAAAAAAAAGATGATGTATGTAAAATATTTTCTACACTATAAAGCCTTACATAAACATTGACTTTTATAATGAAGACATCTAAATAACAAGGCACATGCCATTAATACTATCATTCATAATCGTCTTATGAAGAATTATGTATTCAATTACTTTCCAGGGAGCTGGCTTATATTCCTTCCAATGAATACCAGTAAAGTAAGCACATTATGATAGGCAGATAATTGTTGATTAAAAAAAGGAAAGTGATGTATATAAAACAAAAGAGAATGCATAGTATAGCAGGGAAGATCTCTTTAAATATAGAGAAAGGTTTGGATTTCTTAGTTATTAGGAAAAGTGTGCACCAAGGTGGAAAAGTGACAGAAAATTATTATGTTGTAGACAAAGAAAGCTTGATCTAGAGGTCGAAGGTTAAAATTCTGATTCTTCCATTCATTCTGTTACCTGTGTGACAATGGGAAAGATCAATTTGTCTCAATGTCCCTCATTCTCTTCAGCTGTAAAATGAAGCGGAATTAGATAAGATGTCCTCTAAGTTCCTTTTGTTCTAAAAAGTATATTAGGAAATAGAACACAAATTCATAGACTTTCTATCTGGGAATTACAAAAGGCTCATCTAGACCAAGGCTCTTTTTTTTCAGACAGAACTTTAATCCCATGGAGAGGAGGCAATTTGTTCAGAATGCAGAACTAGGAAGTCATAAAGTAAAAATTTAAATCCAGGTTCCTCTATGTACAAAACCATTCCTCTCTCTCTGTAATACCATGGTCTTTCTGAGCTCCCAATTGCCTTTGGAGAAAACCTCTCAAAAATTAGACTAAAAAAGTATTATCAGTCATACATTGATGTGTATCTTTCCACACACTACTGTCTGTAATTGCCAAACAGAGAAGTAATGATCCACCCCAGGAATAATTGAGATTCAAGGCTTCCCTGCAGAGATGATTAAAACATTTTACATCTTAATCCCACAAAGATAAATTGGAAAGCCATAACCTATAGTTACTCCTATAGTGGAACAACCAGTTACTTATGCTTTATGCCTTTATTCTGGCAAATAAGCAGAGGTTAACCAATAGGAAACAAAGAGCAAACCTAAAGGAGCATGGTAATGATGAGTAGTTTTCCATTTCCTTTTCATAAGAGATCCAAGGTCAAGCCAATTAAAAAAAACACTGAAATGCCTATTCTGTATCAGACATGCTACAAAGTTTTTGGTATATGAAACAATAGCAAAAAAAGGCGTTGGGTTCAAGAATTTTACAATCTAATGGAGAAAATGAATTGCAAACAACTATGGACCAAGAAAATACATGCAGAATGAAATAGAGGTAATTTCAGAAGAAATAGCTTACCCTTGAGGCAGATTATGAAGGGTTTCTTGAAGAACATGGAGTTTTAACTAAGAGATGAAGGAAGTCAGGGAAATCAGAATCTAGAAAAAAGGAAGGAAAACATTCTATAGTGATCAACTAGTGAAAAGAGTCTGAGATAACTTCATCTTTATTAAGAGAAAGTAACAATTTTGCTATAACAAATGGCTAGTGTGATCATAGATGCCGAGCTAGAAGTGACCAATGAGTTGATCTGGCACAAAGGCATCATTTTACAAATGAGAAAGTTGAGGTACAGGAATGCTAATGGATTTCACACAGATAGAATGCATTATAACAAGGTTTTGAACCTAAGACAATCCCTTCAAATTCAGGGTTCCTTCCTTTTCACTAAATCCATGTCTATCTTATGTTCCAATTTCTCAAACAAGAAAGAGGAAATATATATATCGGTGATTCATTAATCAATCCATCAATCAAAATGTATTAGGCTCATATTGAATAATAGACCCCAAATATTTTTGTAAGGATATAAATGCAAAAATGAAAGTTTTTCTTCTCAAGGACCTTATGTCCAATAGGGAAGAAAAATAAATGAGATATTTTTGTTTTGGGAGACAAGCAGTAGCAACTAGAAATCAGAAGGTGGTGGTGCAGTGGAAAGAGTACCAGCTCTGTAGCTAGGAGGACCCAGGTTCAAATACGATCTCAAACACATACAAGCTGTGTGACCCTGAGAAAATCATTTAAACCCAATTACACTGTCAAAAAAATTAAATTCAAATAGGATGATTTTTAACATTTTTTGTCTCTGTTTTTCCAACATATGACATAGTAATGAGGACATAAGCACTTAATAAATATTTGTCTCCGAATTCAATTTATCAAGAAATGGGTGGATTTAAATTTAATGAAATTGGAAAATGTCATATTTCCCATTTACTTTTCATAAAAACCTACAAAACTAGAAAAAATTGACCTATATTTTTGAGAACATGAAAGATTAATGAGCCAAGAAAATTCTTTGGAAATGAATCATTTTGTATAATAATCATTGCTTAAGTTAATACTTTGCAGCTGACATAAATAATTTCTTTTTGGTCTCAAACAGGTAGCCCTGATTCTCAAATTGTAAACATAACTATTGACTTAAAATTGTTGGATCTTATAAAACTAGTCCATAAATCATAACTTCTGACACTGAGATGACTTTATGCATGTGATCAAATGCAGAACTAGTTAACTCCAGAGTAATTTCTTCTTATCTTCCAGGGTTATTGTGAAGAAAATGTAAGACAATATTTGTAAAATATTTTGCAAACCTTAAAAGCTAGGGGCAGCTAGGTGGCATAATGGATAAAGCACCGGCCTTGGAGTCAGGAGTACCTGGGTTCAAATCCAGCCTCAGACACTTAACAATTACCTAGCTGTGTGGCCTTGGGCAAGCCACTTAACCCCATTTGCCTTGCAAAAACCTAAAAAAAAAGAAAAGAAAAAAAGAGTATATAAGCTAACTATTGTGATCTAAGTTCTAAGATTTATGAAGATAAAAGTCATAATTCATTCAGTGTTAATAAATCATTTTCTATATGCTAAGTTCTAGTGATATATTGAGAAAAATGACTACATAGCTATATATTTGTGTGAAACTATCTATCTATCTATCTATCTATCTATCTATCTATCTATCTATCTATCTATCTATCCCTCCATGTATTTATATAGATATATACATATATTTGCAGGTGTCTATCTATGTATCTATCTAACTTTCTCTATATCATGTCAAAGTGCTTGCAATCTATATGGGGAAACAGTATGTTCATAAATAAATGAATATAATCTATAAAGTGTAATCATAATGCAAATTCATTGGGGAAGAGAATTAACAAATGGGTGTGTGACTTACCAAGAAGGGTCATTTATCATTTCATATGAACTTTGAAAGTAATTTTGAATTTTTAGAGGCAGAGAGGATGAGAAACAATATTGAATGGGAGAACACCCATTCAAAACTAAGGAGGTGTGAGATGAAATAATATGAACAGACAAAATTATGTACACCCATTTGGTTTAAATTCAGAAGAGATGTCAAATAAATGACCAACTGTATATATGAAGGGTCACATGTTGAAAATTCAAACAGAGCAGTTTGTATTTTACTCTAGAGGCCTTAGGGAGCTTCCAGAGTTTTTGAATGACAGTACTAGTTAGGTTATGTGTTTTTAGGAGTATTAGTTTAGTGGTGCTGAGCAGAATAAATTGGAGAAGTTCCCTTGATTGAAAGTAGAGAGATGAATTAAGGGTCACTGAGTCTGTGAGAATGGAGAGGAGGGGAAAGATCTAAGAGATGGAGAGGTAGAATTGAAGAAAAATTGGCAACAGTTTGCATATGAACAAGAAAGAAGCATAGAAAATGATTTTGTGATTATGAATGTGGAAGCCTGGTTCGGAGGTGGTACTATACTGTTATTCTTTTTAGTATTTTTGTCATATAAATATTTTATTTGGTTTCCAATTTTATACAATAGTAGTTTCAACCTACAATTTCCTCCCACCCGCCCTTCGCTCTCCTCTCATCCCCATAGAAGGCAATCTGATAATCTTTACATTGTTACCATAATATGCATTGATCAAAATTGAATGTGTTGAGAGGAAAAAAAAACATATCCTTGAGGAAAAATTAAAATATTAGAGATAGAAAAATTATGTAGCAGATAAGACAACTATTTTTTTTAATGAAGGTAATCATCTTTAGTCTTTCTTTAAACTCCACAATTTTTTCTCTGGATACAGATGGCATTCTCTATCCCAGATACCATAAAAATGTCCCCGATTACTGCACTGATAGAATCAGCAAGTCCTTTATAGCTGGTCATCATGTTGCTGTTAGGGTATACAATGTGCTTCTGGTTCTGCTCATTTTGATCAGCATCAGTTCATGCAGATATTTCCAAGCTTCTCTTGAAATCCCATCCCTCCTGGATTGTAATAGTAAAAGTATTCCACAACATACATATACCACAATTTATTCAACCATTACCAAATTGATGGCCATTCACTCAATTTCCAATTCTTTGCCAACACAAACAGAGCTGCTATGAATATTTTTGTACAAGTGTTTTTACAGTTTTTTATAATCTCTTTAGGGTATAGACTCAGTAGTGGTATTGCTGGATCAAAGGGTATGCACATTTTTTTATTACCCTTTGGGCTTAATTCCAGATTGATCTCCAGAAAAGTTGGTACACTTCACAACTCCACACAAAATGCATTAGTATCTCAGATTTCCCACATCCCTTCCAACATTGATCATTGTCCTTTCTGATCATATTGGCCAATCTGAGAGGTGTGAGGTGGCACCTCAGAGATGCCTTAATCTGCATTTCTCTAATCAGTAATTATTTAGAGCAATTTTTCACATGACTGTGAATAGCTTTGATTGCCGCATTTGTAAATTGCTTTTGCATATCCTTTGACCATTTGTCAATTGGAGAATGGCTGATTTTATTTTATAAATTTGACTCAGTTCTCTATATATTTTAGAAATGATTCCACTGTTAGAAACACTAGTTGGAAAAATTGTTTCCCAATTTACCATAATTCTTTTTTTTTGCAAGGCAAAAGGGGTTAAGTGGCTTGGCCAAGGCCACACAGCTAGGTAATTATTAAGTGTCTGAGAAGAGATTTGAACCCAAGTACTCCTGACTCCAGGGCCGGTGCTTTATCCACTACGCCACCTAGCCACCCCATCATATTTCTTTTGATCTTAGTTACAGTGGTTTTGTTTCTCCAAAAGCTTTTTAATTTAATGCAATTAAAATTATCCAGCTTGTTTTTAGTGCTATTCTCCATCTCTTCCTTGGTCATAAACTGTTCCATAGACCTTCCAGGAAACTATTCCTTGTTTTCTAATTTGTCCATAATATTCTCTTTTAAATCTATTCCCTGCACCCATTTTGATTGTATCTTGATATAGGGTGTGAGATGTTTGTCTAATCCAAGTTTCTGCCTTATTTTTTTTCCAATTTTCCCAACAGTTTTTAAACTGCCTGCTATGGATTTATCAAACAGCAGATTACTATGAACATTTCCAACTTTCTTTTTTGCACCTAGTCTATTCCACTGATCCATCACTCTATTTCTTAGTCAGTACCAGACAGTTTTGACTACTGATCCTTTTTAATATAATTTTAGACTGAGGAAGACTAAACCACCTTATTTTGCACTTTTTACTTGATTTTTGTTTCTCCATAAGAATTTAATTATATGTTTTTCTACATCATTAAAATAATTTTTGGAAGTTTGATTGTTAAGGCACTAAATAAGAACTTTAAGTAGGATTGTCATTTTTATTTTATTAGCTTGGCCTATCCATGAGCAGTTGATATTTGTCAAGTTATTTAAATCTGATTTTATTTGTATGAAAAGTGTTTTATAGTTGTTTTCTTAGAGTTTCTGAGTCTGCCTTGGCAGGTAGACTCCCAGGGGTTTTATGTTATCTGAAGTTATTTTAAATAGAATTTATTTTTCTTGCTTTTACTCCTGTATCTTGCTAGTAATATATAGAAAGGGTGAGGATTTATGTGGTTGATTATATGCCCTGTGACTTTACTAAAGTTGTCATTTTTTCTTAGTAGTGTTTTAGATGATTTTTTTAGGTTTTTCTAGGTATAACATGTCATCTGCAAAGAGTGAGAGTATTGTTTCTTCCTTCCCAATAATAATTCCGTCAATTTCTTTTACTTCTCTTATTGCTGATGCTAAAATTTCTAATACAATATTGAATAGTAGTGGTGATAATGGGCATCCTTGTTTCACCCATGATGTTATGGGAATGCCTCTAGCCTTTCCCTATTGCATATAATGCTTGTTGATGGTTTCAGAGAGATACTGCTTATTATTATGAAGAACAATTCATTTATTCCTACACTCTGGTGTTTTTAGTAGGAATGGTTGCTATATTTTGTCAAAGGCTTTTTCAGCATCTATTAAAATAATCATGTGATTTCTGTTAGGTTTTTATTGATATAGTCAATGATACTGCCAATTTTCCTAATATTGAACCAACTCTGCATTCCTGGGATAAATCCTGCTTGATCATAGTGTACTATTCTAATGATAACTTGCTGTGATCTCTTAGCTAAGATTTTATTTAAGATTTTTGCATTTATATTCATTGAGGAAATTGGTCTATAATGTTTTCTCTGTTTGACTCTTCCTGATTTAGGTATCAGTACATGTTGATGTCATAGAAGAAGTTAGGCCTGGAGTCAGGAGTACTTGAGTTCAAATCCAGCCTTAGACACTTAATAAGTATCTAGCTGTGTGACCTTGGGTAAGTCATTTAACCCTATAGCCCTGACAAAAAAACAAACAAACAAAAAAACAAAAAAAGAATTCACTTATGAATTCATCTAACCTTGGAGAATTTTTTCCTTAGGAAGTTCATTGATGGCTTACTGAATTTCTTTTTTCTGAGATAGGGTTATTTAGTTATTTCCTCTTGATTTAATCAGGGCAACTTACATTTTTCCCTTCTAACTTCTTTTTATTACTTTATTTATTGTTGAAATTTACAATTTTTCCCATAATTTCACTTTGCCCCCGCCCCCACAGAAGGCAGTCTGATAGTCTTTACATTGTTACCATACTATACTATGCATTGATCAAAATTGAATGTGTTGAGAGTAAAAAAAAAAAACATATCCTTGTGGAAAAAATAAAATATTAGAGATAGCAACATTATGTAGTAGATAAGACAACTTTTTTTTTTTAAATGAAGGTAATCATCTTTAGTCTTTCTTTAAACTCCCCAATTCATTCTCTGGATACAGATGGTATTCTCCATTGCATATATCCCCAAAATCCTATATCCATTTTGATATTATCTTGGTATATGGTGTGAGGTACTGTTCTAATCAAGTTTCTGCCACACTAACTTCTGATTTTCCCAACAATTTTTATTATCAAAGAGAGAGTTTTATCCCAAAAGGTGGATTCTTTGGGTTTATTAAACAGAAGATTACTAAAATAATTTCCTGCTATCTATTTTTCACCTAGTCTATTCCACTGATCCACCACTCTATTTCTTTGCAAGTACCAAACTGTTTTGATGACTGATGCTTTATAATATTTTTGATGTAGTACTGCTAATCCACCTTCTTTTGCACTGTTTTCATTAAATCTCTGGAAATTCTCAACTTTTCATTTCTCCATATGAATTTACTTGTAATTTTTCTGCCTCATTAAAGTATTTTTTAGAATTTTGATTGGTAGGGCACTAAAAGTAGTTTAATTTAGGTAGAATTGTCATTTTATTATATTATCTTGACCCATCTATGAGCACTTGATGTTTGCACAGTTAATTAAATCTGATTTTATTTGTGTGAGAAGTGTTTTAAAATTATTTTCATAATGTTTCTGAGTCTGTCTTAGTAGATTTCAAGTATTTTATATTGTCTGAAGCTACTTTGAATGGAATTTCTCTTTCTAGCTCTTTCTGTTGCATCTTGCTAGTCATATATCGAAATGTTGAGAATTTATGAGGGTATATTTAATATCCTACAATTTTGCTAAAGTTGCTAATTGTTTCCAGTAGTTATTTTAGATGATTTTTTAGGATTTACTAAGTATACCATCATATGATCTGCACAGAGTGAGAGTTTTGTCTTTTCCTTCCCATTTCTAATACCTTCAATTTCTTTTTCTACTCTTATTGCTGAAGCAAACATTTCTATCACAAAATTTGAATAGTGGTAGTGACAATGGGTAACCTTGTTTCACCCCTGATCGTATTGGGAATGCCTCTAGCTTATCACCATTGCATATAATGATTGCTGATGGTTTCAGATAGAAACTGCTTATTATTCTTAAGAATAATCCATTTGTTCCTTCTCTCTCTCTCTCTCTCTCTCTCTCTCTCTCTCTCTCTCTCTCTCTCTAGTGTTTTTAGTAAGAATGGGTGCTATATTTTGTCATGACTTTTTCAGCATCTATTGATTTAATCATATGGTTTCTGATAGATCTGTTATTGATATAGTTAATTATACTAACAGTTTTCCTAATAATGAAACAACTCTTAATTCCTGTGATAAATCCTACTAGGTTATAGTGTATTATCCTAGAGATAACTTGCTGTAATCTCTTTGCTAAGATTTTATTTAAGATTTTTGCATCTATGTTCATCGGGGAGCTAGGTCTATAATTATCTCCCTCTGTTTTGACTCTTCCTGGTTTAGGTATCAGCACCATATTGGTGTCATATAAAGAGTTAGGCAGTTATTTTTTTCCAAAGATCTTATATAGAATTGGAACCAATTGTTCTATAAATATTTGATAGAATTCACTTGTGAATCCATCTGACCCTGGAAATTTTTTATTTGGGAGTTCATTGATGACTTGTTGAATTTCTTTTGCTGAGATAAGGTTATTTAGGTGTTTAATTTCCTCTTCATTTAACCTGGGAAATGCATATTTTTATCAAACTTAATGGCATATATTTGGGCAAAATAATTCTGAATTATTACTCTAATTTCTTCCTCATTAGTGGTGAGTTCACTTTTTCACTTATGATAATATCAATTTGGTGTTCTTTACAATCAAATTAACCAGTAGTTTATCAATTTTATTGTTTTATTTATTAGTTCAATAGTTTTCGTGCTTTCAATTTTATTAATCTCTCCTTTAACTTTTAAAATTTCTAATTTGATATTTAATTGGTGGTTTTAATTTGTTCTTTCTCTACTTTTTTGCAAGGCAAACGGGGCTAAGTGGCTTGTCCAAGGCCACACAGCTAGATAATTATTGAGTGTCTGAGACCGGATTTGAACCCAGGTACTCCTGACTCCAGGACAGGTGCTTTATCCACTGCGCCACCTAGCCACCACCTTTCTCTAATTTTTTTAGCTGCATGTTTACTTCTTTGATTTCCTCTTATCCTAATTTATTCATGTAAGCATTTAGAGGTATAATATATAGCTTGAAAACTGATGTTGACTATATCCCATAAATTTTGGTATGTTGTGTCATTATTGTCATTATCTAGAATGAAAATATTAATTATTTCTATAATTTGTTGTTTGATTCACTCATTCTTTAAAATGAGGTTATTTAGGGTCCAAATAGTTTTACGCTTTCTCTTCCTTGCCAATTATTGCATGGGATTTTATTGCACTATGATCTGAGAAGGATGTATTCACAATTTCTGTCTTATTGCATTTGATTATGAGGTTATTATTCCCTAGTAATTATCATGTACTCCCAAAAAACTATATTCCTTTCAATAGCCATTCAAATTTATCCAAAGTTCTATCAAGCCTAGGTTTCTAACAATCTATTTACCTCCTTACCTTCATTCTTGTTTATTTTATGGTTAAATTTATCTCATTCTGAGAGAATTACAGTTCTCAGGAGTTATGGGAATCTTTCTTCCAGGTGGGGATATAGTATTTTTTTCTTATTGGATAAGTTTTTCTTTTCCCTTTGAATCCTTCTCATGTTTCTCTTGAATCTTCTGTTTGAAGAACAAATTTTCTACTTAGCTCTGGTCTTTTCATCAAGAAAAGTTGGAAGTCTCCTATCTCCATAAATGTCCATCTTTTCCCTTGGAAGAAAAGGCTGAGTTTTTCTAGATAATGTATTCTTTGCTGCATTCTCAGCTCCCTTGTTCTTTTGAATATCTCATCCCAAACCCTTCAGTCCCTTAATGTTGATGCATCCAGGTCCTGTGTTTCCTGTGGTTCCTTTGTATCTAAATTTCTTCTTTCTGGCTGCTTATAGGATTTTCTCTTTTATCTAATAGTTCTTCAATTTGACCACAATATTTCTCAGCTTTTTCATTTTGGGATCCCTTTCAGGAGGGGATGAATATATTCTTTCAATAGCTACTTTGCCCTCTTGTTCCATGACATCAGGGCTAATTTCCATCACTAAATCCTGTAATATTGAGTCCAGGCTTTTTTTTTTTCTCTTCAACATTTTCAAGGAACCCAATGGCTCTTAAGTCATATCTTCTAGATCTATTTTTGAAGTCAGTGGTTTTACTGATGACAGATGAGCTATTTTATATTTTCTTCTATTTTTTTTATATTTTGGTTTTGTTTAACAGATTCTTTTTGTCGCATTAAGTCATTTGTTTCCACAGCCTCAATTATTTTTTAGAAGAATTTTCTTCATTTACCTTTTGCAACTCCTTTTCCAATTGGTCAGTTTTATTTTTGAAAGAGTTTTCAATTTTACCAATTGAGGTTTTAATAGAATTATTTTCTTTTTGCATTTGTCTAATTATTTTTTCCAAGGATTTATTTTCTTGTTGCAAGGTGATAATTTTCTCTTGGGTTTCTTTTCCAAATATTCTAGTTGATTTTAGACTCCCTGATCTCTTCTAGGAAGGCTTTCTGCATTACAGACCAAATTTTAATCTCCTCAGAAGTTCTAGATCTATCTGGGTTAGCATCTGATTCTTCAAAGTAGTTTCCAATGGACCCCTCTTTCTGCTGGATTTTCTTCATTTTCCTAAAATCTTGTTTTAGGAGAGGGGTTGGTTCACAAAGGTTTGGTGTTGGGATCCCTAGAGGCTTTGCTCACTAAGCTTAGTAAATCCACATGGGCTGGCCAGTATGGGGTGCTGGTTACTTTCTCTGGAGTGTCTGTGACCTTGATTTGAGGCTCTCCCTCCTTGGCCTGGAAGGGGTAGGTGGAGCTGCTGGATGCTGTTCTCCTTGAACAATGTAGGCTGAGCACTGGGGCAAGGTAGTGGATCTGTCTATTTAGCTGATGGATCTCTGCTGCCCATAACTGAGCCTGGGAGTGTGTGTGTGTGTGTGTGTGTGTGTGTGTGTGTGTGTGTGTGTGTGTTGAGGGGGGGTGCTGCTCCTGTTTTTGTTCTGGAAAGAGGACTCCACTGCAATGAAAGTATGGAGCATATGGTCCTAGAGACCAGCTGAGCCCAGCAGAATGTTGTCCAGCATCACTCTGTATCTGTATATGCTGAAACTCATCCTCTAGCCCCACTGGAGCTCCCTAGACTGTCACTCCCATAACAAAAGTTTCCATGGTTTAGTTAGTTCTTGGACCAGAAATACCACAGTCAAAGCATCAGCAGCTGATCTTGAGTTAGTCTGGCTCTTACCCCGCTTCCACTGGCTCTCAACTCTCTACTCCCACCTCAACAATGATCCCTGAAGTAAGCCCTTGTTGGTAGATATTCTTCTAGCTTCTTTTCCTGGGTTTTATCAATTGAATTTCTGTTAAGTGATTTGATTCATATTAATTTTTTTATTTTATTTTTTAACATTTTATTTGTTTTCCAATTATATACAATAGTAATATGTGCCCATCATTTTTTGCATGGCTTTGAATTCTACAGTTTTCCCCCCTCCTCCCTTCCCTCCCTCCCCCAGAAGGCTGTCTTACAGTCTCTACATTGTTCCTATGTCTTACATTGATGTAAGAGTAATATAAGAGTGATATAAGAGTAAACATACGAATGAACATAAACCCCCTCCCCAACCCCAGGAAGATGGGAAACCTCAAGAATAGTGAGAGAGAAAAAAATGTACTTTAGTCTGTGTTCAGATTTCAATGGTTCTGTCTCTGGGGTGAGTTGCTTTCCCTATCATAAATCCACCAGAGAAGTTGCTTCAATAATTTTCCCTCAGTTGCTATTACCAACTGTACCTCCACTCTATTTCTCCCCACGGTCATTTATTCTATTCTCTCTCACCTTTCATCCAGGCCTTGTCCAAAAGTGTGTTGCATCTCAGTACCCTCTCCCTCGATCTTCCCTCCCTTCTATCACCTACGTCCCTTTCCTCCTATCCTTCTCCAGACCAAGACAGATTTCCTCACCCTATTAAGTGTGTATGTCATTACCTCCCTGAGCCATTTCCAATGAGAATGAAGGCTCACTTATTCCCCTTTGCCTTCCCCCTTCCCTCCAATGAAAAAGCTTTTTTTTATTCTTATGTGAAAACTCTCAGCTTCTTCTGAAGCAAAATACTTTTTTTAAAGTAATTTCTTTTTTATTCTCATTTTGTACAAATGTTTTTTTTACATTAATAAAATATTCTTGTTTACAAGTAAACAGAATACCCCTCCCCCCATGAGTATAGATAGACTTGCTCGGGCAAAAAAAAAGTAAAGGGGAGAGAAAATAATTAAAATTAAAAAAAAATAATAGTAATAATTATAGGTATGGCCAGGTGGCGCAATGGAGGAAGCACCAGCCCTGGAGTCACAACCACCCGAGCCCATATCCAGCCTCGTAAACCCAACAACCACCCAGCAGTGTGACATGCAAGCCACCCAAACCCCACTGCCCTGCAAAAACCAAAAAGAAGAAAAAAAAAGACCCAAAATAAAATAAAATAGTAATAATAGTAGGGGTGGCTGGGTAGCAGACAGAGCATTGGCCCTTGAGCCAGGAGCACCTGGGTCCAAATCTGGCCCCAGACACCCAAAGATCACCCCACTATGTGGCCCCAGGCAAGCCACCCAGCCCCACCTGCCCACCACCCTCCCCCAAATAATAATAACAAAAAATGTGCTTCAGTGTTTGTTCCAACACCAACAACTCTGTCATGGGTTGATCACATTCTTTATGATAAGTCCATCACAAAAGTCACTTCTATATTTTTCCAACGTTGCCATTGTTGATCGCAACTCCCTCCTTTCTTATTTCTCCACTACCATGTACTATATTTCCTCTCTCCTTTCACTCTGACTCTGCTGTAGGGTCGCTGAGTGGAACAGCAGACAGATCCCTGGTCTTGGAGCCAAGAAGCCCTGAGCCCCCATACCACCCCTTAGGCCCAGAATCCACCTGGCCCCATTGTACTGGGCAGGCCTTCCAATTCCAGCCCCTTGCAATAAGCAAAAGAGAAAATGTGTTATATCTGACCACTCTCCCCCCATGGTCCATCCTCCCCTCCTTTATTCACATCCCCAGCCCTTCCCCCTGCTCTCCTCTCCTTCTTACTCCAGATATCTATACCCCATTGAGATACATGCTGCCTCCTCTCCCAGCCATCTCTGATGAGAGCAAAGGTTCCCTCATTCCCCCTTGCCTCCCCCCTTCCATATCATTGCAATAGCTCATTGAAATAAAAAAAAATCTTATTATGTGAAATGTCTTGTCTATTCTCCCTCTCCTTTTTCTTTCTCCCATTCCATTTCCCTTTTTTTCTATTGACTCCATTTTTACACCATATTTTATCTCCGAATTCAGCTTTCTCCTGTGCTTCAACTATAAAAGCTCCCTCTACCTGCTCTATTAACTGAGAAGGTTCATATGAGTATTATCAGTGTCATTTTTCTATGCAGGAATACATGCAGTTCATCCTCATTAAGTCCCTCATATTTGTCCCCTCTCCTCCAATCTCCATGAGTCCTGTATCTGAAGATCAAACCTTTTGTTCAGCTCTGGCCATTCCAACAGGAACATTTGAAATTCCCCTGGTTCTTTGAAAGTCCATCTTTTTCCCTGGAAGAGGACATTCAGCCTTGCAGGGTCATTCATTCTTGGCTGCATTCTAAGCTCTTTTGCCTTCCGGTATATTGTATTCCAAGACCTACGAGCTTCCAATGTAGTTGCTGCTAAGTCCTGTGTGATCCTAACTGCGGCTCCACGATATTTGAACTGTGTCCTTCTGGCTGCTTGTAATATTTTCTCTTTGACTTGGGAGTTCTGGAACTTGGCTTTAATATTCCTAGGGGTTGGTTTTTTAGGATCTCTTTCTCGGGGGGATTGGTGGATTCTCTCCATTTCTATTTTGCCCTCTGCTTCTAGAATATCACGGAAATTTTCCTGTAGTAATGCTTTGAAAATGATGTCAAGGATCTTTTCCTGATCATGATTTCAGGTATTCCAATAATTTTTAAATTATCTTTCCTAAGTCTGTTTTCCATATCAGTTGTTTTTTCAATGAGATATTTCACATTTTCTTCTAATTTTTCATTTTTTTTGGTTTTGAATTATTGATTCCTGATTTCTGGTAAATTTGTCAATCTCCCTGAATTCTATTCTTTTTCTGAAGTATTTGTTCTCCTCAGAGAGTTTTCTTATCTCTTTTTTCATCTGGCCAATTTTGCTTTTTAAGGCATTCTTCTCCTCAATAACTTTTTGAACTGTTTTATCCATTTGACCTAAGCTGGTTTTTAGCATGCTATTTTCTTCAGCATTTTTTTGGATTTCCTTGACTAAGCTGCTGACTTCATTTTCATGTTTTTCCTGCATCTCTCTCCTTTCATTTCCTAGTTTTTCTTCCAACTCCCTCATCTGATTTTCAAAGTATTTTTTGAGTTCTGTCATAGCCTGAGGCAAATTTCTGTTGGGGTTTTTTTTTTTTTTTTGGAGTCTTTAGATGCAGGAGCTTGTGCTTCCTCATATTCTGACTGAATATTTTGATCCTTCTTGGGCTCATTTGCAAAATATTTCTCAAGTCTTCCTTTTGTTTCTCTGCTTGCTCATTTTCCCAGCCTGGGCCTGGTTTTGGGGTGCTTCCTGAGCTTTTGGGACACTCCCACAAGGGTCACTCTGTGAGGATCTCTCCTCCCTCCTGGTCTGTGAATGACCATAAGTGCCCCCCTCTGCCACAGTGCTGAGGTGGGGGGGCCCTTCTGTTCTATGGGGGGCCTAGACTGCGATCAGGATCTGAATGTGGTCAGAACCCCAAGTCCTGTTCCAGAGGCAGAGGACAGAGCTCAGCAGTCTCTCTCTTCACTGCCTTCCCTCAGCTCAATGGGCTCATGCCCTGGGGGCTCCTGCTTACTGGCTCTGCCTGCTTCTGTTTCCAGGTCTGGGCTGCTGAAAGACCAAGCTGCTTGCTGTGTGCCCTGAGGGCTGGGCTCCATTCCACATGCTCGCTCAGGCAGAGGTCCGCTGCTATTCCCCTACTTTATGCTTGGTGCTCCCCGATGTGCAGCTCAGGAGACTCCCCTGCTGCTGTGAGCCACGGCTCCCAGCTCCCTGGGGCTGCCTCCGGGAGGCTGAAGTTCTTTCGCTCTGGCGGGCCACCCCTCTGACCCTGGGGAGCAGAGCCTTTCTGCTCTTTTCCAGGTTACCTTGAGTAGGAGACCTGCCTCACTCGGTCCCTTTGTGGGTTCTGTCTCTCAAAAATTTAGTTAGAGTTCTTAGTTTATGAGTTTTATCAGAGAGCTCCTAAGACTGGATCCCTTCTTGTCCCCATCTTGGCTCTGCCCCCCATTCATATTAATTTTTGAGGGTAAGCCAGGAGACCTTAACACAGTGCCTGTCTTCTCTCCTCCATCTTGGTCAGAAGTCTGCAACTTATATTTTTGCAAATATTCATCCATTTCACTTAGATTATCAAATTTATTGGCATATAGTTAGACAAAATATTTTCTGAATTATTACTTTAATTTGTTCTTCATTGGTAGTGAGTTCACTTTTTTATTTCTAATTGTAGCAGCTTGGTTTTTTCTTTTTTTAAATCAAAATAATCAAAGATTTATCTATTTTATTAGTTTATTCATAAAGTCAGCTATTAGTTTTATTTATTAGTTCACTTTTTTCTTATTTACAATTTTATTTTCTTTTTTACAATTTTATGAATTTCTCCTTTAGTTTGGTATTTATTGGGGGTTTTTTAATTTGTTCTTTTTTTATAGTTGCATGTGTAGTTCATTGATTTCTTCTTTCTCTATGTTACTAATGTAAGCATTTAACAATATACTATATCCCCTAATATCTGCCTTGACTCTATCCCATAAGTTTTGACATATTGTCTTGTTATTGTCATTGTCTAGGATAAAATCCTTAATTCTTTCTATAATTTGCTGTTTGATCCACTCATTCTTTAAAATGAGGTTATTTACACCCCAATTAGTTATAGGTCTGGCCCATTATTGCATGTGATTTTTATTGCATTATAGTCTGAGAAGGAAGTATTCACTCTTTCTGCCTTTCTGCATTTGATTATGAGGTTTTTATGCCCTAGGACATAGTCAATTTTTGTATATGTGCCATTTACTGGAGAGAAAAAAACGTATATTCCTTTTTATCCCCAGTCAGTTTTCTCTCAAGGTCTGGCAAGATTCTGGCAATTTGGTTTTCTTCTTTCTTTTTTTACTAATATTTTATTTACTTCCTTTACTTCCTTCTTGTATATTTTATGATTAGCTTTATCTAATTCTGAGAGAGAGAAGTTGGGATTTCCCACCAGTAGTGTTTTGCTGTCTATGACTTCCTATAACTCATTGAGCCTTCCCTGTAAGAATTTGCATGTTATACCACTTCATGCATACATATTTAGTATTGAAATTGTTTCATTCTCTATTATGCTATTTGGGAGGATATAGTTTCCTTCCTTTTCTCTTTTAAAGAGAACTATGTTGCAAATTTGACTGAGAAAATATCTCAGAAAATATCTACCCCTGCCTTTTTCCTTCAGCTGAAGCATAACATATTCTTCTCCTACCTTTTATCTGTATTCTGTATGTATCTCTCTGCTTTAAATCTCTATACCTGTAATAATTCACTCTGCTACTCACTTTTTTATCAGAGTTCATCATATTCAAAGTAATAATTATTAAGTCTTTATTTCCATCCATGCTATCTTCACTCTCTTTGTATTTTTCCCCCTTTTCACCTTCTCCATATTCCACAGTATTTTGCTTCTGAATACCACCTCCTTCAGCTTGTTTTCCCCCCTTATATCCACCCCACTGGCCATTCCTTCCCCTTTCCTTTTGACCCATCTTCCTTCCCTTCCTTCTGTCAGTTCTTCTTTTAATCCCCCTCCCCCTTTTCCCTTTTAATATTTGAAAGGTAAGATGAGTTTCTAAACTTAACTGAGTGTGTGCATGTTAATCCTTCTTTGAGCCAAATCCTATGAGAGCAAGATTGAGGCAGTTCTTATCTTACCACCTCCCTTCTTCCCCTCTATTGCAATGGGTCCTTTATGCCTTTACATGAAATGTGATTTACCACTTTCATTCTCCTCCCTCCACCCATCTCTTTACTGTCCCTCTTTTGTAAGGAGATATTCTTTTAAATCATTCTAACAGAGGGGTGAAGCCAAGATGGCAGGATGAAGGCAGCATTTCCTGGGGACTCCTTCCCCCCAAAACTCCAAAAGCTATCCAATTATGACTCTAGCCAAAATTTAGAAGGGCAGAACCCACAGAAAGATAGAGTGATACATTTTCCAGTCCAAGATAACTTAGAAGCTCTGCAGGAAAGGTGTGTTTCAGCAGGATTGGCAATTGGACAAAAGCCCAGACCTCAGCCCAGTGAAGCCCAGCCCAGCCAGGCCCAGGGATCACCAGGGACAGCTTGAAGGGGTGGTGAAAGAACTCCACTGCACCAGAATGAGTGTGCAATGAGGAGCACTGGCTACAGAACCTGCAGCACGAATTGGGGGAAACCAGCCTGCACCTCTAGACCACAGCCCACAGACAGTAAGGGGTTAGTGGAGACTGCGGAAATTTCTCCCTGGGGAAGGACTCTGCTGTTTTCCCACATTCAGATTCAGGTTGCAGTTTGGCCTTCCATACTAAGATTAGCAGGGCTCCTCCTCACAGCTTCAGAGCAGAGGGGAGTGCCTTTGGTCATCTACATATCAAAGTACAGGCAAGAAAGCATAGGACCTGAGAGGAGTAAAGGTCTTAGTGGGGTGTTCCCCCCAACCACCCAAAACAACCAAAGCCTTGGAAATATTATAAATTAGTCTTGTGCTGAGGAAATGAGTAAACAACAGAAAAAGAAGAATCTGACCATAAAATTACTTTAGTCTCATGGAAAATCAAAGCACAAACTCAGATGATAATAAAATCAAAGCTTCTGTATAAAAAAACCTACAAGAGAAATAGGAAATAGGCTCAGACTATGGATGAGGTCAAAAAAGACTTTGAAAAGCAATTAAGGGAGACATAGGATAAATTGAGAGGAGAAATGAGAACAATGCAGAACAATCATAAAAACCAAATCAGCAGCTTGGTAAAAGAAATACAAAATAAATACTGAAGAAAATAATATGTAAAAGTCAGTTTAGGTCAAATGGAAAAAACAAAACAAAAGTCAAATGAGGAGAAGACTGCTTTAAAAAGCAGAATTGGCCAGATGGCAAAGGGGATGAAAAAGCTCTCTGAAGAAAATAACCCCTTCAAATGTAGAATAGAAGTAAAGGAAGCGGATGACTTTACAAGAAATCAGGAATAAATAAAACCCTTCGAAAAAATCCAAAAATTAGAAGAAAATGTAAAATATCTCATTGGAAAAAAAAACTAACCTCAAAAACAGTTCCAGAAGAAATAATTAAAAGATTATTGGGCTATGTGAAAGTCATGACCAAGAAAAGAGCCCAGACTTTATTTTTCAAGAAATAATACAGCAAAATTGCCCTGAGATCCTAGAAGCAGAGGCTAAAATAGAAATAGAGAGAATTCACCAGCCACCTCCTAAAAGAAAAACTTCCATGGATATTATAACCAAATTCCCAAATTCCCCAGTCAATGCGAAAATTCCCAAAGCTGCCAGAAACAAACAATTGAACTACCAAGGCTCCATAGTCAGGATTACACAGGATCTGGCAGCATCTACATTAGGGATTGGAATATGATATTCTGGAAAGCAAAAGATCTTGGTTTACAAATGAGAATCAGCTACCCAGCAAAACTAAACATCCTCTTTCAGGGGAAAGGAAGGACTTTCAATGAAACAGGGGACTTTCAAACTTTCCTATTGAGACAACCAGAGCTGAACAGAGGGTTTGATCTTCAAGTACAGGACTCTGGTGAAACATAGAGGGGGTGGACAAGAAGGACTAACTATGAGTAACTTAATGATATTTAACTGTTCATATTCCTTCATGGGAAGAAGATATTGATAACTCATAAGAACTTTCTCATTTATAAGAATTGTTAGAAGGACATATATAGACAGGGAACAGGAAGGAGCAGAATATATGGCATAATATAGTAAAAAGATGGAGTCAATGGATGATAAAGGAAAGTACTGGGAGGAAAGTAAAGGAGAGGCAGAAGGAGATAAGATATTTCACATGAGAGTCAAGGAAAAAGCTTTTTCAATAGAGTGGAAGGCAAGGGGGAATGAGTGTGTGCCTCCATCCTCATCATAAATGGCTCAGAGAGGAAACAACATACATACTTAATAGGGTATAGAAATCTATAGAAAAATGAGAAGAAAGGGAAGGGGAAATTTGCTAATTAGCTCTGGTGTTGTCATCAGGAAAAGTTGGAAGTCTCCTATTTCATTAAATGTCCACCTTTCCCCCTGAAAAAGAAGGCTCAGTTTTGCCAAATGGTGAATTTTTGGCTATTTCTATCTCCTTTGCTCTTCAGAATATTGCATTCCAGGCCCTTCAATCTCTTAATATTGATGCAACCAGGTCTTGTGAAATCCTTCTTATGGCTCCTTGCTATCTAAACTGTTTCTGGCTGCTTGTAGGATATTTTCCTTTTATCTGATAGTTCTGGAATTTGGCCACAATATTCCTTGTTTTCATTTTGGGATCTCTTTCAGGAGTTGATTAATGCATTCTTTCAATAATTATTTTCCCTCGGGTTCAATTAGAGCAGTGCAATTCTTCTTCACTATATCCTGAGGGATTGTGCCAGGCTTTTTTTTATCCTCAGTGTTTTCCAGAATCCCAATGATTCCTAAGTTGTCTACTCTAGTTCAGTTGTTTTATTGAGAAGGTATTTTACATTTTTCTTTATTTTTAATTTTTTTTGGTTTTGTTCAACAAGTTATTGCTGTCTCATGAAGTCATTAGCTTCCACAGATTCTTTTCTTAGAGAAAAATTTTCTTCATTTACCTTTTGCAGTTCCTTTGCAATTAGTCAATTCTATTTTTGAAGGCATTTTCCATTAGTCCAATTGTGATTTTGAGAGAATTGTTTTATTTTTGCACTTGTCCAATGGTATTTTCTTTTTCTTGTTGCAAGATGATAATTTTCTCATGTAAAGTGATATTTTTGCCTTGTGTTGCATTTTGCAATTTTCCCAATTGATTTTTAACTCCTTCTTGATCACTTTTAAGAAGTTCTTTTGTTCTGTAGATCAATTCATATTTTCCTCAGAAGTTCTAGCTCTTTCTGAGTTAGGATCTTTGACTTCTAGGTAATTTTCAGTGGAACCACCTTCCAGTGGCTTTTATTCTTTTTTCCTAGGATCCTGTGTTGGGGAAGGGCTGGTTCATAGAATTTAAGTATTGAAATCCCTAGAGGCTTTGCCCACTGGGTATAGTAACTCCAAATAGGCTGGTTCGAAGGGGAGGCTACAGGCTTTCTCTGGAGTACCCTTACCTTGATTTGTGTCTCACTCCCTAGGCCTCGGTAGGTGTGGGTCCCAGCAGGATCTGGGTCATCTTTGTACAATGTGGGCTGCACCCTTGGGCTATATGGTTAATCTTCATATTCCTCAGTCAGCACTCAATCTCCTGCCTACACCTGTATCGGGAACTTGGGGGGCTATTGTTGTGTTTGTTTTTGGAAAAGTAACTTTCTTCTACAGGAGTGAGGCAGAGGGGGCTCAACTGTAAACAGGGGGACTCTGTTGAAAATATGGGGGCCCACAGCCCTGGTCTTCCAGTCCAGTCAAGCTGACCAGATCAATATCTAGCCCCACTCTTGAGCTCTCTTGCCTATTATACTGGAATTATTTTTTCCACCACTCACACAGCCAAAATTTATGCAGCTGTTCTCAGTTTAGTCCCAGGCCTCACCCCACTGGCTCTATGCTGGTTCTTTGCTCTCTTCCGCAGGCTCACCCATACTCCTGTGAGACAGACCTTTTTGGTCGATGTTCTCCTTGGTTCTTCTCTGGATTCTGTGGATCCAAATTATGCTAAGAAGCTCAGTTTATGTTAGTTCTGAGGGGAAAGCCAGGAGACCTTAAAACAATGTTCTGCCATCTTGGTTGGAAGTCCATTCCATAATTCTTGATTAAAAGGAAGAGGGATTGAAAGTGAAGCCTAAAGCATTGGAAGGTAGAAAAGCTTTCCTGTGTGCTGGAACTGGCACTTGGAAGCTGAAGAGACCTGATTCTTAAATTTCAATGTGAATGTTTGCACCTTGCCACAAATCAGGGCATGATTTGTTATTTTGTTGATTAACTAGATTTATGAAAGCAATGCAGAAATATTAATATTGCATATGAAACTTTAAAAGTGCATCCTTTATACTTTTTTGTTAAGATATTATTGCTAATTATTTACCAGGACATGCCTGTGTTCTTCATCATAACTTTAAAACTGAGAGAAAATTATGTGGTAGACAAAGGCATTTAGAAACAATAAGGTAGAAATAGGTAGTAGAAATTCAAAGTTGAGGGTAATCACTCAGCATCCTTTAGCAGACAGAGGTAATCCAACAGAGGTTTCCTTTATAAGTCATTTCCAACATTGGAGTTTTACTGCCTAATCTTCTTTTTAAATTTACATTTTTGTAAATATTTATTTTCTCCCTCCAACAGCATTTAAATATAATATCAAAACTCCATAAGAAGTTTTTATTGTTCAGTCATGTTCAACTTTTTATGATCCCATGTGAATTTTTTTCTTAATATTTTATTTTATGTGCATACCCTTTGATCCAGCAATTCCATTACTGGGTCTATACCCTGCAAAGATTATGAAAAAGGGTAAAAACATCACTTGTACAAAAATATTCATAACAGCTCTGTTTGTTGTGGCAAAGAATTGGACATTGAGTAAATGTTCATAAATTGCAGAATAGTTGAACAAGTTGCATTAAATGTACCTTATAGAAGGCTATTGTTCCATTAGAAACCAGGAGAGACGGGAGCTCAGAGCAACCTGGAAGGACTTGTATGAACTGATGCTGAACAAAATGTGCAGAACCAGATGAACATTGTATACCATAACAGGAACATGGGGGTGAAGATCAATCTTGAGGTACTTGCTCATTCCATCAGTGTAACAATCAGGGACAATTTTAGGGTCTTCTTTTCCATCTGACCAGTTCTGTTATTGAAGGTATTCTCCTCATTTGCCTTTCAGACTTCTTTTTCCATTTGACCCAAACTAGCTTTTAAGATTATTTTTTCTTCAGTATTTTTGTAAGTCTTTGACCAGGCTACTAACTTGGTTTTCATGATTTTCCCCCCATCATTCTCATTTCTCTTTCCATTTTTTCCCTCTAGTTTCCTTAATTGATTTTCAAAATCTTTTTGGAGCTCTTCTGCAGCCTGAGGTCAATTCATAATTTTTCTTGGGGGCTTCAGACACAGAAGCTTTGACTTTGTTATCTTATGAGTGTGTATTTTGATTCTACACAGTACCAAAATAATTGTCTATGATCATATATTTTTTCTTCTGTTCTTTGCTCATTTCTCAAGCCTAGACTTGCCTTTAACTCCTTGTTAATGTGGAGTTCTGCATCCAGGGTGGAGGATGCACTGATCCAAACTTTTAAGGGATTTTGCAACTGTTTTCAAGGACAATCTCCAGACACCTCAGTTCCTCCGAAGTCTCATGAGAAGCTCTGACTGCTCTCCTGGCCTATGCTCTGATCCAAGGAAGAACCTTAAATACTTCCTTCAGTCCTGAAACTGTAAAGGAGATCTCTGCTTCACTATGGCAGTAAAGCTCCTTTCCCTATGACTTTGGCCCCAGACTGTGACTTGGTATTGATTATGGTTGAAGCAACAGAGTTCTATCTCAGAGATAGAAGAGAGACCTCTACAGTCTCCTCTAGCCCCTTCCAGTGCTCTGGAAGCAATTCCCCAAGCCTGCTACTGATGGGGGGGGAGGGGCTTCTACACTGGACTGTGCTCCCTGCTCACTCTGGCACAGAAGAGTTTTCCTGCTGTTCTTCCCCATTGTTCTTGGCAATGTGTGGGCTAATAAGTCTGCAAACTGCTCCAGTTGCACTGATTCAGGCAGCCCAAGGGACCTAGGTTCCTTATGGGCTGTTTCCTGATAACAAACTTTTGCCATGGGTCTTCCAAGTTGGTTTGGGCTGGAAAATTATTTCATTCAGTTTTTTGTGAGTTTTGCCATTCTATAGTTTGGTAATAGTTATTATTTAAAGGTATTTGGAGTCTGGGGGGAACCTTATGGGAATTCTTTGCTTTACTCTGCCATCTTGTATCCACTTGCTTAATCTTAACCTTTGAGGCAACTAAGGATTCTATCCCCTTGAGCCCTTGAGACTCAATTTTGCTGGCACTGAAGGTGAGATAACCAGATCTGTTCCATCTCTCTACAGTACTATAAAATTTTTATGAAAATTAATAGTTAAATCATAGAGAGGTGAGAAAGGTCATCTTAGCTCATTAGAGCTCATCATGTTCAAGCCTTCATTTTAAAAAAGAAGAAACTAAGATTATGATAAACTGCATGGAACCCAAAGTCAAACAGATCATGTGTTAAGTATTAGGTAAGATCATAAGCTGGTATTTGAATGTAAATCCTCTGATTCAAAATCCATTCATAGCTTTTTTCATTTATTCTATGGTTTATTTATTGACATATTATTACTATAATCTTATTTTAAAAGGAAACATAAATACTCCTTTCCCCAAAAAGATAGAAAATCCTCAATAGAAATGAAGTGAGAGGAAAAAAAGTGTACTTCAGTCTGTGTTCAGATTCTAATGACTCTGTCTGTGGGATGAGTTGCCTTCTGTATCATACGTCGCCAGAGAAACTGCTTCATTAACTTTTCCCACAGTTGCTATTACTAGTTGCATTCCCCCCCCTCTATTCCTTCTCACTCATTTATTCTATTCTACCTCTCCTTTCAACCTTCCTCTGCTCAAAATTATGTTGTATCTGAGTGCCCTCTCTCACAATTCTTGTTCTTTTCTATCACCTACTCCCTCTTCCCCTCCCTCCATCCACCCCCCTTATCTCATCCCTTCCCTCTAATTTTTCTCTAGGGTAAGATAGATTTCTATCCCTATTAAGTCTGTATGTTATTTCTTCACTGAGCCATTTCTAATGAGAATGAAGGCTTATTCATTCCTCCTCACCTTTCCACAATCATCTCTATTGCAAAAGCTTTTTCTTGATTCTTTTCTGTGCAATATCTTAGCCCATTCTTTCTCTCCTTTCCCTTCCTCCCAGTACTTTCCTTTATCAATCATTGACTAAATTTTTATATCAAATTAAATCTTTATATTCAGCTCCCTCCTCTGCCATGTCTATATAAATTCCTTCTAACTCTTCTAAATGATAAGAGTCATATGAGATATTAGTATGTTTTTCCTATGGAGGAATATATGCAGTTCAGCATCATTAACTTCCTCATAGTTTGTCTTTCTCATCCACTCCCTTTTTCACCTGAGCCCTGTACTTGGAGACAAAACTTTCTGTTCAGCTCTGGTCATTTCAAAAGGAAACTTTGAAATTCTCACTTCATAGAAAGCCCAACTTTTCCCCTGAAAGAGGATACTCAGTTTTACTGGATAGTTGATTCTCGGTTGTAATCCAAGCTCTTTTTCTTTCCAGAATATCCTATTTTAAGCCCTAAGAGCTCTTAATATAGATGCTGCTAAATACTGTGTAATCTTGACTGTAGAATCCTGATAATTGAACTGTTTGTTTTTCTGTCTGCTTGTAGTATTTTCTCTTTGACCTGGGAGTTTTGGAATTTGGCTATAATATTCATGGGAGGTTTTATTTTTTGGGATCTCTTTCAAAAGGTCATCAGGTGATTCCCTCACTTTTAATTTTATCCTGTGCTTCTAGGATATCAGGACAATTTTATTGTATTATTTTTTGAAAGCTGAACCCTAGGCTCTTTTGCTGGTCATGATTTTCATGTAGCTCAGTCATTTTTAAATTATCTCTCCTGCATTTGTTTTCTAAGTCAGTTTTTTCCCAGTGAGATATTTCAAATTTTCTTCTAATTTTTCATTCCTTTGGTATTGTTTTATTGTTACTTAATTTCTCACAAAGTCATCATCTTCCTTTAGCTCCATTCTACATTTGAAATAGTTATTTTCTTCAGAGAGCTTTTCTTTCTGCTTTTCCAACTGGTCAATTCTACTTTTTAAGGCATTCTTTTTTACTTATTTGCCTTATGGATTGTTTTTTCCAATTGGAATAAACTGGTTTTTCACATGTTATTTTCATCATTATTTTTTGTATTTCTTTTATTAAGCTCCTTACTTGGTTTTCATTATTTACCTGCATCACTCTCATTTCTTTTCACAATTTTTCTTCGACCTCCCTTGATTGTTTTTATTCAGTCATTCTTGAGTTCTTCTATTGCCTGAGCCCATTTTCTAATTCTCTTGAAGGCTTTGGACATAGAAGCTTTGACTTTCTCATCTTCTGAGTATATATTTTGATCCTCTATGGGATCAAAGTAATATTCTATGGTCATGTTTTTCTTTCTCTGTTGTTTATTCATTTTCTCAGCCTATGCCTGAGTTACTATGCTTCCAATACTTTGGTTGATTTTGGGGACACACCAAGGGGGCCTTAATTTCTCCAAGGCCTTATGAGAAGCTCTGCCTGCTCTCCTGGCCTGTGCTACAGTCTGTTGATGACCACAGGCTATTCCCTCTGCCCTGGAGTTGTGAGGCGGGTCTGTGCTTTACAGTGGTGGTATGAAGGCCCAGACTGTGATTTGGATCTGAATATGGGCAAAGCAGCAGAGTCCTGCCCCAGGGAGAGCAGAGAGACCTCTGTAGTCTCCCCTGAACCCCTTAATTTTTGTGGACTGAGAACTGTGGAAGTTCTAGCTGGCTCTGCAAGTTTCCACCACATATTCCCACTACAGAATTGCTCTTAAGACAGCACTGACTGGGCCTCTAGTCTCACTCTGGTGTGGCAGATTTTGGTACTGCACCTTAAAGCCATCCCCAATGACTTCTGAACCAAAAGGTCTAGAAACCACCCTCCCCCCCGCCACAGATCCAGGCACCCCAAAGGTTGTTTCTGGAAGACTGGAGTAGTTTTACTTCAGCCTGGCTGCACTTTCAATTCCCCACAGATTTTCTAAGTTATCTTGGACTGGGAGATTATATCACTCAGTCTTTCTGTGGATTTTATCTCTCTAAATTTTGGCTACGGTCATAATTTAGCTTTTGGAGTTTGGAGGATGAGGAGTTTGGGGAAATCCTGCTCTCAGGTTACCATCTTGACTCCTCAACATTTATATTTTTTTCCAATGAGGGTCAAAACCTTCTGTTCATGGTGGATAAGAGCATTGTTCTTCCCCAAATGAAGGTTGGTACCTCTAATGGCTTACTCCTAATTTCATAATCATAAGAGGTTTTTTTTTTTTGAAATTCTTCTAAAACTTTAAAAATAAGAATCTGTATTCTGTAAGAATAAACTTTCAAGTGTAGGGAACCACCATATCATACAGGGTTCTGAAATATAGTTATGAATCAGTAAACAACATTTCTTAATTTCAGGTACAGGAAATGAATTGAAACATATTTTACTTTCATTGCTACCAAAAAGTAATCATAGAAACAAATTGGTCTATTTATTGTGAATGCTCCTTGGTCCATCTAGCAAGATGTGATTTGCTGTATAATAGAACTTATTGCTATTAAGAGCAACAAGAAAAGGAAAGAAAAACCCAGAAGAAAGATCAGTGGGTAGTAAGAGCTGACTAAGTTTCCATTCTAAGCTGTGAACTACACTAAAAACTGAACGGGAAACAGGTAAAGATCAAGAATCATCTATTGCTGCCTCATCAAGGGCTTTTTTAAATCTCTGAAAGAAAAAAAGGAAAAATAACATTACAATAGTTTTTCATCTTTTTCCTTCTGGTTCAGCCAGAGGTTCCCTGTTTTAGTGAGATGAAGCCAAAGACTGGAAAGATAAGTGGAACCAAAATGGTACAGTAAAAGAGCAGCTAATTGAACTCTTCCAAATTCCCCTTCAAACAACTCTAACATAACCATATAAGGTGGAGCCAAAATGATGGTGTGAAGGCAGGAAGTCCCAGAATACTTCAAATGTCCCCAAATCATGATTCTAACCAAAGTTGAGAGTGGCCAAATCCTCAGAAAAAAAGTGAATTAACTTCCTGGTCCAAGACAACTTGAAAGATTCATGGGAAAGTCTATTCCACCAGGGTTGGAAAGAACTGCAGAGTAGCTTGAGCAATAGTAGCACTGCACAGGAGTAAACCAGCTTCAGCCTTCCTGCAACAGTCCATAGGGGACTGAGGCCTCTGAGGGTTCTGGATATGTAGCATTTTCCAGACCTCCCCAAGGTCAGTGGAAAAACTATGCCGCACTAGAGTGAACTTGGGGTTCATGTCAGTGAAGACCTCACGACAGTCCAAACCTGGGAATGTGCAGAGACATCCAGGAGTTGCTTCCAGAGAATCTAGTCCACAGAATGGAAAGGAGGTCAAGAGAGATTGCAGAGGTATATCCATTGGGCAGGACTCTGCTGCTTTGCCCCATTCAGATACAGGTCACAATTTGAGGTCCCATTCTAACAAAATGCAGCAGGGATCCTCCTCACAGTTCTAGGGAAGAGAGGACTACTTTGATCATCCACAGACCAGAGCACAGGCCTGGAGAGCAGTCAGTGTTTCTCATTAGACCTTGAAGGAATTAAGGTCCCTGGGGGCATGTCCGTCAATCCCCCAAAAGCTTTGAAGTATATTAAAATCAAGTCATATTCTGGGGAATGAGCAAAGTAATTTTCTGGCCATAGAAAATTATTTTGTCCCATGGAGGATCAAAATATACACCCAGAAGAAAACAAAGTCAAAGCTTCATTATACAAAGTATCCAAGAAAAATTGCAATTGGTCTCAGGCTATCGATGAGCTTCACAAAGATTTTGAAATGGGGGTAGAGGAAAAATTGGGAAGAGAAGTGAGAGTGATGCAGGAAAATCATGAAAACCAAATCAATAGCTTGGTAAAGTTAATACCAAAAAATACCCAAGAAAATAACAATCCACTTTAGTCAATCCAATTTAGTCAAATGGAAAAAAAACAGTCCTATAGGTCAATGAAGAGAACCCTTAAAAAGCAGAATTGGCAAAATGGAAAGGGAGATAAAAAAAAAACTTTCTGCAGAAGTAATTCTTCAACTTTCAAATGTAGATAAGGAAATTTGATTACTTTGTGAGAAATCAAAAAACATTAAAACAAAATCAAAAGAATGAAAAAAACTGAAAGAAAATGTGAAATATCTCATTGGAAAACAACTGATCTAGAAAACAGATCTGGGAGAGATAATTTAAAATTATTAGGCTACTTGAAAGTCATAACCATGGAAAGGACCTAGACTGCATTTTTAAAGAAATTCTCAGGAAAATTGCCCTGATATTCTAGAAGCAGAGGGTCAAATAGAAATTGAAAGAATCCACCAATTTGTGGGATCCTGAAAGATCCCCCAAAATATTAAAATAAACTCCCAGGAATATTATAACAAAATTCTAGAACTCCCAGGTCAAAGAGAAAATATTCCATTCAGTCAGAAAGAAATGATTCAATTATCATGGTGCTGCAGTCAGGATTGCACAGCATTTAGCAGCATCTACATTAACGGCTCACAGGGCTTGGAATATAATATTCTAGAAGGCAAAAGAGCTTTGATTACAACTGATAATAAACTACCCAGCAAACCTGAGCATACTCTTTCAGGGGAAGCAAAGACCATCCAATCAAATAGGGGACCATCAAACTTTTCTGATGAAATGAACAGAGTTCAACAGAAAGTTTGATCTTCAAGTACAAGACTGAGATGAAGCATAGAAAGGGAGGATGAGAAGGGTAAATTATGAGGACTTAATGATGATGAACTGTGTGTATTCCTGCATGGGAAGATGATACTGATAGTACTCATATGAAAATTCTGATTTATTAGGGCAAATAGAAGTCCCAAAGCATATATAGGCAAGGTGCAGGAGGGACCTGAATATAATGATATATTATATCATAAAGATGGAGTCCATGGGTGAATATGTATAATAGACAGTACTGGAATAAAGGGAAAGGAGACTTAAAATGGGATTAGTTATTTCACATAAATGAGGCAAAGAAAAGCTTTTGTGATTGAGTGGAAGGGGTGTGAGGAAGTGAGGGGAAATGAGCATGTGTTTACTATCATTGAAAGTGGCTCAGAGAGGAAATAACATGCACACTTAATTGGGTATAGAAATCTATCTTACGGTAGAGGAAAAAAGAACGGAAAGGGATGAGAGAAAGGAGATGAGGGAGGGGAAGAGGGTGTAGGTAAGAGAAGATAGAGAAGATCATTGGACAGGGAATCAGATATATCACACTTTTGAGGAGGGAACAGGGTAAAAAGAGAAAGAGAATAGACTAAATAGTAGTGGAGAAGGAATAGAATGGAGGAAATATACCAATAGCAATTGTGAGGAAAATATTGAAGCAACTTCTCTGATGGACTTATGACAAAGAATAAAGTCCATCCCAGAGACAGAGCTGATGGTTCTGTTCAAAGACTGAAGTATACTTCTTTCTCTCAAAAAATAATAACCCCACAAATCCGATCTGAAATTGTAGAATCAACAAAATTTTAGGTGAAACATTTTTCCAATCCAAGACAAGTTGAATTTAAAATGACCCCAGTATAGACCATGAAGGTGACTTGGGCAGCTTCATTGGTTGAAGTAGCAGCTTCTGAAGCGCTCAGTCTATAAACAATGGTGGAAGGTTGGGAGCAGGGGCATCAAACTTCTAGCTGAAAGAAGATTGCAAAGGATTTATTGTTATTATGATCAGAACTTTACTTGATAATCCTTATACAGTTCTTATCTCTGTTCTAGGATCAAAAGAAGTAATCATGCTGGTAGTATAGGAATCTTGGTCCAGTCATCAAAAGAGGAAGCAAATGAAATGATCTGATACCAAGAAACAATAAAACAAAATCAAAAGAATAAAATATTTCTGTGCAAAAACAAATAACACTGAAAATTGATTAAGGAGACACAATTTAAAGAATATTGGCCTCTAAACAGCCCAGAGAGTTAGGACAAGTGTATTTGATTGGCTACGGGCTATATTATCCCCATCCAGGTGAAGAAAAACAAAACAAAACACACACTCACATACACACACACAAATAAAAGAACTCTTCTGATGAACACTTTATAAAAAGTGTTTCTTGTGTATCTCTTTCCCTTAATTCTATTTCCTCATACTGAAAATTATTAATTTTTGAATATGTTTATCAAAACATGTATGTACAATGCTAACCTGACTGTTTGCTGTTGAGGGAAGGGGTGTGAGAAGGGAGGATGAAAGTAAATTTTGTAAAGTAAAAATATACTTGTGCATTTTCATGAAAATAAATTAATTTAAAAAATAAAGGGTATGGGAATACTTGAAAGTCACACTGAAAAAAATTCTAGGTATCTTACCAGCATGATATTTTAAAATCAAAGAATAATACAGAATTTAAAAAAAACAATCATTTTTCTGAGATTCCCCCCCCAACCAAAAAAAACTCAAGAATGTCATAGCCAAAAATCCAGAAAACCCCTAGGTGAAAGAGAATATACTCCAGAAAGAAAACATTCAAACATCATGAAGTCATAGTCAGGACAACAAATTTTGTAAACTTACATATTAAATGACCAGAAGCCATGAGATATGATATTCAAGCTAACAAAAGTACTAGGATTACAACCAAAGAATCACCTACCCAGTCAAACTGAGTATCATCTTTCATGGGAAAAGAATGGATATTTAATGAAATAGAGGACTGCCTTGATGAAAAGGGCAGAGGTGAGTTTAAATTTTGAATTTCAAATACATTACTCAAGAGAAGCATAAAAAACAAACAAGAAAGGGAAATAAGTGGATCCATAAAGATAAAATATTGATTATAATTATATGGGAAGATTATGCATGTAATGCCTAAATATTTTATTATTATAAAGTAATTAGAAGAAGTCTTCATAGAGAGAATTCATAGATATTTGTTGACTATGATGGAATAGTTTCAAAAATATATACATCACAGGATGAGAAAAAGAAAATTGTAAGAAAGGTTAAGAAGAAAAATGAGAAAAATTATATCATATTTAACAAGTATAAAATAAAGAACATTTAATAGTTGAAGGAACGGCAATTATTGAATTTTGTCTCAGTAAAATTGGATCAAAGAAAGAATTTGTGACTTTTTTGGGGGTGGCCAAGATGCAAATCTAGGAAGCTCCCAGAACTTTTCTCAAAACAATTTCAAATGAAGATGCTAAACAGACTCTAAAGTTACAGAATACACACAAACACACACACACACACACACAAACACACACACACACACACAAACAAACAAATACAGAGTGAAAAATGTTTGTCTGTTTTTGAAGAAGACCACATCAGGAAGGTGATGCCATGACAAGCACATGGATTGGATTTGAGTGAGGAGGGCTGTGCTAAATTCCCAATCTCTGTTTCTCTTCCTGGGTCCAGTGGCCAGATATGAATCAGGACAACTGGACATGGTGCTGGATATGAGGCATTCAGGGTTCAGTGCCTTGCCTGAGGTCACACATTAGTGAGAGTCAACTATCTGAGACTGGATTCAAATCCCTGTCCTCCTAATTCCAATTCTATCCTCTTTGACATTGGAATATAATCCATCAAAGGAGAGCTTGAAAGTCCTTAGGAGACTTAGCCTCAGCATAATTCAGGTCTGAACTCAGCAAGCCAGAGGTGCAGCAGGCCAACTCTGAGGGTCCCAACTATAGCATGGAAGACAAAATTCAAGTCCTAGAAATGCTGAGACAACAGTTGGTTGAAAAAGAGAGAAAGATAAATGGCAAAAGAGAGTGGAGCTAAATAAACAGTTAATAATCATAACTCTGGGGTGGCTAGATGGCACAGTGGATAGAACACCAGCCCTGGAGACAGGAGTGCCTGAGTTCAAATCCAGTCTCAGACACTTAATAATTACCTAGCTGTGTTGCCTTTGGACAAGTCACTTTACCCCATGCCTTTCAAAAAAAAAAAAAAAAAACAAACCAACAACAACCTAATAATCATAACTCTGAATGCAAATGGGAAGTACTCACCCTTAATATGGAAGTTAATAGCAGAATACATACAGAGAGACACATAGAAAGTCTGGAATAGAATCCACTAAAATTCAGCCGCAGTTTAAAAAAAAGTATAAGTAGTAATCATGATCTAAGATTAACAAAAGCAAAAATAGATATAAATAAATAAACATGCAGAAAAATGACATAATATTCAAATTCTTAAAGGAAATTTTAAATGAGTTACAATAAGAAATAGTGAAACCATACTAATGGAAGTCTTCAACTTTCCCTTCTACAAATTAGTTTAATAAGTAAATAAACAAAAATAAAACAGAGATGAATGAATTTTAGATGGTAGATACGGAAAATGTTTAAATAAAATTGAATGAGAAAAGAAAGGAAAATGTCCTTTTCTCAGCTCTACATGGATATTTTAGAAAAATTGACCATGTATTAAGGCATAAAAAAATCTCAAAAACCAAATGCAGAAAAGCAGAAATTAAGTGTATTATATTCAGATTATAATGTCATAAAATAGAATTCAATAATATATTGTGGACACATACAAAAATTAATTGGAAACTGCAATTTAACCCTAAAGAATAAATGAGTCAAAAGCAATTAATATAAATAATAATAATTTCATTAAAGAATATAACCATTATGGAAAAATATATCAACATTAATGGAATAAAGTCAAAGCAGTACTTAAGGGAAAATGCGCTATCTTTAAATGGTTAGCTCAATAAAATAGAGAATGAATGGATCAAAAAATTGTACACACACCTAAAAGTAAACTAGAAAAACAATCTAAATAAAATTCACAATTCAACAACTTAGAAATCCTGAAATTAAATGACAGATTAATAGAATTGAAAGTAAGAAAAAAGAATAAAAAATAAAAATTGAATTCATTTCTTTAAAAAAAATAAACCTTTGAATAATTTGATTAAAAGAAGAAACAAGAAAATGAAATTAACAATTTCAAAAATGAAAAAAAGGTCAATTCATTACCAATGGAGAGGAAATTAAAGTAATTATTGATAGTTATTTTGTCCAATTATCTGCTAATGAATCTGAAATCTAAACAAAGTAGATAAATATTTATAAAACTAAAAATTGTCCAGAATATCAGAAAAGGAAATAGATTATGTAAATGCTTTATCTTATTAAAAGAAATTGAACAAGCCATCAATAGCTCCCTATGTGTGTGTATATTTGTGTATAAATATATACACATATGTGTATATATTTATACATGCACATACTATATATATATTATATATATAATGTATATAAAATAAAGGAGAAGATGAAATTTCAATTCGATATACTATTTGGAAAAATAGGCAAAAGAGAAGTTTTACTAAATTTCTCATTTAAACCGAAATATAAACCTGATAGCTAAACTAGGAGGAACAAAAAAAAGATAAATAAAATTGTAGGCTAATTTATCTAACTAATATTGATGTAAAAATGAAATGTAATATTAGCAAGGAAATCAGATTAACATATTACACAAATTTTACGTTATGATCAAGTGAGAATTAAATCAGAAATTCAAGCTTAATTCAATATTTTAATTAGCATAATTTGAAATTATCAATAAAAATCAAGAGAAATCATATAATTTCAATAGATGATAGAAATAATTTTCTAAAATTCTATTCCTATTCCTCTTTTTATATAAACATTTTATTTGTTTTCCAATTGTATACAATAGCAGTTTCTACCTATCATTTCTGGAATGTTTTGAGGTTTATAATTTTCCCCCCATCCTCCCATTCCTTCCCTTTTCCCCCACAGAAGGCAACCTGACAGTCTTTACATTGTTACCATGCTATGCCTTGATCAAGATTAAATTTGTTGAGTGGAAAAAATATATATCCTTGAGGAAGAAATAAAATAATAGAGACAGAAAAATTATGTAGTATATGACAAGGTTTTTAAAAAATTGAAGGTCATAATGCTTGGTCTTTGTTTAAACTCCACATTTCTTTCTCTGGATACAGATGGTATTCTCCATCACAGATATCCTAAAATTGTCCCTGATTATTGCACTGATGGAATAAGCAAGTGAATCAAAGTTGATCATCATCCCCATGTTGCTGTTAGAATGTGCAGTGTTCTTCTGGTTCTGCTCATCTTACTCAGCATTAATTCATGCAAGTGTTTCCAAGCTTCTCTGAAATCCCCTATTCCCTGATTTCTAATAGAAAAAATAGTATTCCATAACATACATATACAACAGCTTGATCAACTATTCCCCAATTGATGGACATCCCCTTGATTTCCAGTTCTTTTCCGGCACAAACAGAGCTGCTATGAATATTTTTATACAAGTGATGTTTTTATCCTTTTTCATGATCTCTTCAGGGTATAGATGCAGTAGTGGTATTGCTGGATCAAAGGTTATCCACATTTTTATTGCCTTTTGGCTATAATTCCAAAGTTCTTTCCAGAATGGGTGGATGAGTTCACAGATCCACCAACAATGTATTAGTGTCTCAGATTTCCCACAACCCTTCCAACAATAATCATTGTCCTTTCTGGTCATATTGACCATTCTGAGAGGTGTGAGGTGGTACCTCAGAGATGCTTTAATTTGTAGTTCTCTAATCAGTAATGATTTAGAATAATTTTTCATATGATTATAGCTAGCTTTACTTTCCTTATCTGCAAGTTGACTTTGAATATCCTTTTAACCAATTGTCAATTGGGGAATAGATTATTCTTTTTTGTATAAATTTGACTCAGTTCTCTCTATATATTTTAGAAATGAATCCATTTTCAGAAACACTAGTTGTAAAACTTGTTTCCCAATTTACTACATTTCTTTTGATCTTGGTTACAATGATTTCCACAAAAGCTTTTCAATTTAATGTAACCAAAACTATCCAACTTGTTTTTAATGCATTTCTCCATCTCTTCCTTGGTCATAAACTGCTCCCATTTTCATAGATCTGACAGGCAAACTATTCCTTGTTCTCCAAGTTTTCTTATAATATTGTCTTTTCTGTCTAAATCCTGTACCCATTTTGATCTTATTTTGGTACAGGGTGTGAGATGATGGTCTAATCCAAGTTTCTGCCATACTATCTTCCAATTTTCCCAACAGTTTATGAGGGAGAGAGTTCCTAACCCAGAAGTCAGACTCTTTGGATTTATCAAACAACCAATTACTAAAATCACTTCCTGATGTATCTTCTATTTCTCTTATTCCTCTTAAAAATACTAGATTGCATAGATATAAATGGAACATTCCTTAAAATGATGAGCAGTATCTATCTAAAAGCATGCTCAAGCAACAACTCTATTGGGCATAAGTAAGAAGCCACTCCAATATCAAGGGTGAAACAAAGATGTTCATTATTATCAGTATTATTTGATATAATTCTAGAAATATTAGCTATATAAATAAAAGAAGAAATGAGATAAAAGGAATTAGAAGAGACAAAGAGGAAAAAATTGTCACTTTTTGCATATGATAAAATGGCATACTGAAAGAATTCTTGGTAATCAATTAAAAACTACTTAAAGCAATTAACTTTAGCAAAGTTTCAGAATATAAAATACATAAATCATTAATATTTTTGCATAATGTCAAATACATTTCATCAACAAGAGTAAGAAACAATATTTCATTCAAAATAACAGTTAGATAATATTAAAAATTTGGAAGTCTACCTACCAAGACAAATCCAGGAATTATATAAACACTTTTATAAAAGCCTTTTTTTTACATAAATAAGATCACATCAGAACAACTGGAGAAATATTAATTGCTCAAGGATAAGGCAAGTCCATATAATAAAAATGCTAATTATACATCAAGTTATTTATTCATTTAATGCCAGAAGAATCAAATTTTCAAAAAAATTATAGTTAGAAAAAATTGGTGAAATTCATAAGAAGAAAATCCATAATACCAAGGAAATTAGTGAAAAAAGAGCAAAGAAAGATGACTTAGCAGTTCCCAATTTCAAACTCTGTCACAAACAGATAAGCATTAAAAAAAAATCTGCTCATGATTGAGATATAGAGTGTTCCATCAGTGCCATAGATTTGATACAGTAGAAAATGACTGTACTTACCTAGTATTTGACAAACCCCCAAATCCAAGATTTGGGGGAAATAAATATCTGACAAAGATTAGTTGGAAAATCTGTGATTTTAGTAGAAACTATATTTGGAACATCATCTTAAACTGTATACCGAGATGAGGCCAAAATAGGTTCAGGATTAAGATATAAAGAATGATATCATTAGCTCTTCATGTATTAATTATTTAATTTACATGTTAAAATAAATGGAAATTAGTAGAATTTGTGATAAAATAAAATATAAATGATACTACAGTATGTAAGATGACTAAATTTAATTATTTCAATTTAAAACCTTTTTGCATAAAACAAAGTCAATGTAGTTAAGATAAAAAAAGGAAGCAAGAAACTGAGGTGAAAATTATAGCAATTTTCTTTGAAACAATTCTCATTTATCAAATATAGGGAAATTAATCAAACTTTTAAGAATACAAGTCATTCCCCATATAAATGATTACTTAATAAGAAGAGGGAATTTTCAGATGAATAAATCAACTCAACTTCAGATATATGAAAAAGTACTCCAAAAAGATTTGAGAGAGGCAAATTTTGCGCAAATTTGTAAAGGGGAATTAATATTACCCATCCTTGGGTCCCCTCAGTTTTGGTTACTCTACAAGGTGTTCCCCAGTTACTCATAGATCAAAGAAATGTTAACATCAGAGATTTACCTTTTGGATAGTTGAAAATACCTCAGAAACCAAGGCTTGATCCACCATGGATTCAGTGGAGATTTCATCTTTTCTTCTTCTGAGTCCAGAATAATTTAAGGAAGAGATGCATCATTCATGGTCAGTGGAAAGGATGCAGTAGGTATTTTGTTTTTTAAAAAAAAATTGGTAACTTTATTTAAACATAATTTATTTCCCTAATAATTATATCTATTTTTTTTTTTTTGGTTTTTGCAAGGCAAACGTGGTTAAGTGGCTTGCCCAAGCCCACACAGCTAGGTAATTATTAAGTGTCTGAGACCGGATTTGAACCCAGGTACTCCTGACTACACTACCTAGCCACCCCATATATCTATTTTTTATGTCTTGTAAAACATTATTTTTTAGATGGAGTTCATAACTTTCTACAGAATAGCAGAGGGGTTCATGACATTCAAATTAATGTAAGAATTCTTAGGGTTTGCTTACTTTTCACCTGGGATGGCATGTGCATTTCTGTGTTTGTGTATGGTTTCTGTGTTTCTGTGTGTGTGTGTGTGTGTGTGTGTGTGTGTGTGTGTGTATAGTATGCCTGTATGTGTGTCAGAATTTATGTCTCTACATAAATTTCTCCTCTCTCTCTCTCTCTCTCTCTCTCTCTCTCTCTCTCTCTCTCCATCATCTTAATGTGCCTTTTCTTATTAAACACTTAAAACTACCCTGACTCCAGTATATATATATATATATATATGTATATATATATATATATATATGTATGTATGTATATATATGTATATATATATATATGCAAACATATTCACACACCACACACACGCGTGCACAAAACACACTTTTGAACAGTTTTTGAGAAAACTGAAGAAATTTTATTTTATTTATAGTTTCTCTATTTTATCCTTCACTTTGTTTCTATTTCATCCCCCACCCTATCAGTGACCTTCCTTTCTAATGAAATAGCAAATATCTGCAACAATTCTTTTAGGACAGAGATACAAGTATTAACTAACTCAAGCAGTTATATATCCGGTTATTACAAGCCCCCAATCTCATTCCAAAGTCCTCAGTAATAATTATTGTAAAATCAAGAAGTGCCATATACCCAATATACCTCTCACCCAATTGAAACCTAATATGACTTGTTCTTTTGTTCTTTCACAGAGCCTCTGTTTGCATATTCAATGTACCTTGCAGGTGCATTCAATAAACCTTTGTTGGTGACTAAATTTTCTCATTTTGATTTATTCCTGGAACTGACAATTTTGTATGTATGTTTATGTATATAATATATAATATACATTATATATATGTATGCATCTATGTCCATGTATCTTTGTATACATGTATCAAGCTGTATATATGTATGTAAACATATATATGTATAATTTATCATTGAAGAAAATACTAAATTTCATTAAATTCTATTTATCCCCACATCTATTTATCCTCTACCCATTCATCCATAGATACCAGGGGAAGAACCTATGCCCTAAACTCTAGGAGCTCAGTTATAAACTTCAATATCTTTATCTCATCTATAGTTATTAGATATGATTATATCATTAATTTGAAACATAATGATAAATTATGTACATAAACACACATGCAAGTATATGCCCTAGTAACTGAGCCGATCCCATGAAGTATTAGGACTTAATTGGGTGAATCTTGAAGGGACATAGCAGTTCTAGGAGTTAAAGATGAGAGGAAGAAATATTTCCAATTTGGGCAACAGCTTTCCCAGTGAAGATGAAAAAGCCAACAAACTTAAAAAAATACCTTCCATATGAAAACTAATATACACGGAATTGAGGGAGACATTCATAAGTCATGGTACCCATCCTTAAAGAATCTTGAACCTAATCTATTTCCTTCATCTAGTAGAAATATTGATAGAACATGGAACTAGTTGTGATTCATCTTGGGGGTCATTGATTGGCATAAACTATTTTATGCCTGCTTCCTATTGATATAAGTAAGGTATGACATGTACTTATGTCTATTTTTTAATATATTCTCCCCAGAGATCAGGGATTTGTCCTTCCTAAATCCAGTGGTCTAATGGTGAAAAAATTGTCTGAAGTTGAAGTCATACTCATCAATATAAGAAGCTTAAATGTTTATCACTAAGCAATAAAATCACCATATTACTCACCATAACTTGATCAATCACTTCCCATCTGGCAAATGAGGGGCATGTACTGTATTGGATGATTTCCAAGTCCTTTCCCTTCTCTAAAAGTCAATACATATTATTTAACTTTTTATTTCCTTTACCTCTATATAAGATGCATCCCTTAGTCTAGAATCTAAGAACTTGTACAGCAGAGTCCATGGTCTTCTAATCTTTTTATTTATTCATGATTTCTTACAAATATCAAGTTATAGTAAATGTTTATAGAATTGAATTAAGTTGCATTTAAGATCCCAAAATCTGTTCTTCAAATGGATTGTGAATTTATCCTTACAGAAAAACACTAGAGGAAACTGTTTATTAAGTTATCAGATTCTCTCCAATATATGGTCTTACAAATTTGTTCAGAGATTTCAGAGGACTTGCCCAAGGTCATGAATCAACTATTTATATATATCAGAGGTTTGTCTTGAATGCAGATCTTTTATCTTCTTAAAACACATAAAATATCTCTGGAAGGGATTTGGGTAATCTCAGTTAGCTCCAAAATCTCTCCTGCTCCTATAGAAAAATAATCCACCAAATTCCATAGGTTTCTCTACAACTTCTCTCCAATCCCAACCCTCCCCGCCTTTTCCTTTCATTTATTTCCTATCTTATCTCACCCTACAAGCATTTTCCTTAAAATGTTCTCTCTGAAAAAAGTTATGTGCAGTAGCTTGAATAATAGAAAGAAAGTAAAATTACTTAACTCTTACTTTACTTCTGTTTTTTTAAAGAAGGAATGCTCTTTGAAGAAGAGGAACCAGAGATAAGAAATGCTTAGGAGAGAGTAAGAGAACAAGATAATGAGCTCAAGGAACTTGCCTTGATTAAATCTCATGACTAAGAAACAAAATGTGAATACCTGGCAGGAGAAGATATCAGGCACTATGGTCCTTTCTCAAGCTAAATTGCCCAGCATTCCAACTAACTTACTATAGAGAGTTCAAATACAATAGACCAAACATGTTACAATGTCAGACTTACACTTGTCAAAAAAAATATTAATTGGAGAACTCACAATGGGCAAGTGCTCACAAGGAGATCAAAAGAAGCAAAACTGAGACAACCTGGAGGTCTCATTGAAGATCTTTAGAAATGATTGTACAGCTTGGGAGACACTGGTCCAGGCCATGGGGCATGACGTGCCCTCATCAGTAAGGGGGTTGCACTCTATGAGGAAGGCAGAATTGAAGCAGCTCAAAGGAAACATAAGTTTAGAGTACCCACCCCTAGTGTTCACATGGACTATTTGTGCCAAACCTGTGGTAGAACATTCCAAACTCATATTGGTCTGATCAGCAACACTCTGTTAGACTGTAATTTGGCTCAAACGCAGGGATGTCACTTTGGTCTTCTTTGATAACAAAGGACTAGAACCAACCAACCAACCAAATGTGAATGGAATTATCTCTTTAATAAAACAGAAGCAGATAGTAGAATGGATTAAAAATCAGAATTCTAAAATGTGTTATTTTCAAGAAACACATTTAAATCAGAGACACACACAGAGTAAAGGCAAAAAACTGGAGCAGAATATCATGCTTAAGTGAATTTGAGAAAAAAAAGAAAATATTAGCAATCATTTCTCAGACCAAGCAAAAGAAAAAAAAAGATGTAATTGAAAGAGAGAAGGAAGGAAACTTAACCTTGCTAAAAAAATATTATGAACAATAAGATAATGTCAACAGTAAACACATAAGTGTCAAGTAGTATAGATCCACATTTTTTATAAAAAAAAACATTAAGTGAGCTACAGGAGGAAATAGAAAGCAAAACAACATTAGTTTCCCCTCTTAGAACTTGCTAAATCTAGCCACAAAATTAACAAGAAAGAATTAAGAAGGTGAATAGAATTTTTTAAAACACTTAGATATAAAAGACCTCTTGACAAAATTGACTTTTTCTCAGTGGTAAAATGAAACCTGCACAAAAAAAAAACACTATGTATAAGAGTAACAAACTTCAAAATCAAATATAGAAAGGCAAAATATATCTGAGATCATAAAGCAAAAATTCATTTCATTAAAGGACAGTGTGGCTCAAAGAGACAATAAGACAAATAATTTCATCAAAGAGAATGAAACAAAGAAACAGCATAAAAAATTTATGGACTCTATTTAAAGGACTTCATAGAGGAACTTTTATTTATCTCAATAATAAATTAGAGAAAGAACAATGACTGAGGCAAGCAACTAAAAAACCTAGAAAAAAGCAAAATAAAAATTCCCAATTAAACCTCAAATTGTGAATTCTAAAAAACTAAGGTTTTAATTAAGTTAAAAGTTAGAAAACTAACAAGCTAATAAAAATAAGGAGTCAGTTTTATAAAAAATAACAAATTGTAAGAAAGATGAGTTATTGATTAATTTGATTTTTTTTAAAAAAAGAGAAAACCTAAATTTCCAGGATCAAAAATTAAGAGGAAATTTACCACTAGGGAAGGAGTAATTAAAGAAAATATTAAGAAATATTTTGCCCAACTATATGCTAATAAAACTGATAATCCAAAGGATATTGAAGAATTCTCATTAAAACATGAATTGGTCAGATTGATAGAATTGGAAATAAAATGCCCAAAAACATATTAGGAAAGAGAAAACAGACAAATTATAGATTTGCTTCATCAGAAAAAAGTCTCTAGGAACAGATGGGTTCACAAACATTCTACCCAAAATTTAAAGAAAAATGAATTCCAATGCTATAAAAATGAAGAATGAATCCTACCAAATTTCTTTTTTATTTTTGAATATGGTGTTGATATTTAAATCAAGAAAAGTTCAAACAAAGAAATACAACTAAAGCATAATCTTTCTAATGAATATTGATACAGAAATTTTAACTACAATAGCAACTAAACAAAATGTAGTATATAAGTTTGATGGAATAATACTAAGCTATTAAAAATAATGAATTCAAGGATATTTGAAAAAGATAGAAAGACTTACAAGAAATAATGAAAAGCAGAATGAGCAATCAAGAGAACAGTGTGTACAGTAATAATAATAATAATAATAATAATAATAATAATAATAATGCTTTAATAATTATTTTGAGTAAATTTGTTACTTTGTGCATTATAAATATTCAAATAAAGAACATATGAGTAAAGATACTATCAACTTCCAGAGAAAGACATAATAGAAGTATATACAAAACAATTTTATGTATATATATATATATATATATATATATATATATATATATATATTTGTATCTGCACATACACAAGTACACATGCTTGCAGTTATTTGTATGTAATGACAACTATCCTTAACATAGGGGGAGAAAGAAGAAAGTAATTAGTATATTAGTATATTTGCTTATGTATTTGAAAGGAATAACAACTTATAACAGTGGATTTTCAGATTTATTGTATAATCATTTTATTTTATTGCAATATGTGGGTGAAATATTTGCCTTATTCTACAAATTAAAAATAAAATAAAAACAGCAAAATACTAGCAGAGATCACAGCAATGCATTACAAGGATCATACATTAGTTGAGGTACAATTTATATGAGACTAAAGGATTGACTCGATATTAGGACAACTATGAACAAAATTGACAAGATTTAAAAAAAAACAACATGATTATATCAATAAATGAGGAAAAGGCTTTTTTGACAAAATACAACACACATTTCTATTAAAAATCCGAGATAATTTGAAAAGACATCATTAGGAATGGAATTTCAGAAAAACCTGGAAAGACTGACATGTATTGATACTGAGTGAAATGAAAAGTGTCAGAAGAACGTTAAACACACTAACAACAACATGGGGTGATGTTCAAGCATGATAGCTTGGTTTATTTCAGCAATAAAAATGCAATTTTAAAAAGTAGGAACTGTAGAGATTAAATGGAGAAATGCTTCAAATAAAGGTCTCATTTATCAGATCTAAAGAGATCTGAGTCACAATTATAAAAATACAATCCCCCATTCAGTTGTTAAATAGTCAATGGATATAAATATACAGTTTTCAGATGAAGAAATAAAAACTGTCCATAAGCAAATTAAGAAGTGCTCTAAATCATTTTTATATTTCAGAACTGAAAAGAAAAAAGAATTCTGAGGTAACTCCTTATAATTTTGAGATTGGCTAAAGGAAAATGATAAATGTTCGAGAGGATATGGTAAAATTGTTACACTAATTCACTATTGGTGGAGTTGTGAACTGATCCAATCATTCTGGAAAGTACTTTTGAACTCTGGTCAAAAGGCAATCAAACTTTGCCAATCTCCATTTTTAAAATAGTATTTTACTTTTCTCCAATTACATATCATTAAAACTTAAAGGTTTTGAGTTCCAATTATTCTCTATAACTGTTTCCTTCTCCCTTCTGAAAATGGGAGATCGAGTTGGCCACCCACTTTCCCCTCCTGCATTGTTGATATTTCCATATTCATCTTAATTGTTGAAGAAGAATTGCATCAAAAGGGGGAAAAAAGACCAACCATGAGAAAGAATGAAGCAATTGAAAAAAAATATGCTTTGGTCTTTATTCAGAGTTCATTTAGTTCTTTTTCTAGGTATGTATAGCATTTTTCTTCATGAGTTCTTTGTACTGGTCTTACATTACAGTGTTGCTGAGAAAAGCTCAATCATTCATATTTGATCATCAGGTGGCTTGCATTGTTTTCAAGATTCCTCTCATTTCACTTTGCATCAGTTGAAACAAGTCCTTTCAGGTTTTTCTGAAATTTGCCCATTATTATTTCTTAATGAAAAATAACATACCACACCTTGTTCAGTCATTCCCCAGTTAATGAACATCCCCTCAATTTCTAACATTTTTCCACCACAAAAAGTGCTGCTATAAATAATTTTGCCCATGTGGTGCTATTACTAGATTAATGGGTTATGGAGTTTTATGGCTCTATGGGCATAGTTCTAAATTGTTCTCCAAAATAGTTAGAACTCCACCAATAGTGAATTAGTGTCCCAATTTTCCACATCATCTTCAATATTTATCATTTTCCTTTTTTTGTCATTTTAGATAATTTGATAGGAGTAAGGTGATATCTTACACCTGTTTTAATTTCTTTCTTTAATCCAAAGTAATTTAGAACACTTTACATGCCTAAACATAGCTTTGATTTCTTCATCTGAAAACTGTCTGCTCATATTCTTTGACCATGTATCAATTAGGGAATAGTTTAGACTTCTTATCATTTATTATTTTACTCAATGCAACTGAGAAATGGGGATTTTATCAGAGACATTAAGTGAAAAGATCATTTCCCTTTTGTTTTGTGGGTATAAAAGCCTTTTAATTGAATATAATCAAAATGATCACTTTTCCATTTCCAAATATGCTCTATCTCTTGTTTCATCATGAATTTTTCCCCTTCCCATAAATCTGAGAGATAGACTATTCCTTGTTTTTTAATTTTCTCTTGCTGTCATCCATTATTTCTTAACTCTTTTCAACTATATAATGATGCAAGAAAATCCAAAATATTTTTGATGAAAAATACTATCTAAATTGAGAGAAAAAAATTGATGGTGTCTGAATGAAGATCCAATGAAACTATTTTTACTTTCTTTATTTTTTTGGTTCCTTTTTTTTTGGTCTTTTTTAAAAACAAAGACTAATATGGCAAACATTATGGAGAGAACTGGATAGGATGACAAGTGGGATAAAAATTGGTTGAATTGCAAATCTAGAGAGTGATCATCACTGAAGTCATATAATTTGGAAGGAGAGAGATCTTTAATAAAAATATACTATTCTTGACTATCATCTATTCAATATTGTAATCAAAATTGGATATAAACATATATTTTACACTTACCATATTTGCATATGGCATGAAATTAAGAAGGATCTTTAAAACATTGTCTTACAAAATCACGATCTGTTAAAAATCTCTACCAGTTATAAGAATTGATTAAACTTAATAAAATTAAATTTGATAAAGATAAATGTTTCGATTCAATAAGCAACTTCCTATGGACAAAATGAAGGTTATGTGGATAGGAAATGATTCTTAAGGAAAAGTTCTATGGATTTTATTTTAAAAGAAAATCTGAGTCAACAGTGTGACTTAGTCATGAAAATTGAAGGTTCTAATATGATTTGGGATGAATCAAAAGAAGCATAATGTTCAGAAGAAGAAGATTAATGAATATATTGCTTTCCATCTCCCATAAATTACTTTAAATTTACTAATTATAGAATATAAATAACAATGAAACATAACATGACAAACTGAAAAGGTCAGAGCTAAGAAGATGCAGTAAAGCCTTATTCTAGAATAGATTGATGTTGTGACACTGAACAAATTACTCAGTCTTTTGCTACTATAGGCTACTATCTGACAGTAAGTTGTAGAGAAGATGGCAATGTGCATTGGCAGGAGTTTTCTGCTAGTTTCCTATACAAAGAAATAGGCAGCTATAGATGGCACAGTGGATAGATCACTGGTCTTGGAATCAGGAGGACTGGAGGTCAAATCCAATCCCAGGTACTTCACACAGTTGTTGTGTGACCTTGGGCAAGTCACTTAACTTTGATTGTCTCATATCCAGGGCCATCTCCAGTCCTCCTGATTCATATCTGGCCACTGACCAGATGGCTCTGGAGGAGAAAGTGAGGCTGGTGACTTAGCAAAAACCCCTCGCTAAAATCCCATTTATGTGTTTGTCATGTCAGAATGAGGGACAAACATCATCATATCAATGAAACCCTAAGGATAGTCCTTTTCCCTATATACCTTGCATTTACTTATTCTTGCATATATTGTTCCCTTTCAGTGTGATTCAAGTTAGGTCTTTAAGTATTTGAGGTGGATTCTTTTTAATCTCTTTCCTCTAAAACAGTAACATATATACTTGCTGCATTGTTATTTTAATGAAATGAAGTCTGGTTTGAGTGTATTGAAGTTTGCCCAAGGCCTGTAGAAGGAGAAATAATGTTAATGAATGAAAATTACACACAGATCTCATGGAGCAAGACCAATAATGTCCCGTATCTATTTAGTATATGATTATATGAACCTAAGTTAGAATTACTCAAATCATACTCTACATATTTATAACTTATTATAACAAATTTAAATTACAAATCATGGACATGGTGGATTGGGTCTTTCCTAAATACAGTTTCAGAACATACTAATAAAATGAAAGTTCCTTCACCAAAAAAGTCCCATTGCCCATACATTAGGCCCCACTGCTACAGACTTATGTTTTAGACTTCTCCCAATAACTTTCCTGCATAGGGTCTGTATAATTATGCATGAATTAAGGAGATGATCAAATTACTTGTACTTCTTCTGGCATGAAACTTAACAACCTGTCTCTATATCTCTTTTTTAATACTTGAAATGATCTGTTCCTCATTTAGGTAACTTAGCTTATATGGATTCTTCCAGGACACAATTCAAATCCACTTTTTTGCAAGACTTTTTCTAGGACCCCCACTTCTAATGCCTTCCCCTTTCAGATTATCTACATCTATTCTAAAATCAAAAGAAATATTATTGACAAATCTCTTAGAACAGTGCCTAGCACTAGTAGTCACTTTATAAATGTTTTATTCCTTTACCCTTATATATACTGAATAATCCACATGTTGTCTCCCCCCTATAATATAAGCTTCTTGAAGTCATTGATTAGTTTTGTCTTTCTTTGTTTCCAGCTTAGCACTGTGAATGATTGACTGATGACTTGAAAAGCCATAAGGAGATCTCCCTGCTCCACTATAAAATCTTGGAATCAAATATTAAAATGTTAGAATAGGAAGGATATTTAGAGATCATCTAATGCCCTTATTTTAGAATGAGGAAAGTGGAGTTTAGAAAAGAGAAGTAATTTGTTCAAGAACACAGAATAATGAAGTTTTAGAATGCAGGTTTTCTGATTAATAATCTACTGATCTTTTCAGCAAAGAGTTTGGGGGGGGAAAGCAATTTGAAATGGAAGTATAAGATGTAAGTATGAGTTTCTCTTCTATAACTTTCAAGATGTGTGAATATGGTCTAAAAACCTATCTCTTCTCAAATGATACTTTTCTCATATACAAAAATAAGTATAATAATGCTTCCTATTTTTATATGATTGTTAGGAGGAAAATACTTTCCTAAGAACTATATGTTATTACTGATTATGTTATTATTGCTATCATAGCAAGATTTCTTCTCCATCTTTTCTTTAATGTTTAAAGTTCCTTTAATTCTAAAAAACAGTAATGCTGTTATAAGATACAATACTTATAGTCTAAGTGCCACTCATAAAAGGAACACAAAAATTTTGTTATTTTCCTTTAAAGCTTCTTATTTAATTGACTAGCATATTATTTTATTCTGAGAACTAATGGAAGATAATACAAGAAGAGATTACATCATCAAGGGATAGAAGGAGAAAGGAACAAAAATGTAAAGACAGAACACTAGAAGAAAAATTTATGGTAATGAAGACTTCTGTTGCTACTTCAAAATACTGCCAAGAAATACCCCTGAATACAAGCTCCTTTTCTCCCTTCAGTCCTATTTCCTTCCAATCACTAAAACTAGAATGCAACTTGTACCAGAACATGATCAACCTCTTCTAATCTAATACTAGTATTTCCACTCCAGTGTATCCAATGGCTCACCCCCTTTTTCCTGTCATCCTTGTCCATCATCACATGCCAGCATACAATATTTCTAGATACTTACAAGTTTCTTCAGCACAGTCTCTGATGAAACCATTTATAGATGCTTATTTCTTTCACTCAGCACTGGGGCACCACCTGGGTTTGCCATAGCAAATTTAAAGTTCCTCAAATGTACAGATATATACAAAAGATGAGAAAAACATTGATTTGGTCCACCCCTGTGCTTCAGGGCAGGTTTGACCTTTAATCATCTAAGACATTATATCTGCTAGTACATTCCTCCCCATCCCTTATGTATTTCCCATACACACATTTTGAAATGAAGAAAAATATATCCCCCATATAATTTCTTTCCTCAGCATTTTCCTTGCTTTTAAAAAGCATCATGGGGCCAACAGACACTTCTTCAAACAAGACTGTACTTTGTCCTTGTCAACACAAAGGATATAATTAAAGTAGTACCCAGTAAATATAATAAAGAAGTACCTGGTGGAGCAGGAGCAAAAGAAAACTTAGAGTTCACTCTTCTACTTACAAATAAAAGTCTGACACCCTTTATTCTATGTTGGTTTAGGGACAGCTAGGTGGCAAAATAAATAGTCTGAACCTGGAGATTGGAAGACTAGTATTTAAACCTTCACAACTGCCTCAGATACTTATTTAGCTGAGAGATTTTATCTCTCAATCATTTTGCTCATTTATAATGGGTAATAATTGCACCAACCTCTTAGGATTGTGGGTGAATCAACTGAGATAACACATGTAAAATGCTATATAAATTGTAAGCTCTTTTATTACTACTAACTTGTTCGGAAGATAGAATTACGGGGCTAGAACTATTTCAATGGCAAATACAATACAATTTCATTAGATCTCTGATATCACCAATATGGATACCCCATTCCTGATGATGCTCATTGCAAATAATCTTTGTCTATCTACACTACGGATGGCAGGTGGGAGAGAAACATAATTTCCTCACCCTTTCTCTTCAAAATATATAAGTCAGAATGCTTTATATTACAATATATATAGAAAGCAAGAGACTTTAGCAAAAGCTGGAAATTGTTTGAGGCATTTTGTTCAGGAGGTTAATAAAACATATAATGCCTTGGCAAAAATAGAACAAATTTGCCAATTTTTCAAGAAAGACTTATTGAGTACCTATTAAGTGCTAAGTATTGTGTAAGTAGAGAGAAGAAGAGAGAGGAGAGAGAGAGAGAGAGAGAGAGAGAGAGAGAGAGAGAGAGAGAGAGAGAGAGACAAAGAGACAGAGAGAGACAGTGAGAGAGAGAGAGACAGAGAGAGACAGAGAGACAGACAGAAAAAAAACTTTGCTTACTCTCAAGGAGCTTACATTCTATTGGAGGAGACAATATAAAAGCAATTATGTAAATATAACATGAGGATTCCCATTTCCATTGTGTTTTTTCTTTATGTGAATAATGTGATGAGAAGCAGCTGCTGGCTCTTATAACATCCAGCTTTTCTTAGTGTGTATGGGAAATAATCTTCCCCAAATTCATCCTTGGTGAGCATAGCCAATGTGCCCCAGGGCTTTCTCTTTCTCACTTTAGATTCTGATGAGATCAAGGCTATCTGTATAATAGCTATTAATTTACTCCTCCCTCTTGTTATCTTGCAAAATTTACTCTTCTAGCTACATATATCTTTGGTGATATTTGCTATGCCATTTTTCCAAGAAAAGTCTTCTTTAAATTTGCACATGATTATCCTATTTCTCTGCATTTTCTTTTGAAAAAAACCTAAACACAAAGATTCTCAGAATGAAAGTGTTCAATAGGCCTGACACTTACAAAGATAAATGAAGCCTAAATGTTATAATCTCTTGCAAATCATCTCTCAATCTTTCTTTCCTAAATGAAGAAATCAAGATGCATTTTACTTAGAAAACAGGAAAACTCAGGAATGCCAGGAATAACTTAAGAGAGGAATTTTAGTCACAAAGTCAACAAAAAAAAAAAGAAATTACTTTGGTAGAAATGGAATCATCATTAGAGACAGAGAAATAATTGTATTCATAACGTATCTGGGGGGCAGCTAGGTGGTACAGTGCATAGAGCACCAGCCCTGGAGTCAGGAGGACCTCAGACACTTAATAATTGCCTAGCTGTGTGACCTTAGGGAAGTCACTTAATGCTGTTGCCTTAAATAAACACACACACACACACATACACACACACACACACACACACACACACACACACACACACACACACACATATATACATATATATATATATATATATTTTAAAAAGTGTACAAAAGAATACTTTTTAAAAAAAGAACCTTATCTGCTCAGTCTCTACTGTGTTCCATGAGCCAGCATGGATAAACCCTATATGTCTTTGACTACTCTCCTCCTTAGAATTTTGTCTTAATCTATAACCTAGATGTTGGTATTCAATGGAATTAATGTTATTTCATTTAGCAGTAATCATATATTATTTCCAAAATGCCACTTAAGAGAACTGTATTATGGTTTAGAGCTCTACCCCCTAAAATTCTGACCAATGATGATAAAAATGCCTCTTTCAATGTTGTATCTGTGGCTCCATTGTGGCCTAGATAAATTCCCTTCCCCTTTGCTTTTAAGGAAAGTTTCATTTTCAATTTATCAGTCCTCTGCTTCTTTCACACTAGGACACCTGGACATTATAAGAGCCAGAAGTTACTCCCCATCACGTTAGTCCCACACAATGGAAGTGGGTATTCCCAACCAATAGAAGGGAAGTAGAAAATTATAGGTTAAAGATTCTACATTTCAAAGTCTGTTGACTTTTTGTGAATGCAAGTTTCAAGATATACTCAATCTCTAGAGTAAAAGTTGAACTTTAAAGATGTTATAAGAAAGTCTCTATTGCAGTAGGAAAAGCATTTGGTCTTAGAATCAGAATTGCTTTCTGTATTTAAGTTCCAGTTTCGATATTTAATAATTGTATGATCTTATACAAAATAATTAATTTCTCTAGGTCACAGTTTCTAAAATTAAGGTATTTTTCTGGTTCAGGCTTCTTAGACTAAGTCTGTGAACTTGTTTTTTTAATATACTTTGATATAATCATTCTTTCAATTCATATACATTTCTTTCATATATAAATGTATACACACTTTATTCTTATGTGTTGATAACCTTACCAACAAAGGAAGACAAAACATATAAACTCAAGAACACCTGGGATAAATCATCCTAATTTTGACTTTACATATTAAATTATGATAGCTTTTTGCTCAGTAAAAATATTATCAGATATGGATAAGAAAGACAATTTGACCCTGGATGCAATGGGAGACACGTATCTTTTCAAACCAGGGTCTTTAACAGCTATGAATTTAAGTGAAACAATGTCCATTCAGTGATTAATGCTAGGCAAGAAAGAAATGAGGCACAGAATGGACTCTCTAATGTAGTACAAAAACATCAGTCTTAGAGGGGAAGACCTCCAGGATTTTTAAAGAAAAAAGAAACAATTGCAATTTACATTCATTCTTAGCTAATCACGACCCCCAACATTGATCAAATAGGTCTTACCCTGGGACCTAGAGTGATTTGAGACCAGTAAACCTCAAGATCTCTCAGCTATAGGGTGTATTGATTAATTAAATTACTTCTTTATTGTTTTTGTGAGACATTCTTCTGACTTTAATACTAAAATTATTGATGTGTTAAAATCATAAAGGAAATAATGATATAAGGAGGGAATGAATCTATATACCTAGTCATGAAACATATTCTGATCTCCTGACTTTAACATCATCACTTACAACTCTTAAAAACCAATCTATCCTATTCCAGTTATACATTGAGGATATAGAATCTCAATATTTTCAGATTATCTAAGAGCTATGTGTTTCTCTGTATTCTCTGCCCCTTTTTAGGTTTCTCTGGCCCCATTACTATAGAATTTAAAAAAAAAAACTGTAGTCAGAGGGATCTTTTGCATTTTTTACATTTAATTATTCCTCCAGGGAGAAACAGACACAGATACCTACATCTGGACATGAAACATATATGCATACATTCATATAACAACTCATCAGTTGGCTTTTAGCCTTCTGGTGAATGACTCTTGCAATCAAGCTTTACAGACATAAAGACCTAGTGAAGTAGGCAGTGAAAGTATTATTATTATTATTATTATTTCAATTTTATATATGAAGAAATTGAGTTTCAGACTGTGAAAAGATCTCTGATAAGTAGCCTATACAGATTTCTAATATCAGGCTATAAATCCAAAGGTTTTTTCCCTATTCAATCAAAACTACCTCCCTAATGAAAGTTTCTTTTTCAGCCATTATAGTTATGAATTTCTTTCTAATACATAGCTTATAAAAGACTATTTTTGATATTTTAAAAGCATGTAAATCAGTAAAGAAATATTAAAATGACTTTTCCACAACATTTTAGTAACAAGAATGAATGATGTTATTTGTGTCTTCCATTTCCTACAAACTTAACTTCCTTCAATAAAACAATAAAAGACAATATAGAAAATAGAGAGGAAGTGGCATGTGTCTCTATCTGGACTTGGCATTGAATTACCATGAGTGATGTTTATGATATTATATGGAGATAATTTTACAACTGGAAAAATTATAGCCTTGTTTCTATTACAGCAGACAGTTCAGGAGATAGAAAAAGAAAATATGCTATACCACTTTATACACTTTATAAATTAAACCGTTTTCCCCAGTGGCAGGGGTTACTCCAAGCTACTATTAAAATTATAGCTAGTAAGCAAATGCAGAACCTCTATACTTACAAAAATAAGAGCAGAAATCTAATGGAATTAAAACATCAGTGCAAAGAAGAAACATGCTAAAACCAGAAATATTTATCAGTGGAATAAACTTTTAGAGGAAAGATCAGGGATAGAATAGTCAAGTTTTGAGAAGATTTTAAAACTTCATTTCCTTAAAAAGCAAAATAAACCCCACTCAGCCTTGCAAGAAATTTAATCTAAGGTAGGAAAATTTTTAATTTTCTACTCAAACTTGGGTGGTGACAAATCCATTTGTCTACATAGAACTGAGTCTGGGGTTGGTCTGAGTAGAGATAATTTCTCTATCCTATCCAGGAGTCACTATCATCTTCTCATTGAAAAGGGTATATAAATGGTGAGCCCTACCACCATGATAGTTTTTGATCTAAAAGAGAAGGTCAAATAACCATATTTTTATTAATAACCAGCCTTATTAAAATGATTAAATTACCCAGAAATGATGTCTCTCAAACCTTTTTTAAATGTCACATCACCTACATATCTTTGCACAGATGATTGCATATGCCTCAAACTAATTCCTTCTTCACCTTTACCTCAAAAAATTTCTTGCTTCTCAGACAATGGTTCATAAGCCAGCTTTCAGCTAAATCCTTTCCTGATATCTTCTAATATCCATTACTGGCACTCGTTCCCTGAATTGATTTTGTATTAACTTGAATATATTTTAATCATTTATTTCTATTCATAATGGATCCATTCATTTGAAAATAAGATTTTTGAGGGCAGACACTGAGTCTTTATTTTAAATGTGTTTTACTAGTTTCTAGCATTGTTTCTATTACTCATATAGTTGAGTTATAGAATTGACTTCAAGATGATATGCTCTATTTTGGGGAAACCATTCATTAACATTCATAATAATCTCTCTAAAGATAGATTTTCATAAGATGGTAGAGTTGTAAATTGAAAGAACCTCAGAGAATAACTATAACTATATATATATATATATATATATATATATATATATATATATATATATGTATGTATGTATATATACCTCCTCAGTTTATAGAAATAGAAACTGAGAAGTCAAGCCCTAGAGAAGTCAAGTGAATTGTCAGAATAGCAAACAAGGGTCAGGAATGGAGTTTGAATTTAAGTTCATTGACTTCAAAGAGGTGCTCATTTAACTATACCACACTAAGTCTTTAGAACTGTGATATGGACCTTAAGCATCTTCCCATCTACTGCATATTAACCAATCACTTTCTATGTTCTACTTTCAGAAGTTTCTTTTGTTAGGAATATTTTTTTTTTCCTGCATGGTCTTCTCATTGTCTATATTTCTGTCCTCTTTACTGAAGGGGGAAAAAATCTTTTCTAATATAAGAGCATGACCATTCTGATACTTTAAAAAGCAACTTTTTGAATTTTCTCATCTCCAGCATAAAGAAATATCATCATTTCTATTAGTCTAATGAACTGAAAATTTCTTTAATACCCTACATATTATCCGAGAATTTTGCCTAGACAGTATCAAGCAAACAGTCAATAAACAAACTATCCATTTACAAATTGAAAAATCTTTCTGATGTAATAAGTTGGGAAGAAATTTTATAGCTAGTTTTTTTAATAAAGAAACCACTTCTAAAATATATAGAGAAGTGAGCCAAATTTTTTAAAAATTTAATAAATGATCAGAGGATATGGAAAGGAAATTCTTAAATAAATCAAAACTATCTATAGTCATATGAAAACTGCTCTAAATCATTATTGATTAGAGAAAAATGCAAATTAAAGCAAAACATGTGCCTATCCTTTGATCCAGCAATACCACTATTGTATCTTGTATCCTGAAAAGATAATGAAAAATGGTAAAAATCCCACATGTACAAAAAGTATTCATAACTCTTCTTTTTGTGGTAGTAAGGAGTTAGAAATTGGGGAAGTGCTAATTAATTGGAAAATGACTGAAAAATTGTGTTTATATGTATGTGATGGAACACTATTGTTATAAAAGAAATCATGAGGGATGGGATTTCAGAGTAGCCTGGAAAGACATATCAATTCATGCTAAGTGAAATGAACAGAACCAAAAGAAAATTAGACACACCAACAGCAACTTTGGGGAAAGATCAGTCATGATGGACTTGTTTATTTTAGTAGTACAATAATCAAAGACAACTTGAAGGAACTTGTGATGGAAAATACCATCTGTATGCAGAGAAGGAAAAAGGAAACTTAAACAAAGAACAAAGCTTATTATCTTCAATTTTTAAAAATTGTCTTATGTATTATATCATTTTGTTCTCTGTAATGTTTCCTTTCCTCCTTTAGGATCTGAGTCTTCTCTTACAACTTTAATATCTAGATATATTTAGCAGAGTTAAAGATGTAAAACCTAAGGCAGATTGCTTTCTGTCAGGGGGAGAGGGCAGGGAAAGGAAGGAAGGAGAAAAATTATAAAATTCAAAACCTTACCAAAAAAAGGATTGGTATAAACTACCATTATATGTAGTTAGAAAAACAAATAAAATATTTTTAAAATTATAAAAATCTCTCTGAGTAATAGCCATTTTGATGCTTGAAAAGTTCAGTGGTTTTGGAGCCAGAAGACCTGAATTCAAATTCTACAAGAAACATTTAACTATCTATATAATCTCAAGCAAGCATATGCCCAATATTATCTTTGCATATCTATTGGTTTATCCTGGAGATGAGAAAATTCAATCTCCATGTTTAATATCATACTGAAATGACTTGTTTTCTCATCTATATATGAGAAATTCTGATTAGATAAACTTTGCGAGTGATTATAGTTTTATTTCTATGCTGGTCACTGGCACAGTGCCTGATATATAGTAAGTACTATGAAATGATAGCTATCATTTATAATTTTATTATTTTTGTCATTATTATTATTATTATTATTATTATTATTATTATTATTATTATTACATTGTTCTCACTTGGGTTTGATTATTACATCACATCTCAAGTGGAATGGGAGCATCAAGTAAGAAATTTTTCTAAGATATTCTCTGCATAAATTTCTATTCCCTTCCTTTAAAGGAAAATGCTTATCACATGGCTTGAAGTGTACCAAAGAAAACATTTTAGCAAAAAGCTTGGTATCTTACATCATAGGTCTCATAGCACATGAGGTCATTATAAAACAAAAAAAAAAAAATTAAACATGTCACAATGACCTATCATTGCATCAAGCATAAAAATTCAACTTTCTTTTGAAATGAAATATTTTCAATTTTTCTGTGCATTTGAAATGTAAGACTCAACCTTTTACCCAGATAGACATTTACTTTTCAGAATGCTTGATTCTGAATCTCAGATATATTCTTATTAAAAATAAAAGAATGATGCACCATCATGGAGCAGAAAATCCATTAATGTCTTTGATTGACAATTTTATGCTAATTGAAATAAGAATTATCCCTATTTTTTTCCCTTCCACCAACCCACCAAGAACTTATTATATAGCTTCACTGAGTTAAATTCAATGGTCAAAGGTGGAAAAGAAAAAATAAATTTGCAATCACCAAATGGGAAGGAGATTAGTGAGGCAGAGAATAGCTATATAATAAATTGTAGCACAGTCTGACAAGCAAAAAGAAAGTAAGGTAATGTTGTGTAAAAGGTACAAATTTATGCATAGATTACTATCCATCTTCTGGATCAGAGCTCTAAGATTTCCCAAAATAAATAGAAGCAATTTCTTTAGACAGTTAAAATTTTAAAATCTTTTCCACTACAGATTTTATAGCTCCCCTCAGTGTATTCTATCAATAGGTAACCCCAGATGTAAACATAATGCACAACTAACAGAAGTGGAACATTGTGGTCCATGATACATGTCCACATAATGATTTTTTTTCGAAGAATCAGAAATTTATGATAGGATGAAGGAGGCATCGTTAAAATTCTTTTAAAAAAAATGCCTTGAGGGAGCAGTTAGGTGGAGCAGTAGATAGAGCACTGGCCCTGGAGTCAGTAGGACCTGAGTTCAAATCCAACCTCAGACACTTAATAATTGTCTGTGTAACCCTGGGCAAGTCACTTAACCCCATTGCCTTAAATAAATAAAAAAAATTAAAAATCCATTGCATTTTGTTTTAGCAGGTTATAAAACTGCTGATTCTTCCCCATGATGCTTTGTTAAGATATACTTTTCATTTTGGAGATTTGTTACATTAGTTTTCTTGACTAATTTCTTTCTCTACTACACAGAAGAAGAGTTTCATTAAAATCAGATCTGAATTACATTCAATCCTGCTTCATCTTCTATTTAGTTTAGAATACTTGGAGGTATAAAGAATGGAAATGCTGAAACATTAGATTCATACAGTAATTCTCATACCTTCATCACCATATTACTGAAATGTTCATTTTTTCTTAGTTGGTTTTATCATTTCCATGGCAAAAAGTAATGAGATACTATTCCTTTTCAATTATTTTTGAGAGAAAACTGCTTTCGAGTGGAAATTGCGAATAGCTGCTCAGTAAATAGATGGGAGCCACCATTCTCTAATTTTCTCTGTCCTTCAGATTCACCTTCACTATTATACTTATAATGCTACATGATAAATTTGCTTAGTTTAGGGCATGGAGAAACTATGTCTATCAAGAAAGGGTTTGTCAATCAAAATAACCTCAGACAATATAAAATACCTGGGAGTCTATCTGCCAAGGCAGCTCGAAAACTTTTTGAAAACAATTACAAAATACTTCTCACACAAATAAAATCAAATTTAAATAACTGGGCAAACATTAACTGCTCATGGATAGGTCAAGCTAATAAAATTAAAAAAGACAGTTCTACCAAAAATAAACTACTTGTTTAGTGCCCTACCAATCAAAATTCCAAAAAATTAATTTAATGATTTAGAAAAAAAATGTAAGCACATGCATATGGAGAAATAAAATGTCAAGAATTTCCAAGGATTCAATGAAAAAAGTGAAAAAGAAGGTGCCTTAGCTTACCAGATCTAAAGCCTCAGTCATCAAAACTGTCTGGTATTGGCCAAGAAATAGAGTCGTGCATCAGTGGAATAGATCAGATGCAATAGCAGGAAATGATTATAGTAATCTGCTGTTTGATAAGCCCAAAGAGTCCAGTTGTTGGGATAAAAACTCTCTCTTCAATAAGAACTTATGGGAAAATTGGAAGTTAGTATGGAAGAAACTTAGATTAGATCAGCATACCTTACACCTTATACCAAGATAAGATCAAAATGGATACAGGATTTAGACTTAAAAAACAATATTATAAACAAACTAGATGATCAAGGAGTAGTATACCTGTCAGATCTATGAAAAGGGAAGCAGTTTGTGACCAAGGAAGAGATAGAGAACATCATTAAAAACAAACCAGATAATTTTGATTACATTAAATTAAAAAGCTTTTACATAGACAAAACCACTGTAACCAAGATCAAATGAAATGTAGTAAACTAGGAAACAATTTTTACAACTAGAATTTCTGACAAAGGAGTCATTTCTAAAATATACAGAGAACTGAATAAAATTAAAAAATAACAGGTCATTCCCCAGTTGACAAATGGTCAAAGGATATGCAAAGGCAATTTACAGCTGAAGAATTCAATGAAAAATTGCTCCAAATCATTACATATTAGAGAAATGCAAATTGAAGCATCTTTGAGATAGCACCTCACACCTCTCAGACTGGCCAATATGACCAGAAAGGACAATGATCAATATTGGAAGGGATGTAGGGAATCTGAGACACTAATACATCATTGGTGGAGCTGTGAACTCATCCAACCATTCTAGAGAGCAATTTGGAATTATGCCCAAAGGGCAACAAAAATGAGCATACCCTTTGATCTAGCAATACCTCTACTGGGTCTATTCCCTGAAGAGATTATGAAAAATAGGTGAAAACATCACTTGTACAAAAATATTCATAGTAGCCCTGTTTGTGGTGGTGAAGAATTAGAAATTAAGTGAATGTCCTTCAATTGGGGAATGACTTAGGAAACTGTGGTATATGCATGTCATGGAGCACTATTGTTCCATTAGAAACAAGGAGGGATGGGAATTCAGGGAATCCTGGAAGGATTTGCATGAACTGATGCTGAGCAAGATGAACAGAACCAGAAAAACATTATACACCCTAACAGCAACATGGGGGTGATGATCAAATTTGAAGGACCTGCTCATTCCATCACTGTAACAATCAGGGACAATTTTGGGCTATCTGCATTGGAGAATACCATCTGTATCCAGAGAAGGAATTGTGGAGTTTGAACAAAGAGACTATTGCCTTCAATTTTGGGGCAAAAAGCCATTACCTTATTGTGTAATTTTGCAATTTCTTATACTTTATTTTTCTTCTTTAAGGATATGATTTCTCTCTCATCACATTCAATTTAGATCAATGTATACCATGGAAACAATGTAAAAACTAACAGACTATCTTCTATGGGGATGTGGAGGGGGGGAAGCAAGAATAAGGGATATATTGTAAAACTCAAAAAATCAAAATAAATAAAATCTTTCTAGAAAAAAAAAGATTTGTTGTATTTTAACCAATATTGTTAATTGTTAGCTACTAATCCATTTTTGTATAATAAGCACTCTCAAAACTTGCATATACTTGCAAATTTACACTATTTATACTATTATCACACTAGTTGTTATGTGCCTCCTCTACCTCCTAAATAGAGGACTACATTCTTTGCTTCTCAGGAAGTAAAGAGGCAACTATTGTCCCCCCATGTATTTTTGAACGTTGAGTTATTGTGCCATGTCATTGGTTTAATACATGTGTTTAGGGTTGTTTTATTCAATCAGGATTAACTCTAAACCCACAGCTATAGGTAAGCAGTTACCTAATCCTTGACTTTATTTCACATTTCTAGTGACATAATTTCATTATGATGGGGTAGGCATACCAGAAAGCCTGTAAAACATATTTCATTCCATATATCATTTTGTTCTTTGCATAAAATCAGTAGCAGGGATGATATAATGCCTAATAAATTATAGCCCATGCAGTGTTCACAGCAAATCCGGCTAGCTCAATTCCTAATTGATACATGGAAAGTGAACTTGAAACTAGGTATTAAAAAACACGAGGTTTTTTTTTTGGTTGTTGTTCATCACTTTTTCACTAGTACACTGTAGCTTGAAGGGATTGCCATTTCCTTCTTGTCACATTCAACTCATTATTAAGACAACAACAATCATCTAATGAATGGTGAAGGATCATGAGGTTCAAAGAAGCCAAGGATGGGTGAGACCATAGGATTTAAATACAATAGAGGACAGGACAATATATATTTCATAATAAGAGATCAAGTCTAAAAAAGGAAACCTAGGTCATAAATTAAAGTGGTTGGTAGACTAATTACAATGTTGAAGGGAAGAATGAAGGTGAGAGAAGTAGATAAAGAAAAAGACAGAGACACAGTGTCTAGAGGCAGAAATATACATAGACAAATTCAGACAGAGAAAGAGGAGATAAATAAGAGAGGATAGAGAGACAGAGGAAAGATAGAGAGAGAGAGAGAAAGAGAGAGAGAGAGAGAGAGAGAGAGAGAGAGAGAGAGAGAGAGAGAGAGAGAGATTAAAAAGAACACTTCAGAAAAGATATGTATTTGACATCACTGCTGGCAAAGAGGGGAAACCTCTTTGGGAACCAAATAATTTCCTTTGTCTAAAGGTAGAAGAATCAAAAACATTTTTGGTCAGATTTCAGCACATTCAAGATGCGGTATTCCAAGATTAAATGAGTTTGGACATTAAAGAGAAAGTACTGCTAATAGACTTTAAGCTATCATATTAGTAATAGAGATGGAGATTTTTAGAAAGTCAAAACAGCAAATTAGAGAGTTATGACTGTAGAAAATGAAAAGAAATAAGATAATTCTCATTCCAACACTGTAAGCAGTCTTCTGCTAGGTTAGAAGAGTAAGGCTTTTGTAAGATCAAGAATGAAATATAAGAACTTTATAGAATTTAAACTTTTTGAGGAAAATTAATGCCTACCACTGCACCTTATACATAATGGGAGATTTATAAATAGTTACAAATTGAATTTAATAATGATATTTAAGCCCAGATGATTTAATCACTCACTAGAGAAAATTTCCTATGTTTATATTTCAACATTAATTACCAAGCTTTGACCCCAACCCTTTAATGTGATTCCACTCAATACCACAATTCCATTATCTACCCCATACTTCTAGTATCCCCAAAAGTATGAGCAACCAAACTAAAAAACTTATTTAGAATTTATACATATCATAACTCTAGGAATAATCTGATCTACCAGTCTAATAACCCTTTAACTTAAGAAGAAAGATAATTAGGTTAGTCTGGAATGATCTATACTTGATGAAGACATAATATGTTTTTGTAATCACCAAAGTATTTTCTATTCCAGATGATCCATCATCATCCCTTTAAAAATGTTTTGTCAGTTTGTCATAAATAGAAGTTACACTTGCTAGCACAAAGTTCAAAACTTCAATTTTCTTCCAAATCTCTGCACAGTGCCCCTCATTAGAGAGGGTACAGTACTGTTTAAGTTTTTTTTTTTTAATCAATGACTTGGATATAAAAACAGATATCATATTTTTCAAATCTTCAGAAGGTGCAACATTTCAAAGGATAAACAATAAACCACTTAAGAATTAGGATTCAAAAATACCTTAATAGACCAGAACTTAGAATTGAATCTAATGAGGTAAAATTTAATGTAACTAAATGTGAAGAAGTCAATCTCTTCATCAATGAACATTTAATAAATGCCTACTGTATTCCAAGAAATATGCTAAATTCTATATGCATAGAAGAATGTAAATTTTCCACTCTCAAGGAATTCACAATCTAATGGAAGAGGCAACACACAAATGCCTATATACAAAAAAAAGCTATATACAGGATAAACTGAAAATGATCACAATAAGGAAGGAACAAGTTCAAGGTGGGAAGTCATGGCCTGACAACTTTTCATTTCAAAATAAAAATATGTGCAGTTTTAGTTTTCAAAACGAATCATTTATAATACAAGGGAAGGCAAGGAAGTTAATTAAATTTTCAGAATTTTTAAGATATACTATCCAAATTATATTTAGCATGGTTATACATGTATAGCCCATATTCAACTACTTTCTGCCAGGGGAAGGAGGGAGCTAAGGGAGGAAGGGAGAAAAATATAAAACACAAAACCTTAGAAAAAATTGATGTTTGAAAACAACCGGTACATGAGGTTGGAAAAAAATAAATAAAATATTAAAACTTTAAAAAAGCAAGCTGTCTAACTGAAAAATAAACAAATATGTATTTTTCAGGAATGAGAATATATTGCCACTCTCCTCTGCTTCATACAGACATCTCAGTACTTTATTCACCTCTTGGTGCCTTATTTTAGGAAGAATGATTATTTTAGGAAGGACAGTGTCAAGAGGAAAACCATTTCGATAAAGAAGGTTCTTGCATTTATAAACTGTGAGGATACTTTGACTGACCTAAATATGTTTAATTTAGAGAGGAAAAACATTGAAGGGGAACATGATGATTGTTTGCAAATGTTTGAAGTACTGTAACATCAAAGAAAGACTTAGATTTGTTCTGCTAGGTCTTTCAAGAATATCAAGGGAATCAATGAAGGCTTGGGAACATGAGACACACTCATAGAGATTGAATATGTGAAAAAATAAAGGGGAATGTTCCCTCTTCAAATAATCATTTGTCTTTGTGGTTACCAAGGAAATTCTTTTTCCCCCTATGACTTTGAAAAAATTGGACCTTGATGTATTCTTTATTTTACCCAATATATAAGCAATCATTTATATTCTTGTTTACTAGGCTGAAAAATTATTACTCCATAGACTTCAATTGGGTGGGGTCAACAAATCTCTTTCCTTTAGGATTTGATTCTTATTGGATGATCTTTTACTTGATAATGACTAGCAATTTACAAGACCCTCAGTCCAAGTTTGCAGTGTTCCTTTATGCATTTCTTCAGTCATGTTATTCTATGATTTAACTTTTTCTCATAGTTCTGACATAAGTTTCTTCATGTTCTATTTCCTTTTGATCTCCTTGATGAAACTTGTCTCCTCTTCCAAATTTTCCTCTCCTCCTTGTTCCTGTTTCCCTTTTCAATCCTTTTCTCTCTACTCTTCTCCCTGCCTTCATTCTCACTGACAAAATGAAGAAAGAATTAGAAATTAAAGGAGGAATCCATCTCTCTAATATTCCAAGCAGAAGACAAGGAGATACTTTAAGCATAGGACACAATAATTTTGTTCTGAAATAATTGAATTAATATAAATATCACACTCTGTACCAATCACTGTGAAATGGTCCCTACTCTATACTTCATATTTCTCCTGGAAAGAAGTAGCACCACTTGAGAATTTTGATAATTATATCAAGAAAAACAATACAATTTTCATTAAAATTTAAGACTGGGTAAAGTAGTGGGAGAAAAGAAGAATAAAGATAGAATACTACATTTTAGTAATTATTCTCTGTGTGTTTGTGTGTGCGTGTGTTTGTGTGTGTGTGTGTGTATGTGTGTTTGTTGGTTGGATGGAGGAGAGGGATGAAAAGATGATTGACAGTCAGTGAATACAATAATGCTAGAATATGCTGCCAAATTCTTCACCCTTCTATCCCTCTCAAACCATCTGCAGCTGCAGCTGTAGATGAGTTACATGGATAACCTATCATAGAAAATGATGTTCATACTGATGGCCCAAATCATCAAGAACTTTTAAATTATGCTCACTATATTCTATTTAGGAAAGCAGTTTCCATATATTCCATTTCAGAAGAATTTGCATCCAATAGGAGTTAAATTGAAGTCTCCAACACTGAGAGTTAACCCTCAGCATAACTTGGTAAGATTGATCATCCAGAAGAATTCCTCTCTCAGGGTTCTGGATAACTGAAATTTTGATACATCTAAATGATTTTTATTACAGCAACACATAATTAAATGATATATACACATAACCCTATATATATTTGTATATATATTAAATATATCTATGTCTAATAATATATAAACATGGTTATATTTGAGTCTAGTGATGTATTATTCATATGTGTATTATACATTCTATAAAATATTTGTACAGATTATGCATATGCATAGGCTTATACATGTGTCTATATGTATATATATACTATATTAAATAATTGAACAATTTAGTATATATTACAAGTATATGCATATATATATATTATAATGCATACATAAAGATGATGATTTTGACTTTCTTCCTTGAAAAAGACCATGGCATAAGGTAAGTGATGCTATGACAAGTACATGAAATGTATTTGTGTACGGAGGTATTGTGCTAAATCACCAGCCTCCCATTTTTCTCCAGTGCCATCTGGATCCAGTGGTTAGATGTAAATCAGAACTACAGGAGATGGCCCTAGATGAGAGACAATCAGCATAAAATGACATGCCCAAAATACACAGTACGTTTTGCATTCAACCTACTGCCTTCCTGACTCCAAGGCCAGTGCTCTATCCACTGTGCCTATATACATGCATGAACACATACAAATATATTAGAGGTATGTTGATGCTTATCAGATTCCTGAAATAAATTACACTTTGAGTTTTCTCAAGCAAAATTCATTTTTTTTAAAGAAGTTAATTCAAATATCATTCTTTGACCACTAGCTGTTGTTTGTTCTTTGTTCTGGAAGAGGGTCAAAGACATCAAGAGAGTTGTGTTGATTGACACCTGAATTGTATTTAAGTGGAGTGGAACTGTGAAAAGTCATAATCCTCACTCTCTCCTCCAGAGTTATCATAGTCCAATGGCACAACAGAAGTCATGATTGGCGATGACTCAGGATGCACTGGGTGACCTTACCTTTTTAACTTAGTTCTTTTCCATGTCTGTTTGTCTGATACAATGTCTGTTCAATAATTAAAGGCTAGTCAAGAACTGAGACAAAATGAAACCAAATTTGTCGTCATGGAAGAATCAGTCTGGGAGGGGAAGACCCTCAGAGCTTTTGGTAAGAACAGAAAGCAATTTTTATTTAGCCAAACAACCCACAAGACAGATTTGGAATGTGATCTCTTATTAGACATAGAGTAATCCAGATTTAAAGGCATAATCAGGTAGCTCCATATAAATCTCAATGGCCTTTTTTCAAAGTCTGTTTTTTCAGAGGTATCTTTCAAGAAACCATAAATGAAGACTTTGCAAGATAAAGAGTTACTTATCCAAGTTTTTTGAAGAAAATTAAATAAGAAATTTAAAAATTTCTAACTCCCAAACTCTGTTATTTTATAAAATATAAGTGACTGAAAATTATATTCCTTTAGACAGAGCATCCATATGTATTGGTATGACTCACCATGTGGACATACTTGTGAAGAAGGATGAAGTAGGAGAAGAAGAAAGACTTGAAATAGAGGGAGGAAGAAAGGGAGAAAGAGACAACCCCCTCTAAGACTAATTTAAAAGAAAAATATAGCTATGGGTTGATGAATCATTTTTGACCGCATCATCTCATGAAGACTGGGTCAAAAGCTGTAAATGGTGTGCCACATGCACTGAGGTAATAAGGAAGTTTGTTGAAGAAGCTGAAAATCTTAAAGTCAATAAGACCTCAGTTTAAATCCCTGCTCATCCTCTTATTAGGAGTGTTAACCAAAACAAGTCACTTATTCTCTTCCAGTCTAAGTTTCTTCTGTGAAATGAGAATAATAATAGCATTTTCTTCATGGGATTGCTATGAAGAATAAGAAAAATATCATATAAACACCTTTCAATTCTTAAAGCTCTTGGCCCGATGAATCATCTGCCAGATTGTAGATATCCAAAACAAGCTCATCAATCTTAAAAAAAAAACAGCAGAAATGGGGCATAACTAAATACTCCTTGGACAAGTTTTGAGTAGTTTTCTATCCATGGTATTGATCTTTCATCATTCATTAGTGGCATATTTCTTTTCTCTAAACATGAATTATATACTAAACCACAGGTAACTGAAAAAATATAAATACTTCCCTTGGGAATGTCTCTTAATACTTGCTTATTTATAAGCCACCCTACTCTACCCTAAAGCCCACCTAAAATCATGAACTATTTTTCCCTTCAATAGAGTTTTTGTGCTGTACTGGTAAGAGTCAAAGAAGGGTCACTTTGATTAAATCAACTTCAAGAACAGTTCTACATTTGATTCATAATCCATCAAAATCCAAATCTAATAGAAAATAGCTATATTGGTATTGTAGTACAAAGCTTCTAAGTGGACAGAATAGATGGGAATAGATGCAAAAAATACTTTTTAGAACATGGATATATTCAATCCACTGATTTGTAGAATACACTAGAAACAAGTATGAAAGCTCTTAATCTGCTTTTAAACAAGCAGGATTCTATGATACATTTATGAATAGGGATTAAAACAGACCCTCCACATAAAGCGTGAAGAGGAAATAACTTAAACTAAATGCTCAAAAACTAGCCTAAAGCCTTATCCCACATAGTAGTTTTTCAGTTCAATTAAAAAAAAACATGAAGATGCATATTTGGCAGAAGACATTGAATCTTTTTTTTTTCCTTAGGTTTTTGCAAGGCAAATGGGGTTAAGTGGCTTGCCCAAGGCCACACCGCTAGGTAATTATTACGTTTCTGAAGTCGGATTTGAACCCAGGTGCTCCTGACTCCAAGGCCTCTGCACCACCTAACCACCCCTAAGACATTGAATCTTAATCAATTCTTAGTTTTGTTTTTGTTGTTGTTAATGAAGCTATTTTTCTTTGGTTTGGCTTTATAAAAAAAAAAGCCAATTTTTAAAGGAAACTTTTAAGAAGAATAATTTTTTCAACTGATTTGAAATCATGGGATATGAAAGTCAGAAGAGCTCTGAGACTTTGTGCATTACAAATCCCTCCCTCACTTTACATGGAAGGAAAATAAGATAGAAAAAAAATTCATTGATTCATTCGACTTTATAAAGGGCATTTATGTTGGAGTCCATATGAGAATTCCAATGTTGTCATTTCTAGTCATGTTTTTTTTTTTTTTTCCCTAAACCCTAACCCCTGAAATTCCCTTACACTGTATCAAGAAAAACTCTCAGAAAGCAAAGTCATCCGAGAAGATACTGTGATTATGGAGAAAAGGGAGTATTTTCACTTTCCTTACTTATCATCTAGGATTCATAGTAGCAATGATGGAAATAAATCATTAGGGCCATATTAGATATTTTCTGTTGGATCTTCCACATCTGATCAAATGAAGTAAGTCATTCGAAATTCAAATATTTTTAATTAAAGGCTATTTGAATTATAACTATTTTTTAACACTTTGATGTAGTTGCTAATTTTCTTTTCTTTTTTAAGTTGTGGTTGTTTTTTGTGGAAGGCAGTGGGGTTAAGTGACATGTCCAAGATCACACAGCTAGGTGCCCCAACTATTTATGTTTTAAGGCAATGTACTTATCAAAAATAATTCTAAAACAGAAGAAATGCTTTCTGAAACAGTTCAAATTTGGTATTTTAGTGACTGAGCCGAAGAATTTCTGAGTTTTTCCTGCAAAAGAACAAAATAATCTACTCAGGGTGTCATGGAAGTTCATGTGATAGAGGCATTCTAAAATCAGAGTTAATATCTATAGTTTTAAAGCAAGAACTCTGAATTAGAATAATTGTAAGTGTCTGTGGCTTTGGAGAACATTTTTTTAAATGATAATGAAGGAAACAATTTTGTGTTTGAGCAAGTGATTAATGTTCACTTTAAAAGGTAAATAAATAGCTCTGTGCTTGGGTAAAGTGGTAGCGTTATCTGAATTATGATCTGAATTATGCATTTTGAATACAGTTAGGGTTGGTGGTTGGATGACAAGTAATCATGTGCTATTCCTAGACATGTTTAACATTTGGAAATGACAAATTTGAACTTACCTTATGGAACTCATTTTTAAATTTCTCAATATAGTGTATTTTCTCAGGTTTTATTTTTTGCTACTAAAGTTTTGGAAGATATAGGCATTAAGGAAGTTAATTTTTTGGGACTTTTGCTTGGAAAAGAGTTACAGTAATTATTATTATGTTTCTAAGAAACACAATTTGGCCCATGTGCCAGAAAGTATCCATATCTTTTCTATAAGTGGTGGCCTCAAAATTAGAGTTTATATCTGAATAGATATTTAAGTGTGGCAAAGAGTTTTCCTCTTTTTTCTACCTTCCTGTCAAAAAGTAATCCAAGTAAATTTAAATTATAGAAAAATATTTTTTGTAAGAAGGAGTGTTCCCTGTGTTGAGGGTTGAAATCCTCTGATGTTTCATAGCCCTTAATCAGAATGGGCCACTCTCTAAGGTTATAAATAGAAGAGCAAGTCAATTGATGGAGGAGCTGCCTCACCAGAATTTCTCTTTTCTCAGTGATTTGATAGCTCTAATCCAAAACAAGCAAACAAGCAAAAAAACAGGATGGGGGAGGGGAGAGAGAGAGAGAAAGGGAAGCATTAGATGTGAGAATTCTTCTAGAAAAAAAAGGGGGGTTTTTTGGCTATAAAGCATTTACCAGATTTTTTTCCTCTTTCACACTATTAAAGTTCTAATGGATTTTGTTTAATTATTTGATTGCCTCTGGAGAGGGGAAGTTAAATAAAAAGTCTACATAGAGATCTTAATTACTCTAGAAATTAATTACTTGTAAAAATAGTAACAGTAGTAGAAGTAGTAATAGCTGTAGTGGTGGTGATGGTGGTGGTAGTAGTAATAAGAATAGCAACAGTAACAACAGTATTACTACTACTATTACTACTACTATAACTATTACTACTACTACTACTACTACTACTACTACTACTACTACTACTACTACTACTACTACTACTACTACTACTACTAAAAATAAAAGTATTTCCAGATCATGGCAGGACAGACAGGCCTAACGAGTGATGTGTAGGCAATTTTCATCTAGCTAAAGGTAATTGTTTTATGCAGAAAGAAGAAAATGGTAATGATTATTGTCTTTTTAGCCTTATTAGATCATGAAGACCATTTGAAAAGTCCTGTGCATCCTGCACTGAGGCAGTGAGGTGTTATTGTGAATAAAATACTGGACTTGAAATCTGAATGACTATATTTCCTATCTTCACTCAAAATACCTTTTTAGCAGTCTTAGCTTGAATAAGTCACTTAATCTCTCAATCTCAGCATCTATACCTGTAAAAATATGGATAATAATGTCACATATAAATTGTGAGATTTAAATGAGATAAAATATGCCAAGCATTTTGCAAATGTTAAAGTTTATATAAATAAAAACCACATCAGAAGTTTGAGGCTTGTATCTGTCTATATGTAGATTTATACATACATGTTCACACAGATATTTATCTCCATATGTATCATAAAGTTCTATATAAATACTGATTATTTTTTATTATTTTAAGTGGAATGAGTATCTATATTAACAAAATTGTAGGTCCCTTAAAGTATGGAAGTCTTTGTGTGAACATTCTAGTGATATTTAGAGAAAGAAGAGATTTCAAAAATTATATAGCTGTACCAGTGTGTGTCTGCAGAACAAATGTCCGCTGTAACCTGGTCCCAGAAACACAACATCATTCTAATAGGACTGAAAATTTATGCAAAAAATAATAAAACAATTTTTCTGTAGTCTTTCATGTTAAAATAGATTCAAGTCCTCTCTACCTTGGGTGGTATCATATGTTAGGTAAATAATTGCTCCACTTATTCATTCAACTCTTTAAAATAACAAAAGTAATTGCAAAGTAATTGTACACTTCACTCTGCTAAATTCTAGAATCCTCTAAGATTTAGAAGTCTGTGTATATAGTCTCAGAGATCATAGGTTTAAAGTGGAAGGGCCTTCAAGAAGCAATCTAACCTGGTCCCTTCCTCATTTTACACTTGAGTAACTCAATTCAAGGGAAGTTAAGTGACATGTCTATAGGCAGTCAGGTCTTAAGGGTCATCTGTGGGATTTGAACTCATCTTTCCATTCCTGAACCCATGCATTTTCCATTGTACTATGCCACCTGGTCTCTATGGAAGAGAAGGAGGAAATTCTATATGAAATCAAGTCATTTTTATAATGTTCAACATTCTCCCCACCACTGTCTAGGACAAAACCCATTGCACTCCATATGTTCTGTGGCTACATTAATATACTTAGAACACTATTTACTGCAGCCAGGGCCAGTGCTTGTATTTACCTGGGCAATCATGCATAACCTTCTAAATAACACACAGTAGTTTTGTTCCAGGACTCATTCGAGCATATAATAGAGTTTCAATGAGTTGCAATTTTGTGCTTAAGGGATATTTTGGGCAGTTGTTTTCCTGTTTAAGCTGGGTCAGTATATTTGTGCTTTGATAGAATGACTGAATCAGGTTTCATCACGCAACATCAGGTTTGCTGCGTTGAACCTCACTCATCTCAAGAAAGGCCAATCAAAAGCAAGTTAGATAGTATATAAGGCTACACAGAAAGCTTGTTCTCATAAGCAAGAATTCATATGAGTTACGAGCAAGTGAAAACCCTAAAACATGACTGTGATAATGCCTTTAATTTCTATCATCAATAGTAGTTAGTATTTTATATTGTTTCAAGACATACAAAGCACTTTATACAAATTTACATCTGCTATTCTCCCTAGTTTTAACTCTTTGCTTTACTCAAGACAAATTCACTATTTCTAAACACAAGACTTTGTGGCTAACTAAACCCTTGATTGACATCACTTCCCTCAGACTTTTATTCCATCTTATTGGAGGGCTAGAGAGCGGAGTACTATACTCCTGGCAACGTTTTCCTTTATACTAGCAGGAACTGGAAACCCAATTTCTTCTACTTGCATCTATCTGCTAGTCGGTCTCATTTCAGTTTCACAGAACAAGATGCCCCCATTCCAGGTACCCCTTGTGCGACACTCCTTTCTTTTCCTCTTTTGTCTGTTGTCTTATTTTTTAAATTTGTAAATTCCTTGAGAATATATAATGGCTACCCCTCACATGGAAAAATTTGTGGCACATGACAGGTACTCTGTAAATGTGCATTATATTGGAATGAGTTATTTAATCTTCACAATAATCTCTGAAGATGATAGAATCCTCTCTCTCTCTCTCTCTCTCTCTCTCTCTCTCTCTCTCTCTCTCTCCCCTCTTTCTCTTCCTCTTGTTCTCTTGCAATTTTTAAGTCTTTAATCTCATGATATGACAGAATTTTTTTAAAGAGACATGGAAAACAGACATGATCACAGTTTTGGTATGTAGAGAAACTAATGAGCACTATCTAAACTAGCTGTACTATCAATGATGTCTTCATACCATCATGGCACTTTCTGAGCTACTGAGATCACACATAAGCTTAGGCTGTTTAAGCTAATGAGTTTTCGAAATGACATGCTGCATAATTGTATGGAAGGGTAACTAGAACTCTTTTCCTTCTTCTTCAACAAAAAAATGCACCAATCTCCTTGTAATCTTTCTCTAGGGCAAACATATTATACAATAACTCAGATACCTCTCCTTCCCACATACCAATGAACAAAGACATGCTTGGCATTAATCAGATAGAATTTGTGGTCCAGACAAACCTAGGCCTCAGGAGTGGCTTTGGTGTTGCTTATCATGCACACAGTCCAGTTGACCTTGGCCAGGTCAACACCATTGGTCACAGTGGCAGATTGGTAATTGAATTCAACCTTGAAGTCACTTGGGCATCAAATCACAAACCAGATGCTATATTTTGTCTTCATAGTGGCAGTAAAAGCATTTACATCTTTGGGAACCTTATCACCAAGGTAGAGCAGGCAGCAGGCCATGTATTTACAGTATTGAGGAGTCACATTTCATCATGTAGTGACTAGGCTCAAAGCATAGTAGGCTTTCTCAGCAGAGATGACTAGGTTATATGTGGACAGAAGGAAATAAATGTAGAGATAAAGTATGCATGTTGGTCTGGAATTCTGTCATATCAGCAGTCAGAGCTCCATCAAATTGGAGAGAAGCAGTGACAAGGCAGTTTGACCAAAAAGGTGATTCATATTAGTGTAGGCTGAGCATTCAATATTAATATTTTTGCCACAGATATCATAGATGGCCTCGTTCTGTATCATGAAGGCACAATCAGAAGGCTGCAGGGTGGTCTGAAAGGTCAAAATGGAATTGTAGAGCTCAACTACAGCTGTAGAAACCTGAGGGGTTAGATAAACGGAGAATTCCAACTTGGAATTCTTGCAATAATCAATGGACAGATGTTCTTTCAGCAGAAAGATGAAATCAGAACCCCAAATTGTTGAAAACCAAGTAACTAATACACAGGAAAAAAACTCCCAAATTTCATGACTACTTTATAAATATTACCTCTTATGTATCTCTTTCCCTCAATCCTAATTACTCATATTCAACATTACTAATTTGTAAATATCCTTAATAAAATATGTATGTAAAATCCTAATCTGACTATTCCCTACTGAGGGGAAGGGGTGTGCAAAGGGAGGGTGGAGGAAATTTTTGTAACTTGGAAATTTGTGTGTACAAATGGATGAAAATAAATAAATAATTTTTTAAATTAAAAATAAAAAAGAAATCCAAGTAACTGAGGATCTGTTCATTGGTTTGCCACTTTCCAAATTCTGTCTGGGACCAGACCTGTGATATCCCTGTCAATAGTACAATGCTCATAACAATAATCATTTGAAGCATCATCGTTGCAAGTGATTAGTTTTCAGGTTGGAACAGCTGGCAGTAGGTTTTGGTAGGAACTTCATCAATGACATATGGTTTCAGATATATAAACAGTTTTCTGGGGATGTGTTTGCCAACCCTTGTTTAACTGAAGAAAGTACATAGGAGGTCATCGCTTTCCAAAATGGTCTTGTCATTTTTCATATGCTCATCTTGCCTAATACTGTGCTCCAAGCAGGCAATGACAATCTGGACATCCCTTCGGCTATTGTGGATAGAGATGTGATCTTGCATAGTGGTCAGTGAGTTAAGCTGTGACTTTGATGGCCAGAGTAGGATTACCAGCTTCTCATTACAACCCTCAATAAGCAAAGTTAAAATTTTATCTTTAAGTTGCTCCTATCAAAATGTAAAATGGAAAGCCTTTTATATTTCAAGTAAGCTAATATCATTCATTAAAAGCATAACATGAACTTGGTAATGTTCATTATTATGAACAAATATTTATGTTATTATATAGTAACCATTGGGGGTGGCTAGGTGGCACAGTGGATAGAGTACCAGTCCTGGAGTCATGAGTACCTGAGTTCAATTCTGGTCTCAGACACTTAATGATTACCTAGCTGTGTGGCCATGGGCAAGCCACTTAATCCCATTTCCCTTGCAAAAAAAAAAACCCTATATAGTAAGCATTGTGTTAAATATTAAGGTCCATTAAATGTTCGAATTTTAGAAGACTTTGCCATTGGAGTGGGGGGATAAGATATATAAAAGGAAAACAACTAAATTATGGGGCAAATGTCCAATAATCCAATGTCCAATAAATGTCCTATGGTGGAGAGGATTGGCATGTTAGTGAGGAAATCGTCCAATGGGAAAATTTATCAATTTGTCAAGTGGTTTCCTCTCTCGTACCTTTTCTCTGCTTATACCTTTTAAGTAATATTCACTTACTGTGAACTTCCTTGGAATAGTATGTACTTCCAAAAATATCTTAAAGTATCAAATTTTAAGAAAAAGTATGTAAAGGGGATGCCCTTGAAGCCAGATTTTTGAACCTATAAAGCTTTGTAGGTCCTTGGATGTGTTAAACCTATGTATTCAGAGAGATAAAGAGAAAAGAACAGAAAATGAGAAACAGAAGTATTTGGACACAATCTCGTGATGTCTTCATTTTATAGATAAGGAAAAAAACATCAAGGGAATCTAAATGACTAGCCTATGGTCACATGCCTAACAAAGATCATTGAAATTTTTGAACCCAAACTTCTGACTCCAGTATGAATTTCTCACTGGGAATGACTTAGTTCGTTTTGGAGTCTTTGTTCATGACTTTCAAATCTCTTTTGAAACTGTTTAGGCAATATTTATGATTATGCATTAATGAGTCCTCATGGGAGCTTCACTAGTTAAGCATAAATTCCCTTCCCTTGGTTCAAAAGCTGTTGACAATTGTTGATAAAATTAATGAATCAAATTGTCAGTCTTACCTTTTTAAGTTCTGTCATTTTACATTATTTTAACCCATCTTCATGATCTTATAGAAGGCAAAATAGAGCAAAGAGTAGAATGTGGAATGAGAGGTTCTGAATTCAAACCATAACTCTGGCCAATAATATGCAAGTGATCTTTCAATTAGCTTCTATAACTTTCAGTTTCTTCAATGTAAAGTAAAAGGAGGTATACTAGCTCGTGCCATGGGTAATTTCTTCTTCTAAAATCAATTCACTATTTACAAATTCACTATTTGTTTTTAACAATTCTTTTAAAAAATTAGTCCTAATTATACTTATGAAATCATGCAAAAAAGTTTCCAATTAGTCTTATTACACAAAAATAAAATAAGAAAATTATACTTAAATTTGCGCTCAGAGCTCATCAGTCCATTGTCTGGAGCTAAATAGCTTGAAAATTTGGGGGGTTTTGCTTTCCATTATAAGTCTTTTGTAATTGGCTAGGATTATTGTATTGATCAGAGTGGCTCAGAGTTGAATATCATAACAACATTGGTTTTGTTGTGTATGGTAATCTTCTGCTTCTCACTTCACTTTACAACAATTCATTTAGGTATTCTTATGTTTTGTTTTTCTTTTTTTCTGAAAATATTTATCATTTATTATAGTACAATAGTATTGTATCACAAGCATATACTATGACTTGTGAAATCATTCCTCAATTGATTTAAAGAATTATGAATTCAAACACCACATATTTGAAAAAATGGATAAAGTTGGAGTCCTAACAAATTGTTTCACTGACATGAAAATTATCTTGATGTCTAAACCATGGAAAGCAAAGAAAGTAAAATCATAAATCAATTTCTCTAATGAATTTAGAAAAAATAAAATATTACAAGAAAAATTACAACAATATATCACTTAGATCATACACTATGACTAGGTGAGATTTATACAAGGAAGGCAGGACTGGTTAAAGATTAGCAAATTTCAAGCATAACTGATCATATAATAATTAAAAACTACAGAGTCATATGATTATTTCAATAGATCCTGAAAAAGCTCTCTATAAAATACAACAAACATTCCTATTAAAAATGCTAGAAAACATAAGAATCAGTGGGACCTTTCTTGAAATAATTAATATCCATCTAAAAATCAAGAGAAAGCATTATCTACAATGGGAAGAAAATTGATGCCTTCCCAATAAGATCAGGCTTGAACCAAGAACACCCATTAAAAAAAACTATTAGTTAATATTATCCTAGAAAGGCATAGCAATAAGAGAAGAACTAGTTGAAACAATGAACAACTTTAAGTAAATTTGCAGTATAGAAAAAAAAATCCACCTAAATCATCAGAATTTCTATACTACCAACAAAATCAAGTAATTAAATTAAAAATAATTACAGATATATAAAATACCGGGGGTTCTATCTGCCTAGATAAATGAAGGACAATATAAATAAATAAGAAAGCATCTCTCAGACAAATACAGATTTTAAATTTGGAGAAATATCAATTTCATATTGATAGACTGAGTTAATATAATAAAAATGACAATTATATATAAATTTAGTTACTCTATTCAGTGCCATACCAATCAAACTACCAAAGAACTAATCTAACGAGCTAGTAAAATAAAAACAAAATTATTATTGTCCAAAAGGACAAATATTTTAAGGGCATCAATTTTAAATATCTGAAAGGAGATTTCAGAGCAGTAACAGATTCAAACTATATTAAAAAAAAGCAATGATTATTAAAAGTGTGATCCTGGCTAAGAAATAGTATTACATGATTGTATTAGATTAAGCAATCAATAATAATATAATAACCATATATATGGTTATTTTATATATAATAATAAATAACTTATAATATAATATTAAATTACCATAGTACTATAGTGTTTGAAAATTTCAAAGATCTAAACTTTAGGGTCATGTAAATGGAAAAGAATCTTTCAACTGTAAACCATAGAAATTCATCCTGGAGACGAGAATCTTGAAACATTAAAGAATCACAATAGAAAATATTTTTGCAGTTAGCAAAATTTGGAATCAGGAAAACTTGAATATGAAATGCATCTCTGACATTTACTAAGACATCAAATTTAACTTTCTGCAACTATAAAATGGCCACATTTATCTAACAAAGATGCTGTGACGATTAAATGAGAATGCATGTGAATTACTTCGCAAATTTTAAAAGATAGTTAAATAGGTAGATAAATGGATATATAGAGAGACAGAGAGAGAGATAGAGAGAGAGATGGATGGATGGATGGATGGATGGATGGATGGATGGATGGATGGATGGATGGATGGATGAGGATGGATGGATGAGGGATGGGTAGATGGGTGGATGGATGGATGGATGGATAGATAGATAGAAAGATAGAGATAGATAGACAGATAGATTAGATAGGTAGGTAGATGGGTAGGTAGATATTATCAGCAAGATGAACCCCTACTTCTAATGCAAAATCTCATATGACATTAGTCAAATGGTTCATATATTTATTCCCTCTAATGAGGCAGAACAGCAAGTCAACCAAGCCCACTCATTCTGTCTGACTCTTCTCCATGCCTCCCAATTTGCTTGCCACAGGTCATCCATCAAACACACTGGAGACCTTGTTTGCCTTCTGTTTACATTATAGGCATACTGACTGATCACTCAGACTGTCATTTTGTCATTCCTTGACCTTTTCAAGTAATCAACCCAGATTCTTCTCTTATCTGATTCTTTAACTAAAACTTTCCACATAAAATCCTCTTAGGAGTATTTCACAAACATTATGTGTCATCCTAATACTTCCTGTGACATATTTATTTTTGATCACCAAGAACACAGAAGTAGCTGTTGAATCATAATCATCATTTTTTAAAGGCAAATGTGATTAAGTGGCTTGCCCAAGGCCACACAGCTAGGTAATTATTAAGTGTCTGAGACCAAATTTGAACCCAGGTACTCCTGACTCCAAGGCCAGTGCTTTATCCATTATGACACCTAGCCTCCCCACCCTCTTTCATTTCTTTACAACTTTGTGATGTTTACTGACTGTCAGAAGAAACCTCAATAGAAATATGAGAACGGAGAAGGAAGGTTTCAAAAAGGATTTACAAAACTTAACAAAGGGGTTACATTTACTCATATGATTGAAAGATACAAAGAATATAAGATATAATTATTTTATTGCTCATTTTAGAATATTTAATTATTTTTAAAAATAAATCTTAAATGACAGGCATTGAAAAGAAATCTATCATAAATTAAGATAACACAAAATTCATTTACTAAGGAATCCATTAAAGTAACTTTTTAAAAAGCTTTCTGATTGGCAGGCAAGTGATTCTGACCATCATTTCATCATGTTATCTCCATTTTGACCAAAATATCCATCTTTCACTTACCAGAACCATCCACCTATAGAATGCCAAGTTCTGATATGTGAACATTCATCTTATCTGGTCTAAAACTATTTCTTGGTGATACTATATGATATAGTTTACCTTATCCAACACTACTACTATCCAGTTCTTTTTGATATGATCTTCTCCTATAAGAATTTCAGTTCTTGAGGGTAAGGAAGATTTTTCTTGTTTTTTCCTCTGTATTATTAGTGTTTAGCACATCATAATCACTTTATAAATTTTTTATCTATATGTTTATTATTTATAAAACAATGAGATAATGTGTATATATATTTGCATGTAAATTCTTAAACACTCACATATATCTGCTATTCTTATGTTGCAGGTTCCAAATGATAGGCTTTCAAACAGGTGACAGTCCTCTAGAGATTCTTCTTCATGGCTTTTTTAAAATATTAATCGCAAAAAATTCCCAGAATGTCACAAGCTATGTTCACTTAGATCTATTGAATGATTCAAAAGTTATTGTTCTAAAAATTAAAATAGAAAAAAACTAAAATGAAAAAACAAATGTCTATTTTCAGACATAACATATGGAAGAGACTCAGCAGATAAGAATATATTTTTGGGTGATGTACAAAAATCTTATAACTAAGAGGATGAGTAAGTTGGACTGCATTTGGGCAGTACTTTTAAAAGTTCCATGATGATCCCTATCAAAAGACTAACCTTGTCAATATAACTATTTTATCTATTTTTGGTTTTTGCATGACTAAGGGGGTTAAGTGATTTGCCCAATATTACATAGTTAAGTAAAGTATTAAGTGTCTGAGGTCATAGTTGAACTCAAGTCCTCCTTGTTCCAGGGTCTGTTCTCTATCCATTATGCCACCTAACTGCCCCAAGCATAACTATTTTAACAATGATATTGTATGACTACAAATAATAGAGTTTAATTTATGGTGAATCAAATTTTGAGTGAACTAAAGATCAATGAAGAGAGATTCATATAATTTTTCAATCAAGGTATGCATATTTTCAATAAAAATCTATTCCTAAGAAGAAATTCAAGGGAAAGATGTTTTAAAGGCATAACTGAAAAAGGAAGTAGGTTCATCATGTATTGATACCAAGGAATAACACAGAGAACTCTCAAAGTGTTGAAAAAAATAGAGAGAGATCACTACACAGGGAGCTATAATGAAGAAAAAAATAGAAGAATATGGAGAAAATCAAACAGGATCAGGAGGCAATGATGAGCTGCAATGTGCCTTAATGGAGAGTCAATACATTCATGAGCTCCATGGATCACTTGAAATGCTGATATTTTCAGATTTTCAATAATGGTATATGAGCACAATTGCATAGAAGATTTGAATGTGACTTTTATCAGGAAAAGTATTGGACATCCAGTCACTATGCCTTTAGTTAACTTTGAAGTCATTTTTTTAACAAATCTTTTTTTTAGGTCTAATCTTACTTTCATTTTCTTTTCTTAGGGAAAGGAAATACTTCACAAAATATGGGAAAGAAAATGAAGTATAAAAAATTCCCTTCACACATATTAATAACAAACACTATCAGCAGGACTGAAAACCTCTTCCAAGCATCAACAATTGAAAAGCAGAGATTTTCAAAGATTAAGTGGAACTGAAATTCCTCAAACCCTGACTGATGGATTAATTTAAGTTGTGAAGGTAACAAGGTCTGCGAATATGTACCGATTTCTCAAACAGAATGAAAACAGCCCTATTTTATTAACCATGATAATTGAGTTCTCTTTGAGTTGACACAATTTTTCTTTCTTTTTTCCTTTAACATTAACTTCAATGCTCTAAAAAAAGGTTATTTCTATTTTCTAAAGTAAACTGTAGAGGGGTAGCATGGTGAATTATCCAGTCATGGTGACCTGTGATCAAATACTGCATCTAATATGGAAGATCTATATAGCTCTGTGGAAGTCATAATAAGAAATGAACTAAAAATCATGTAAAGGCTTAAAATGAATAATTTTGTAATAAACTCTAAGTTCTCAGGCAAAAGTTAGAGAATTCCATTTATTGACTATATCAAAAAAGCAGTATGTAAACTTCTTCAGAGCAGGAATTGTTCTATCTTTATCTTACATTCCTCTTTAAATTTTTGAATACCAAATTTTCCATTCCTTCTTTACTTCCTCCCTCACCAGTATAATTACTGGTATTCAATCTGATATAAGTTACACATGTGCAATCATGTAAAATATTTTTATTATTATATTTTAATTGCATCAAATTGCTTCTAGACAAAATATTCAAAACATTTAAAACTTTATTCTCATTGTGCCTAATTATCTTAGGATGAAATAAATTGATATTATAACATAAATATGTTATTATTTAAACTCTAACAATTTTTTGTCTAGTATTTAGGAATTTTAAGACACCACTGTATACAATTCTAGGTAAAAGTGTTAGAATTTCATCTAGTCCATATCATTCATTTTTCATCATCCCTCAGATAAATGAAGAAACTGAATGTGAGGGTCTGTATAATTGATTTAATTCTCATTTCACTTTCCTACTCAAGGGCATATCTGGAAATTACCCTACTGAAAAAAAAGGTATCAATAAAAGGGAATAAATTAAAATGGTGAATAGATCCCGAATTTAGTTAGGGTCACAGAGTGTTCTTACATTTACAATCTAAGTATGTAATGAACATAAAAGTGGGGCTTAGACAGTGTCTTAGAAAATTCTGAATGTTGTCCTATTACTAAGAATCTTATTGTTATTTAAGCACTGAATCATGGAATTTTGTTGCAGTGGCCTTCTGTTGATTCAAGTCTGAGAGCAAAAATGTGAGAACTGCCTGTGTTCTGACCTAATTCATCTCAGCAAATGTCAGAACTAGGACTGAAGTACAGATGTGAAAACTGGTTGATTTTGGCAGTTTGTCTACTACACAACTTTAAGTTTTAATTTGGTTTCATTTTTCACTTTAAATCTATTCAGTTTATGTTTCTGTTAAATGGAATTTTCTCCTGGTATACTTAGGTATATAATGAAAAGAACACTTTACTTAGCATTAGAAAACCTGAATACAGTGCCAGATCTAAAACTATATAATACTGTGGCAGTCATTAAAGCTATTTGATACTGACTTATAAATAGAATGGTAGATTAATGGAGTGGATTAGGTACAAAAGAAACAGTGCTAAAGGACTCTAGTAATCTATTGTTTGATAAACCCAAAGTCTCAAGCTTCAAGGATAAGAACTAATTGTTTGACCAAAAAAACTGCTGGGGGAAATTGGAAATTGGAAAATAGTTTGGAAGAAGCAAGGCATAGACCAACATCTCACATCCCAAACCACAATAAAGCCAAAATAGATACAGAATTTGCTTATAAAGTGTGAGATCATAAACTAATTATGGGAATAAGGAATAATTTATCTGTAAGATCTATGGAAAGGGAAGGAGTTTGTGACCAAACAAGAAATAGAAAACATTATAAAATGCAAAGTGGATAATTCTGATTACATCAAATTTAAAAAATTTTGTAAAAATAAAACAAATAAATCAAGATAAGAAGGAATGCAGAAAGCTAGAAAAACAATTTTCTCAGCTTGTTTCTGATAAAGAACGTGTTTGTAAAATATAGAGAATTGTCAAATTTATAAGAATGCCAGTCATTCCCCAATTGATAAATGGTCAAAGGCAATTTTCATATGAAGAAATTAAATCTATTTATAGTCACATAAAATTATGCAAATCATTCTTAAGTACAGAAATAAAAATTAAAACAATCCTGAAGTACCACCTCACATATGAGTAACTAAAATGACAAAAATGGAAAATTATCAATGTTGGAGGGGATATGGAAAAAGTTGGACACTAATGCACTGTTTTTGGAGTTGTGAAATGATCCTTCCAATCTGGAGACGAGATCACAAGAAAGGGAACAAGATCCACATGAAAAGCAATATTTATAAAGACTCTTTTCATAGTGGCAAAGGATTAAGAAAGGAGGAGTTTTCTAGTAATTGAGAACAACTAAACAAATTATACTATATGAATGTGATGGAGTCCTGTAAGAAATTGTGAGTGGCAACACATTCAATTTTGATCAGTTAATAGCATGGAAAAGATGTAGAGATTATCAGATTGCCTTTTGTGGGTGGGAAGGGGGGGAGGGGGAAGTATAAAATTTAAAACCTTACTAAAATGATAAATAAAAGCTACTGAATATAATTGTAAAACAAATAAAATATTTATATAATCAAAAAAGAAATCATGAGTGGATGGACTTCAAAAAATCTGATAAGATTTACATGAACTGATGCTGAGTGTAGTGAGAAGAAAAAGAAAAAGCATTGTACATGTTAGCAATATTGTGAGATGATCTACAATGCTAAAAGCAGCTCCTCTCAGCAGTTAGTTATTACAGTCAATTCTAAAAGACTTATGATAGTAAATTTCATTTACATCCAGAGTGGGGAAAAGCTCAAACAAAAATTGTGTAATCTGAATATAGAACATAGTGTAATATTTTCAATTTTTAAAATCGTTTGTTAATTGTTTCCTTTTTCTCATGGTTTTTTTCCCTTTAGTTTTGATTCTTCAGTCACATTACATGCATAACCTATATCAGATTGCTCACACTCATGAGGGGGGAGAAGGGAAAGGACGGAGGTAAAAAAATGTGGAATTCAAAAGTTTACAAAAAGATGAATGTTGACAACTGTTTACATATAATTAAAAAATAAAAAGAAAATCCAAAAAAAAAAGAAAAGAAGGAAAGGAAACCTTAATACATTTACTAGTTTTGCAATTCTACTCAGACATAATTTCTTTTCAACTGAATTCCCTTATCATTATTAAAAAGATAATTACACCTAAGAGGTAGCAGGCAGTGGACAAAACAATGCAAAAGGACAGAAGTTATGAGCTATGTTTTAATTCCTGATCTGCCAACTGGTTCTCTATATGTATGAGAAGTTAATCAACATTTTTAGCACTTATTTGTTATCTATGTAAGAAGTTAGTTTAGATAAAAGTTACATTAAGTAAATATGAATGCAGTATGATTTGGTATTGAGACAGAATGCTTTGTTTTATCTTAAATTTACATTTACATTCTGCCTTCTCCCTCAATGATCCACGTACCTTTATTCATAAACTGGTATATTATAATTATATGATATAGAATAAATGATTTCTGAAGCCCCTTCTGACTCTGTTATTGTGCTATTCAATCGACTTTCTATCATTTCCTTTACCCTTTACAATACTTTTTTCTCTTTTATAAAAATATTCACTTACCAAGTGTTCTACTACTGATCCATTAAACTTATTCACTCTTTAAAGTCATTTTGAGTATCCTGGAGAGTGTCACTGATCTGATGAATCAAACTTAATCTAGTGTTATGAAATCTTTCCTTTTCTGGTTGATATATAAGTTATCAAGTTTGCTAATTTTAGGTAACAAAAACATGAAAACTTTTCTTTCAGTCTATTATGGAAAATGAGTATATCAAAAATAGAGCTCACCTTAGAACAAAAAATACTAAAAGAAAAAAGTCATAGGAAACTGAAATTTCTCTAAGAAAGTATTGTGGAGTTTGAACAAAGACCTAGGACTATTACATGTAATTAAAAAAAAAGTTGTCTTATTCTGTAATTCTGATCTATCTCATACTATATGTTTCTTCCTTAAGGATATGATTTCTCTCTCCTCACATTCAACTTAGATCAATGCATACCATAGGAATGATGTAAAGACGAGCAAACTGCCTTCTGTGGGGGATGGGGGAGGGAAGCAAGATTGGGAGAGAAATAGCAAAACTCAAAATAGATGAAACCTTTCTAAAATCAGATAGATAGATAGATAGATAGATAGATAAAGTTAAATGATATCTACTTCCCATCATAAAAGCATGTTTATGATGGAGTAGAAATTGTTCATTAATCAATGTAGGGCATTCTTTCTATTCAGTGTTTTCTATATACATGATATGCTATGTATAAAAATTGTGCAGGAACAATTTCCCATCTGCCTCAGTGTCTTTGTAAATAATGAAAAAATGTTCCTCCTTTGTGAAGCTGCCCCTCTTGAATTTGTTCAGGTCAAACTGTTCCTGGCCTAATTTTTCACATTTTCAAAGGCCACTTGTTCAGTTCCACTTTGTGATATGAAATATTGATGATAGGGCTTGATGGAGAGACTATGTCAATAACAAATATACTCTCCTTTTCAGAACAACTCAATTGTGTGTAATTCTGTCATAATAATTATGATCACTGTTGCAGGAAGTGAAAGGATCTTCATTATGGAAGGAAAATTATCTGCCAGGAAAATGGGGTTCATGTAACACTATTACTTTCAAAGAGCCTCATGTATTTTGCTTTCTTTGAGTAAAAGAATCTACCCATGGATAATTTCAAATTTGAAAAAGACATCAGTAGTCTAACCCCAAATTCAAAAGGAATTCCTTTTACCCCATACCTAATACATATCCCTAAAGGACTACAAAGAGGAGGAAATCACCCTGTTTAGGAGGAAATACCTCCCAAAATGCTCCATTCCATTTTTGGATAATCTAAATATTGGGAAATGTATCTACCTATCAAATTCTAAACTGTTCTTTTGATCATATTGTAGGACTCAAAAAGGGTACTCTCTACTTTGTAATGAATCACCATGATTTAGGATAAGAAAAAATGTTAGATAAGGGTTTTTTTTTTTTAGATTATTTAGTTGAACTTCTTTTGGGGAAACCTGAGCCCATAACAATGCAATGAATGGTCTGAAGATACAAATTCTAGGGATAATGATGTTTAATTGAATATATCTCAAAGAAACATGTCAGGGGTGATGGGGTAGTATTCTTTTCAGATTTAGCCTTCTATATTAAGTTGATTATTATAAACTAAAAGTAATAAGAAATCAGAGAAGAAACTAGATTTCAAAGCTTTCTGCTCAGTCTTCTTTCCATGACACCCCAGGTCGTTAGTGTATTCATGCCAGTTTTCAATACAAGTAAAATAGTTCCTTAAAAGACAGTCTGAATTAATGCCTAACTTTTCATTGAATACCTAGTATCTTTGCAAATCCCTAGATGATATTGTAAGGTTGCCTAACTGTAAGCTTTCCCTTGCAAAAGTTTCTCTGTAAACCATTTTATCAGCTGATATTTCTTTCTCACATGTTCTAAATGTGTATCTTTATTTTGCCTTACTCATAGAAAAACCAACATTCAAGAAAGGACCTGATAACCCAATTATCAATTTCTACATATCAATTGATCTGTGATCTCTTTTATCACAGATAGCATCTTTTGTCTTTCTTGTGGTTGATCATATATAAATTAGTCACATGAAATGTGATCAACATACTATTACCTAGTTCTTTTTTAAAATTAAATGGGTACTAAGGGAAAACCAGATCATCTGTTAAATATCCCTTTTTTCATAGATGATGTATTTAATTCATTTGTCTGATATTACATTTTCTAATTTTATGTCTCATATAATATTCAATGCCCACTTCTTGATTCTCATCCTTCTTGAGCTCTTTAAAATTCTCTCCTTTCTGTTTTTTATAAGATGATTCTCTCTTCAATCTCTCCCTTCCTTCTGGCCAGTCCACAATTTCCTTTGCAGGGTCATCATCCACATTCTGCTCCATATATGTGTTTTCTCCTAAAACTCTGTTTCTGGGCCATCTTTTTTTTGTACACTCTCAATGATCTCATTATCCACCAAGAGTTTGATTATCCTCACTATGCAGATGATTCTAAAATTTGCATATTTACTTCTTGTTCCTTTCCTACATAGCAATCTTCCATCTTTCGTCATGTACTGGACATCACTATCTGATTGCTACAGACATCTCAAGCTCAACTCAAAGATTACTGTTGAAAAGATCATCATTTTTTAAATTACATCTTTTACTAAGATATCATTGAAATTTAATTCTCATTTGTAGCTCCTTATTCAAATAGTTGCAATGTCTTGTAAATTCTACTTTCATATAACCTTCTGTATTTTTCATCTCATTTCCGCTCATACATTACCCAAAATTTGGATTTCATTACATCTTGATTGATTTATTACATGGGGTCTCCTAATTGAGTCTCTGTCTTTCTTCTTTCCAATCCATACTCTATACAGCAATCAAAAACAAATGCTGAAAGAACAGATATATTAATCACTACAACAAAATTATAAAATTTTAAATTATATATACATAAACAGGTTTATATAATTTAAACTTTTATAGTCACCCATCTGTGCAAGTGAACTTTTTTTTTTTTTGTGAAGCAATGGGGTTAAGTGATTTGCCTAAGATCATACAGCTAATTATTAAGTGTCTGAGGTCACATTTGAACTCAGGTCCTCCTGACTCCAGGGCCAGTGTTTTCTTCACTGCACCATCTAGCTGCCCCATTTGATAAACTTTTAATAAAATAAACTTTAAATCTCATCTAATAATTTTAAGTAAATATTTTCATGTTATTGTTTCTAGTAGGTGTACTATTTCAATTGAGACAGCTTGATCCTTTGAAATATACTTAAATTATGGATGTTCTTTTTTAGGATAAATGGGGTCATGCCACTATTCACATAAAAAAGCTTCAGTGTCTCCCAATAATCACAAAAATTAAATGCATAATATTATATTTGTCATGTTACATTTTTACAGTTTGGCTCCAGTTTATCTTTTCTATACATTAGACATTAGACATTTAGCTCAAACAGTTGGATGTTTATCCTATGGTAAAATTAGAATAATTGCTATTCCCTGAATGTCACATTCCTTATTTGTTCTCTATGCCATTGTACAGTCTCTTCCTCATGCTTGGAATTAACTCATTCTTCACCTTTCCTTGCTGCAACACCTAATCAGGTCAAATAATCAGGCTGTCACTAGTTATTAAACACTATATAATAGAATTATGCTGAGATCTGGTTAGATAGAGTAAGGCAAAAATTCTCCCCATTCACCTAGGATTTCAGGCAACATGTAAATTATACAAGTTATATATATACAGTATAGAAGGAAAGTAATCTGAGTGAGAAAAGCATTCACATCAGAGAGACTGGAAAATGCCTCCTGAAGTAAGTAGGTGGAATTATAAATTAGTTTTAATGGAAGAAAGGAAGAGCTAAGGGGTAACATTCCAAGGGAATGGCTTAGCACATGAAAAGGCACAAAGATTATAAATGCAGTTTGATGTCTGAAGAACTGAAAATAAACCAGTGTTTTATGTTTATTATGAAGAGGTATAAATGCTAGATATAAAGTTTTAAACTTTTTTTATTCGATCCTACCAGTATTAGGGATTCTAGTGAATGTGTTTTAGGGAGGGTTGATATGGTCAGACCTCTGTTTTAGAAAAAAAAAATCACCTTAGCAGTTTGATGGGGATGGACTGAAGAGAGGAAAATGAGGCAGGGAGATACTTAAAAAGGTTGTTATGGTAGCCCTAATATAAGCTGATAAGTAATTGAATTATGGCTATGGCACTTTGAGTATACATAAAGGGATGTACATTAGATAATCTGTAAAGGTGGAAATAACAAATTGGGCAATACATTGAATATATGGGAAGAGAATGAGGTGTTGAGTAGGACAGCAAGGTTGGAAGTCTGAGTGATTGTGGATATGGTGATACTTCAGTGATTGGTTCAGAAGAAGGAAGGATTTGGGGGGGTGAGGAGAAGAGGAGATGAGTGTTTTGGACATATTGAGTTTATGAGGACATCTAACTTGAAATGTCCAAAGCATAGTTGATGATGCATTACCATATCCCAAGAGAGGGACTAGGTCTAAATATACAGATATATGAATAATCTACAAAGAGATTGAATTGATGAATTCAATTTCATTGATGAAATTATAAAGGGAGATAATATAAAACAAAAATTATAAAGTCAATGACAAATACTTAGGGGCACTCATGGTTATTGTATATGACATGGATGAAGAGCCAGAAAAGGAGAATGGGAAGTAGCAGTCAGATTGATAGGAGAACTATTAAAAGGAAGTCCCGCAAAAACTTTGGAAATAAAATATATCCAGAAGTAGATGATAACATCAAAATTATAAAGAGGCCTACAAGGGTGAGAAGTAATAAAAGTCCATTTGTTATTTTGTTTCTGTTTTTGCTTTTTTTGGCCAGGAAGTGGGGTTAAGTGACTTGCCCAAGGTCACACAGCTAAGCAATTATTAAATGTCTGAGGCCAGATTTGAACTATGAGTCTGGATTTGAACTCAGGTTTTCCTGACTCCAGGGCCAGTGCTCTAACCACTAAGTCATCTAACTGCCCCCAAGACCATTAGATTTGACAATTAAGTGACCATTACTAGCTTTGAAGAGGGTAATTTCAGTTGAATGGTGAACTCAGAGGACAGATTGTTAAGGTTTTATAAGTGAGGGATCACTTTGAGCTCAAATGTTGCCTCTAAAAAGAAGTCTCCCAACTTCAGAGTTTTTGTTCTCTTCCACTGTGTAATTAAATTGTATATTTATAAATTGTATATGCTCAGCTTTGTACATATGAACCTTCCCCTTGCCCCTCAGTTGAATGTAAGTTCCTTTTTGAAAGGAATTTATTTGCTTTCTCTTTAAATCTTCCTTGTTAAAAATAGCACATTACATATTAGTGGTGCTTAAAAATGCTTGAAAACTTATATTACTGACCATAGGTTGAAACTTATTCCTAATAACCTAGATAGAGTACTGTAATAAACTTCCTAATAACCTATTCTTTTTTTGTGTTTTATCAGGACATTGTGCTCCAAAACTTGAAAAAAATATAACCAACCCCAGAATATATTTGTGTCTAAAGTGGCTCTTTGCCCTGGTTAATGTCAAGCATCCTATCCTGCTATTAAATTCTGAACCCTGTTAATTGGCCATATGCCATGCTCGTTCCAGATATGGCTGATATATATATATATATATATATATATATGTATATATATATATATGTATATATATATATATATACATATATATATATATACATATATATATATATATATATATATTTAATAGAATGGTAAATAAATTTGCATTGCCTGACCACCAATTTGTATCTCTTTTATGATTTCTCTGAAACAATTAGCTCATAGCAAAATTTAGTAGCAATTATCTTTCTTGTAACTCTTCTTTTGGCTTTCAGAACACTACATGTTTCTAGTCTTCTTATGATATTTCTGAAGACTATGAAATCTCCTTTTGGAGGGGAGGGTCTTCCTCTTCCTTCTAATTGTGGGTATTTGCATTAGAACAGAAGTTTCTAGAGAATGGGGGTTGCTTTTTTGTATTTTTTTTGTTTTTGATTTTATTCCTTTTGTATCTCCAGTGATAAGCACATAGTAGCTTATAGTAGACTCTTACCTAACTGATGATTGACTATGCATTTAGAATTGGAAGTTACCTTTGATGTCATTTTAGGGGTGAGAAATTTTATTGAAAGAGAATTAACTTGGTCAATTACCAATCATTTGATGTGTCATCCATGCATAAGGCAGTATGTTAAGAATTGTGAAAAGTGAAAAAAAATAGACCCATAAGGCATACCTTCAAAGAACTGTCATTCTAATTTGATGGATAAAGAAGAGAAATGAACCAGATCTTTCTGACTTGAAGTTCAGTGCCATTATCACTATCACATGATCTTCTCTTTGAATAATTTGTTCTCATAATCTCATCTTTTTCTCTGTCTTCATTTATTACCCCAAGGCAGATTAGTCTGTCCCTGATGACACAGTTGTGTTCTGCAGATGTTTATAAGATGTCTCTAATTGGATGTCTCATATCTGCAGATGTTTATAAGATGACTCTAATTGGATGTCTCACTGTTTTACTCATCTGTTCCTTCATCCATTCAGCACAAGATTAATTTAACATAGAATAAAGCCTTAAGGGAAAAAAGATGCTTATCTATTTGTGGAATTTCAGACAGTTAGTTACTGGAAGTTTATTGGTGTCCACAGAGTCTGCCACTACTTACTTTGCTCCACCCCAGGCAAGAAGGTGATTAGAAGCAACCTTTTTTGAAGTCTCCTATATTATATCATTGGCTAATAGAGAAATTACAGCTCACTTCCTACTCATATATATATATATAACTATATATAGCACATAACACTATAACACTGTTATGTAATCATTTCTTTTCGTATGACCTCTTTTTAATAACTCTTCTCAGTTATTGGCTAAAGGAGATACATAGAGATAGAGATAGTGATAGAGAAAGGGAAATAAAGAGCTAGCTCTCCATATACATACATAAATGTATGTCGATATATATGTATATATATATATATATATATATGTGTGTGTGTGTGTGTGTGTGTGTGTGTTTGTGTGTTAATAGTTCTAGCTATAGATTTATAGATATAGTCTCTAAGGTTTATTCCATTTGTACATTGCATAATTCTACCCAAGATATTATATCTTTACCAAAGTGGAGTAGTTTTTCTTTTCATTTTCAGGAAGTATTTCCTTTTATCTCAAGAGTATTTTATTTTTTCCCAATCACATCTAAATGTAATTTTCAATATTCATTTTGTAACACTTTGTGTTTTAGATATTTTCCCTCTCTTTCTTTGCTTCCCACTCCCAAGACAGCAAGTATATCTGACATAAGTTATACATGCACAATCATATTAAACATATTTCTATATTAGTCATGTGGTGAATGAAAAATCAGAACAAAAGGGAAAACTGTAAGAAAAAAACCTCAAAATTTTAAAAATGAAAATAGTAGAATTTGATCTACATTCAGTCTTCATAGCTATTTTTTCTGAATATGTATGACATTTTGAATCACAAGTACAAAAAATGTCTTTGTTCAGTTTTGCTGAAAAGAGATAAATCTATCATTGTTGATTTTTATACAATATTACTGTTACTGTGGAACCTATATCTCTATCTATATATCTATCATCTATCTACCTATCTATCTGTCTGTCTGTCTATCTATCTATCTAGTTATCTAGTTATCTATTTCCTTTCCCTTCCTCCCTTCCCTTTCCCTTCCCTTCCCTTCCCTTCCCTTCAAATAAGAGTAAGCAAAAGAGAGCTTAAAAGAAATGCTTGAACAATTAACCAATTACTGTAAGAGAATATTATATTGAATTTAGATGATCTGTAGTTATTTTCCATGATCATATAATATAGGAAACAATATTTGGAAAAAGACTCAAAATAAGAATAATCTGAAATTTATCTCTCCTCAAATCTAAAGAAAGATAGATGTCTGAATTGAAACATGAAAATCTAATTTTCATCTTTTCACTTTAAATGGGTTTCTTGATGCAATACTGCAACACAGTGGAGACTCAGAGGCAGATGGATGAGGTGATGGCATGATAAATCTATTATTTGATTTCCTAGTTAATTGCCCATCACATTTGTGTGTCTTACCTTATCACCTTTCTCATGCTATCCCTTTACTGAAAGGGGGATAATATTGGAAGAAACGTGCATTTTCATATGTTTCATTGGATGAGTCCTATAGGTTTAGCATTATAACTGAAAGACAGGTTATATCAGCATCTGGGAAACATATGTTCTTATAAATTCAGCTTACCCATACATCCTGAAGGGAAATGCCACCCTTAATAAACTTATATTGATTTACCCATTTAATATGCTGTAGTAATAGCCCTGGCAATTATTAAATATCCTCCTCTTTTCCCCAGTATAGGTCTAAAACCATTTTAATGTCTTTAACATACGTCTTTATATATTACCTACTTCAATATACCTGAAAGGATCTGTACAGGATAAAATGGCAAAATATAGAGATAATATCACTTATTATGTTTCAGACAGTGTGAGAAATGTCAAGAATATAGTGAAAAATAAGACACAATCCCTGCTCTCAAAAAAGTTTCAAAGTCTAAGTAAGAAAAAACAACATACAAGCCACTATTTAAAAATAAGATAAATAGAAGTTGGATTGGAGATAGTCAATGGAGGGAGAGCATATGGATAAAGGAGGGGATTAGGAAAAATCTTATGTAATGTGAGATTTTGGCTGACATGAAAAGGAAGCCTGGAAAGCCAGAAAAAACAGATTGTAGAAATAAGGAATAAAATATTTTTCCATATCTTATAAAACTATGCCCTTACTAGTTGTTATAATCTACCAAGTCCAGGCTTGACTTTTTCATTTATTCCTACAACACCCCTCCTTGCTTTCATCTTATTATATATCTTTAAAAAAGGGGGGGGATCCTAATACAACTATATCTACTCTTTGGACAATTCCATCTTTTCTTCCTCATTTGAATTGCTCTTTTTTCATCCTCAACATTTTATTTTTAAGACGTTACTTTTCTCCTGGACTGGCTTTCTCTATTAAATATCTGTATAAATGATCCCCTTAAATTTTTCACTGAAACCTTTGAATTTTCACTTGCTAATGATCTAGCATTTATGTGAAACTATGCTCTGCCTTTCTATTCTTTCTCTAATGTTATTTCTAAGATACAATGATTGCTTACTTCCGATGTGTCAGTTGGATTCTCCTTTTTTAATAACCAGATGTTAGATGTTAGTCAAAATCAAGTCTAAAAATAATATTTTTGGGGGGGCAATGAGGTGGCACAGTGGATAGAGCACTGACCATAGAGTAAGGAGGACTTGAGATCAAATCCAGATTCAGACGTTTAATAATTGCCTAGCTGTGTGTCCTTGGACAAATCATTTAATTCCATTGTCTTAAATAAATAATTTTTTTAAAAAAAAGCTTTAAAATAATATTTTTTCTTGTAAAATTATCAGTCTTTTAGTGAACATTTTTTTTTATTTTTAGGCAAAAGCATCTTTCCCCACCCATTTCCATCCCCCAGCTTTCAACATTCATTTTTATGTTCTTGAGTTCCAAATATTTCTCCCTCTTCCCCATTACAGCAAGCAATCTGATATAGGCTGTACATGTGTAATCATGTTAATATATTTCCACTTAGTTATTTTATCAACAAATAAACAAAATAAATGGGGATAGCCAAAAAAACACACTCAAAAAAAAGTGAATATGGTATACTTCAGTCTGCATTCGTATTCCATAGTTCTTTCTCTATATGTGGATAGCATTTTCTCTCATGAATCTGTTGGAATTGTCTTGGATAATTGTGTTGCTAAGAAAAGTGGGATCATCCATTGTTGATCATCGCACAATATTGCTTTTACCACATATAATGTTCTATTGGTTCTCCTTATTTTACTTTGCATCAGTTCATGTATGTCTAAGTTTTTTTTTTAGAATTAATTCCTACTTTGGAATTTTTTCTGGTCCTATAAGGTGTTGCATTTGGATTTTGTTAGGTTTAGTAAGAAATCTGGGATTTTTCATTTTTTTGTTTATTTTTTGCTATCAGACAGACAAATTCCCTCCCATCCTACCTCCCCTGCCATGTAGAATACAACAGGAAGTCAGCTGTCATTAATATTTATCTCCTTCTCCTTTTAACCTCTCTCAATGATACTTTTTCTCATAGCACTTGGTGGTCTGATTATTCTAGGCATTTTTGGCAGTGACTTTCTTCATAAAGGGTCCAAATTCACTATAAGAAAATACCCTTATTACTGTTATCTATTTCCCTAGCATTCAGGGTCCTATTTCTTGCCTTAATTTTCTGTGTCATCTAATTCCACTCCTTTCACCTTTCAAATGTCCTTTTACCTTTTAAATTCTATTCTTTTATCTTGAAAGCACCTTATCCTCCATTATACCACTGAGTGAAAAGATATACATCAAAATAATATCCTAATTTTTTAAAAAAGTAAATTAATAAATAAAAAACTATAAACAAATATATGTATAATTTCTTAATAACCCCACTTTTCTCAAGATATATTTCTTCCCTTTTCACAACTTTTATTGTCAAATCTATAACAAGGGGGGGGAAGAGCTAAAACATTTCAATGAAATTGATTAGCACATAGTACAATATATTATAAGCAAAAATATACAGAGATAGTCTTCTATTTCTTCAAAGAAGAGGAAGTGCACATTTTTTATAATTTTCCTTTAGAGATATGATTATTTGATATAATTCATAGCATTTACTATTTTTTATTCTGTAGTAGTAACTGGTATCTGTGTAAATCTCAGGCATTTGCACATAACTGCTTTTCCCCAAATAATATAAATACTTTATAAAAAAGTTCATTTATTTTTTTATCTTCATTATCTAGTTTATTACATAGCCAATGATATATCTTTCTATTTATTAGGAAATATGAAATAATTTTAATAATTTCCAATACTCAACATAATTTTAATATTTTAGTGCTATCCCCCATTTGCTCCATTTTTATGGTTTCACTTAAATTCTAGATATTTTTCCTCAAATGAATATTGTTAGTGTTTTGTAACTCTATAAAGAATATTCTTAATAGTATGGCAGAAAAATATCTGTGAATTAATTTGTGTAATTTTGCAAATATTATTACAATGAAGCAGTTGAGTCATGGCACACTATTTAATTCATTACCTTTTGGCATTATTTAATCCATTCCTAATTTTTAAAAAGACTTCTATTATGTCATCTGGTATTTTGAGTATATGGTGAAGTTAATAGAATGTCAATTCTGGAGTCCTGAATAATCTTTTTTTCTGAATTTAAATCTGGCCTCAGACATTTACTAGCTGTATGACACTGGGCAAGTCATTTAACTTTCTCTCAGTTTTCTCATCTGTAAAATCATTTGGAGAACTGAAGGGAAAGCTACTCCACTATTTTTGCCAAGAAAACTCTAAATAAGGCCATGAAGAGATACACAAAGATAAATTAAACAAATATTGATTCCAATATATTTAATGCCCTTTAGTTATTTTCAAAAGCATCTATTCTGATATCATTTTATCCTAAATTTTATAATTGATATATTTCTATGAATTTATTTTGTATGTTGTTAATTTAGTTAAGCCAGCAATCATATCAGCTAATTTATTTATTCTGTAGAATTTGTAAGCAGTCAAATCCTAATCCCTTGAGGTACCAGCATTATTTGAATACTCACTGCTTATTTCCATTGGATTAAAACCAATTACCATAGTTCACATAATTTACATTTGAATATTACAAATTTAACTTTATGCAGTGCTTTAGGGAATGCACTTTTGGGTCTTTTTAATTTTTTTTAATTTAACACAATGGGGTTAAGTGACCTGTCCAAGGTCATAGATAGGAAATTATTAAGTGTCTGAAATCAGATTTGAACTCAGGTGCTCCTGACTCCAGGGCTGGTATCTATCCACAATGTCTCCTAACTGCCCCCCTGGGAATGCACTTTTTTGCACTAATCAGAACTTAGCTTAAGCTATCATGTTGTTAACATATTGAAAATTTTTCTTACATACTTTTCTATATCATTTTAATTTCCTTATATTTTATTGGCCTCATTAACATATTTAGAATTTGGTCAGCTTGATTGGTTAAATTCATCAATAAAAGAAAGAAGAAAACCAAATATCTCATATCAAAAATGAAAAGGGTAAAAATACTAAGAATGAAGAAGAAATTCTTAATATTTTTTACCCCTTTCATTAAAAACATAAAGAGATTATTAGGAAACTTTTCACCAATTACATGCCAATAAATCTGACAATCAGAGTGAAATCAAGGAATAATTATCAAAATATAATTTACCTAGATTAACAGATCAGAAAATAGCATGGATAAATAACCCCATCTCAAAAAAGAAATTAAATAAAAACTCAGGGCCAGATGAGTACACAATTGAATTCTATCAAATATTTTTAAAAAATTACATTCAATGCTATATATACTATTTAAAATTATACATAAGTGAATCCTATCAGACAGAAAGAAAATTATAGACTGATTTCTCTAATGAACATCAATGAAAAAATTTTGAACAAAATACTAGAAAGGCAATTAAAGCACTGTATCAGAAGGATTCTACACTATGACAGGTGGACTTTTTAACATGCAGAATTTGTTCAATATTAGGGAAATCTACAAACATAATATACCATATTAATTATAAAATATAAAGAAATCACATGATTATCTCAAAAGACACTGAAAAAGCCTTTTACAATATATAACACCCCTTTCCTAAAAAAAAAAAATAACATTATACTTGACTTCTAGGACAGAATGAAGATGGTAGCAGGAAACTAACATGCTCCCGGAAAAATGAAGACTCTCAACAGACATGAAAGCCACAGATTCCACCAAATAAAAGAGTAAAACAAGTTCACAATTTTAGACATCATGGAGGAACTTCAGTGAAGGTCTGTCTCTCAGTGGAGAAAAGGGAAATAAGAGCCCAGCTAGGTAAGAGGACAGAGAAGCCAACAGAAGAATTCCAGCCACAACTCATTCCAAGTCCCACAAGGTAGACAGCAGCCCAGGTCTTGACTCAAGTAGATAGCAGGCCAGTACGGAGGGGCCCAAACCAAGACTCCTGGGCAAACTGGGGTAAGAGACACAACTGTGAGGGAATTAGCTACTGTTTAGGCAGATATTAGACATAAAGGAGGAAAGAAATCACTGCATAGACAACACCTTAGCAAGCAATAACTCAGGGACCAGAGATCAACTATCAAAACGAGTAAAAAGAAAACAGAAGCAAAACAATCATAAAAAAGAGTCCCAACAATGGAAAGTTACTATTCAGATAGAGATAATAAAAATGCAATCTCAGAAGAAGAAAGTAGTGACAAATTATCTACATGGGAAGTTTCAAAAGAGTGTATGAATTGGACTCAAATCCAAAAGCTCATGGAAGAGATTTAAAGATTGGAAAATCAAAGAAGAGAGGAAGAATAAATGCTGAAAGAAGTAATGATGAGAACAATGGAAGAAAATTATAAAAAACTGACCAAAGAAATTAGCCCCTTTAAAAGAAAAAAATAGCCAACTTAAATAGGAACACAACTCATCAAAAAATAGAATGAACAAACAGGAAAAGGAAAACAACTCATCAAAATGTCCAATAGACCAAGAGGAAAAGAAATGCAAGTACGCTAAAAGTCAAATCAACCATCAAGAAAGCATTACAAGTCATCAAAAAGATAAAATTAAACAACTGAAAAAGGAAATCAACTCATTTAAAAGTAAAATTAACCAACTAGAAAAGTAAACACAAAGGCTATCTGAAGAAGATAAAATCCTAAATTAGAATTGAAGAAATTGATAGTAAGGACTCTAGGAGACATCAAGATTCTATCAAAATCAAAATACTGAAAAAAAAACTGAAGAAATATAAAATACCTTTTAGGAGAAACAAACAGCATGGAAAACAAATTTGGGAGAGATAATTTGCTAATTATGGGTCTACCCAAAAACCATGATCAAAAAAGAGCCTGGAAAATATCTTTCAGGAAATTATCATGGAAAACTCTCCTACTATACTATATCAAAAAGACAAAACAGTCCTTGACAAATACAAAGAACACCTCCAGAAAGATTTCAGAATAATAAATCCAAGGACTATCCTAATTCAAATTACTGAACTCTCAATAAAGGAGAAAGTACTGCAATCAGTCAAAAATAAGCAATATAAATAAAAAGGAAGCACAATCAGAATTACACAGGACTTATTAGCTTCAATATTAAAGTATTAAAAGGCATGGAATATGATATTTCAGAGGCAAAGACCTTGGATTACAACCAAGAATTAGTTGTCCTGCAAAATTCAAATTCAGCAGGGTCGGTCACAGCAAAAAATGAACTTTCAATGAAATAGAGGACTTCCAAAATTTTCTGATGAAAAGACCAGAAATGTACAGAAAATTTGACCTTCAAATATAAGATAAGACTCAAGACAGGTAAAATTTAAATGCAGGAGGAGAAAAAAATGCGAGTCAAGAACTTTATATTCTATACAACCTTCCAAGGCAACATAACACTTTTCAGAATTTTATTTCTCTTAGGTCAGTTGAAGGCTGAATACAGTAAAGGAATTGTACTTAGAGAATATAGGTAGGTTTTCTCCTTGTCCTTCGTTATCTAAAAAAAAGACTAAAATGACATCAAAATGTTTCAGACAAATTACCATGTGTCTAACTTTGGCTGATCAGATCAATTTATGTTCAGAATGTTCTATCACAGGTACAGCATAAATACAAACCTGCAATGTTTACTCTAAACATATCTATCTCATGTTTCCTATGACATATTTAAATTCTGCCTTGCTCATAGACCTTAGTACTTTTCCTGACACCCTATGCTCGACTCATCCATCAGTGTCTCCAATGCGTTACAACTCTAAAAATCTTAAGAGAAAGATTCAAGGTGTCCCAGGACTGAGTACTTAGAGACTCTATGCATAATTAAGATATGTATACAACCCTACAAGGAAAGATAACATTTGTAACTTGAGCATTATAATTCTCTTAGGATAGTTAAATAGTTAAATAAAGTTGAAGAGATTTCCCTTAGGGACAAATAGTCCAGGTGAGATTCAAAGAGTCTTAACATTTTCTCAGGAGGGCTCACTGTGCTAGGCAGGCCTATGCTAGTGTGTCCCATGCCTTACCATAAATTCTTAATTTCTTAAGGGAGTCTTTGAGTGTGTGCCAATACTTAGAGAAGTTAGAGGGTCTATATGTAATTAAATCAGAAGTAACCTTGCTTTACAAGATGCCTAAAGGTTCACAGTGGAATGGGGCAGAGGGTGGGAGTCTACTAGGAAATGTTGGACACAAAGAGATTAGGAAGTGATCCTGTCCTAATCCATACTTTAGCTGGAGTGTTTAATAACATTGTTGGGGTGCCATATGAACAGTGGGAGAGAGTATTGCTGATACTTTTTGTTTGGGGGTAGGGGCTGTAGGGCCATGATTGGAGTACTACAATTATGAAGGGAGAGAGTATACTTAGAGGGGACTGAATATGAAAATATCATGAAGAGATTTTGCTTTGCTTGATGCTTTGACTACAGTTGGAAGGAGTATGCTTGGAAGGGGGGAGTATAAAAGGTTCATGAAATGATTGGACTTTGCATTATGCTTTGGTTCATGAGAATTGTGAATGCAAGAAGGATACATAGAAGGGGACAAGGCATACAGTGATTAAAATGTGATAGGATTTTTAACTCTTGAGAAGAGTATTTCAATGATACAGAAGAGGGAAGGGTACTTAGTGAATGTGAGGCAAATATGCTTATCAATCTCTCCATCAATAGGTCATCAACCTTTGGCAACAGCACATCTATCAGGAAAGATAAAAAAAAAACACATTTAACAAAGGATATGTAGGTACAAGACTGTTAAAATAATAAAAACAGGAAAAGAACTATTCTAGGAGAAGGCTAGGCAATAGTGGGTGCATAATACCAGGTGAGGAAGCATAAAGTTCTATAATGATAAAGGGAAAGAAGGGAGGGTGTGACCACTGAGTAAGTCTTACTCAATAAATTTGGTCCAGAGAGTAAATAACATAAATTACTAATTGTGTTTAAATGTATGAAATCAACCATTTTAAAAATAAATATAACCAGCTGGTAAAAGAAGGCAACTCTTCAAAAAGTCAATCAACTGGACAAGGAGTACAACTCATTTAAAACTCAAATCAACAAAATGGAATAGTAATACAACTCAGCAAAAAAGTAAAATTAACCAACTGGAAAAGAAAAATGAAAAGTTGTGCAAATAAAGTCCCCTAAATTAGAACTGGACAAATAGAAACTATTGAATCTATAAGACACAAGGATTCTATCAAACAAAATTAAAAGGCTGAAAAAATTGAAAAAAATACGCAGTACATTTTTTAAAAAAAGAACTGACCTATTTTTCCCCATTCTTGCTTCCCCCCCCCACAGAAGGAATTCTGTTAGTCTTTACATTGTTTTCATGCTATACATTGATATCAATTGAACGTGATGACAAGAGAAATCATACATTTCAGGAACATGCCCTGGACAGAAATACAGAAATAGTCATCTTAAATGGGATGAACTCTCCCATAAAATGAAAGCAGATAGCAGAATGGATTAAAAATCAGCATTTTAGGAACAGCTAGGTGGGAGGGAAGATAGAGCATCAGCCCTGGAATCAGGAGGACCTGAGTTCAAATCCAGTATCAGACATAATTATTACGAAGCTGTGTGACCTTGGGCAAGTCACTTAACCTGCTGCCCTGCAAAACCTAAAAAAAAAATCAACATTCCAAAATATGTTGTTTAAAAGAAGCAGAGAGATCAAAACATGTTAAAGGTACACAGCTAGGTCAAGATATATCATGCCTCATTGGATGTAAAAAAAGTAAATCAGGGCAATCCTGATCTCAGAAAAAAGCAAAATGAAAAACAGAGCTCATTAGAAGGCATAAGGAAGGAAACTATATCTTCTTAAAAAGTACCAAAGGAAATGAAATTATGGAATTATTAAACATACATGTGCCAAGTGGCATAGTATCAAAATTTACACTTAAGATGACTAATTCTGTATTCCCCTCCATGCTATCTTTTCACATTGGTACTTTTCTTTTTCCTTTCCTCTTATTCCTCCTTACCAATGTTTTGTCCCTTTCTCCTTTAACTCTTTGTTTAAATTTTAACTTTGACATTATGTTAACTTTTGCCTTCATCTTCCCTTTTTTCAGTCCCTTCTTCTTTTTCTTTTCCTTCACCCCCAACAATTTCCCCATGATTTATTTTTGAACCCATTGGGAATGTGTAATATTCCCTCTCTGAGCCAAATCTATTGAGTAATATAGGGGTCCATGCCCTCCCTTCTTTTCATATTCATATATATATATATATATATATATATATATATATATATATATATATATATATATACATATGTTAGGTCTTTTTTGCCTCTTCACCTGGTGTTATATATCCACTAATGCCTAGTGGTACTTAAATTATATTTGTATTTAAATTGCTTCTTTCTGACTGCTTATAGTATTTCTGCCTTTATTTGAAAACTCTGGAATTTGGCTGTGATAATCCTTGGAACATTTATCCCAGGGTCTCTTTCTGGAGGTGTTCTGTGTATTCTTTGAAGGACATTTTTGTTCTCTCGATCTAGTATATTGAGACAGTTTTCCTTGATAATTTCATGAAAGATATTTTTCAGATTCTTTTTTTTTTGATCCAGGCTCTATGGTGGAAGAATAATTCATCAATTATCTTTGCTGGACATTTTCCAGGTCAGTTCTTTTTTTAAAAAAAATGTACTGCGTATTTTTTTCAATTTTTTCAGCCTTTTAATTTTGATAGAATCCTTGTGTCTTATAGATTCAATAGTTTCTATTTGTCCAATTCTGATTTGGGGGACTTTATTTGCACAACTTTTCATTTTTCTTTTCCAGTTGGTTAATTTTACTTTTTTGCTGAGTTGTATTACTATTCCATTTTGTTGATTTGAGTTTTAAATGAGTTGTACTCCTTGTCCAGTTGATTGACTTTTTGAAGAGTTGCCTTCTTTTACCAGCTGGTTATATTTATTTTTATAATGGTTGATTTCTTTTTCATAATTCAATTTTTCATAATTATCCTGTATGGCTCTCGTTTCTTTTTTCCATTTTCTTCTTCTTCTCTTCCTTGATTTTTAAATTCTTTTTTTTAAGTTCCTCTATGAGGTTTTGAATTTGAATTCATTTCATAGACTCCTTTAAGAGTCCCAAGTAAGTAATTTTTCACTGCTTTCTGCTGAGATCGCATTTTTATCATGTCTATCTGTATAGTAGCTTTCTATGGATAGCACTCTTTTTAGATTTTTGCTCATTTTGACTGTTGAGCTCTGGCCTGTACAGAGGTTTGCTTTCTTTTTTTATATCCAGGCTTTTCCTCTGCACCGATTTGTCCCCAACTCAAACCTATCTTTTTTTTCCTGGTATTCCCAAATTATAGACATTGCCTGGGGATGGGACCCTCCCTTTTATCTGGATATCTAGCTGCCAGGACCTGTGCTATTGTCTAGCTGCCAGGACCTGGACTTCACAGTGGTTAAAATCCTCCAACTGGCTTTCCTGCTCTCCTGCCTAACTGGGCTTTACTTTTACTTTTCCCCTGAGGAGCGAGATCTTTATTGAAGTTCCTCCATGATGCCTACACTTAAAAGCTTTTTCCAATTTCATTGTTGTTGCTCTATCTGCAGCCTTAAGGTAGTTGTAGAGGCTTCATTTAATTTTGTGTAGGGAGAAACTGAGAACATACTAGCTTCATGCCACCACCTTAGTTCTGTCCTGTATTCAACCCTGATTCCAATTTTAGTTTATTTTTTTAGAAAGATTTTAATTATTTTGAGTTTTACAATTTTGCCCCATTCTTGCTTCCCCCCCCACAGAAGGAATTCTGTTAGTCTTTATATTGTTTTCATGCTATACATTGATATCAATTGAATGTGATGACAAGAGAAATCATATCCTTAAGGAAGAAAAATAAAGTATGAGATAGTAAAATTACATAATATGATAATGGTTTTTTTGTTTTTCAGATTTTGAAAGTAATAATCTTTGGTCTTTGTTCAAAGTCTATATTTCTTTCTCTGGATACAGATGGTATTCTCCATTGCAGATATCCCGATTCCCATTTTAAAACACTAGAGGGTATAGGAATAAATGCAGTGTTCCCTAAAAAGATAAGCAACATCAATCTAAAATCATGAACAAGCATTATATGTAATGGGGAGAAGTTAGAGAAGCATTCTCAATATCAGCAGTGAAAGGATATCCATTATCATTATTACATTAAATTGAAAAATTTTTGAACAAGTAAAACTAATGCAGTCAAGATTAAACGGAGGACAGTAAATTGTGAAACAATTTTGAAACTAGTATTTCCAAAATACATGGAGAACTAAGTCAAATTTACAAGAAAACAAGTCATTTCCTAATTGATAAATTGTCAAAGAATATGGACAGGCAATTCTCAGATGAAAAAAATAAGAGTTATCTATAGTCATATGAAAAAATGCCTTAAATTATTATATATTAGAGAAAAGCAAATTAAGACAACTCTGAAGTACCACTTATCAGATTGGCCAATATGACTAAAAATGAATATGATCAATAATGGAGATGATATAGACAATGGAGACAATAATACTTTGTTGGTAAGTTATGAACATGGGCATTAAAACTGTAGATCCTTTGATCCAACAATTCCACTACTATGTCAGTATTCCAAAGAGGAAAAAAAGGGCAAAAAGGGTAAAAAATCCACATACCCTAAATATTGATGGCAGCTCTTTTCATAGTGCCAAAGAATTGGAAAATGGGGAGATGCCAATCAACGGGGAATGGATGTTATCTGAATGTGATGTTCTATAAGAGATCACAAGGTATGGTATTTCAGAATATCCTGGAAAGACTTGCAAGCTTTGATACTGTGTGAAGGGAGAAGAACCAGAAGAATATTGTACACAGTAACAGCAATACTGGTGATGATCAACTATGATGGAATTGTTTTCTCAGCAGTACAATAAATAATCAAACACAATTCTAGGTTACTGATGGAAAATACCATCCATATCCAGAAAAGCAATGGTGAATTTCAATGCAAACTAAAATTATTTTCAATTTTTAAATGTTGTCTTATGTGTTACATTTTATTCTCTCTAATTGTTTCCCCATTTTGGTTTTATTCTTCTTTCACAACTCGATTAATTATTATGTGTGATGGGAAAACAGAACTATCACCCTATGCATATGATATGCTGGTATATTTACAGAACTCTAGAAAAGAAAAGAAAAATACTTGAAATAATAAATTTAGCAAAGTTGCAAGATATAAGATAAAAACACATAAATCAATTGAATTTCTGTATATGGCCAACAAAACTCAATGAACAGGGAAAGACAGAAAGTTTGCTTAAAATAACTGCAAGCAATCTAAATTATCTGGGACTCTACTTGCCTAGACACACTCAGGAACTATATGAACTCAATGCTTTTCTCACCATAAAGTCAAATCTAAACAATTGGAGAAATCAGTTGCTCCTGGGTAGAGAGAGCCAATTTAATAAAAACAACTATTCTGCTTAATCTGGTTTACTTATTAAGTGCCATACCAATCAATATACCAAAATTATTTGACAGATCTTGAAAAAATAACATAATTCATCTGGAAGAACAAAAGGTCAAGAACACCACAGGAATTTATGGAAATAAATGCAAAGGAAGATAAACTGATCCAAACATTCTGAAGAACAATTTAGACCTAAGCCCAAATAGCAATTGAATTGTGCATACCCTTGTATCCAGCAATATTATGTTAATAAGTATATTAATTCCCCCTTACTTCTAGGTGAAGAGTTAAAATAATCCTAGAACTCTAACTGTATTCCACAAAGTTTATCCTCAAACTTATTTTTTTTACACCTGCAAAGTACCAATTGCTTCTTTCCTTCTAACACCTCCTCCATTCAAATAAACTTTTATTTAACCTTCAGAGTGAAGAAATGTGGCAAACTTGGCCTTGGAAAATGGACAAGATAAGATGGAGAAAGAAATCTGAGAATTCTGTGCATTTCTGTTTGAATACTAGGAGAAATTGAGAGTGATTACACTGTGTTACAGAGAAGAATAGAAAATTGATAATCATTAAAGTTGTCATGAGAAATTAAAATAAAATGGGGGGAAAACTCCTCTGAGACCTCCCAAATGCTTAAATTACTTTAACATTTTAGGAGCAATGATGAATAAGCTGCATCTGCTTTTCCTATTGTGATGGCAAGGCATAAGAATACACACACACACACACACACACACATAAAATTAAATGGATTTTTCTATTTCTTTAAATAGCATGAGCATTTCCCAGATATATATAAAAAAAACCCAGCTACTGATGTTTTACTGGAAAACTGTGAAGAAGGTGTGCAACTATTTTCACTGGCAATAGCTAAAATTATGGGAAGTTGGAAAGCCTGCTAGGCAGTATGGTAAAGATGAAGTAATTAAGGAATGAAAACCAATTTGTCTTTAATTAGCTCTTTGTGTTTTTAAAATGTAACCTGACATTACATAAGGGGTCACAAAGAGGTCTCCATGTTTTAATTAAATAATGACTCCTTGAATCTCTAGGTAGAAGAATTAATGCTATGTAGATTTTCAAAGTATATGTGCATAGTTGAGGGTTCTAATCAAGAGGAATTCTTGATATTTGTTTTCCTATAAAATAATAACTTATAATGGTAAGGAAACTTTGAAAAAATTACTCATAATTAAAATGTACCAGTTAAAGAAAAATGAATACAAACACTATCTAAAACTTCTTTGCTGTAAACATGATATGTCCCTGAAAAAATTAAGAATTGATATGCTGCATTTCAATTTTCTCACAGGATTCAAGCACAGATTTTTTCTAACTTGATGTTTAGCACCATATCAACTTACCTCGGTGCATTTTTCTCTATCCTAGTAATGCTTAAATCATTGATTAATTTATTATTTCTTATTTTCTTTAGAGAATAGAAGCCCAGTATGACATTTCTATTGACATTTAGTTGCTATCTGCAGAACTGGTCAGCAATGATTGTGCATACACAGTGGGAAGATCTCTACACAGGTGCCAGAGTGAGGAATTGGTAAAAATGAGAAAGATTTGTGTCCAGTGAAGGAACCAATATCAACATTTGGGATGAAGAGGTTAGTAAGCTGTATATCATAAGATAGAGAAATGGCAGGGACCATAGAGATCACCTAGTCCAAGCTTTTCCCTTTTGAGAAGAAAAAAAAAAACAAGTACCAAGCAAATAAATTATTTGCTCAATGTCATCTAGATACCAAAGAAATGATTTGATCTTAGACTTCCCCAAATCTAAATTCTGAGTTCTTTTTTACTCTACTACATTGAAGGTAGAACAAAATGTTTGACTCAGTGGCCAATGCAGGAAAGAACAAACTGTATGTACCATGTCCCTTTGACATTATTTTGTTCTCTTGATTATTCTTGTCATCTTGGGCCACTAGCATTCCTGTATTTCATAGATGATTACTCAGAAGACATCATTACCTCTAGAAGGCTCCAAGCAGAGCTCTATTGATGAATTCAGTCTGCCCTATTCACTCTTCTGTCTGTGTGGCAAAATACTTCCACCTCTCCCCAAATCACCAATTGTATTATCATCCTGCTCATATTTCCTGAAAAAGATGAAAAACTTTCATCGTTATTTAAGTGCTGGAGGTTAACTTGTCTTCTACTTGAAAATAACCTGTGGTTGCATTTTGCTATACAGATACAATTCAATCAAATATCTCTAAAGTATAGAAGGTTAGCAAGGACATTAAAAAGAAAATAGAAAAAGAAAAGAGTCCCAGGTATTCTATTGCATTGAAATATATATTAATCTTCATAGTCAGCACATAAATACTGGCTAAAGCAGGGAGGAAATCAAACAGTGAATCTATAGACTGGGGGATTGATTTTTCAGAGAATTACTATTTGAGAATGAAAGGATTTTAGTCAAAACATCTCTATCGATCAAGATGTTTTAGATTTCCAAGAAAGCAAGGAATGGGAGGAGAAAGAAATATCTACAAGGTAGAGAGATATCAGGAATGATGTTCTGGGCCAATTTGCTTGTTGATGATTATTTTGGTATATTTAAAGAGAATTCGTACTGACTATCAAGTATGGTGTAAATAAAAAAAGATTGAATGAAGCATTTACAAATAGCAAACACACAGAAACAATTGTGTGTGTATATGTAGATATATGTTAATGGCTATTCAAATCTACACACATAAATATATATAGATTAAATAAATATATAAATATATATATATATATATATATATACATTTATGAATTTGTGAGACAATTAACATGTTTCTCTTGTTAAGACATATTTCAATTTGGTTCTACTGACTGTTCAATCCAAAGGACTATGATATTTGGTATCCCTACTTCCAACCCTTCTCCTTTCCAAAGTTCAGTTGAAATCCTTAAGTATAAACCCTATCATGTTTACTTCTCCATTCAACAACCTCACTCTTGCTTCTAAAACTAAAGGCCTTTTCCCTTTAAGTATTTACAAACGTTTACAAATGTTTCTTTCATATTTTTTACATACCCATAGTTCTATACATTCTACATTTCAGGAAAATGATTTTCCTCATTATCCATGCATGACTTTCTCACTTTTGCACCTATACAACAGATGGAAAGTCATTTATGATCTGCAGCATGATGGGGAGGAGATTTCGTAGAGCTAATTTTCCCCACTCTAAATCTTTTTCATTGAGAATAAAATATCATCTTCTTCAAGCAATTAGACATATTGAGTGAGGTAAGAATAAGACCTATACACTTTCATTGACTCAATCAAAAGAGATTTTTAACATTTTAAATTCAGATTGTTTGAGAGACTTGTTTTCATGCACACTGTGTGATAAATAAAATATAAAGCTACTTTGGAATGACAGATTAAAATGATGACCCAATAGGTAGTTTTGTTAAAGCCCTTCAGAAGGATTCACTCAAGAACAAGAAAAGTTTTGATCTTATCTTCCTCTGCTCTTACTCCAACCTTATTAATTATAGAAGGTTCTTATGAAATTCAAGAAGTTTTCTGGATGTTCCACTTGCATCATAGTTTTAGGAATATCTCCAAGGGACCAGTGTCTACCTCAACAACTAAGGACACATGGCAATGGGAAAATGAAGCCTCAATGTTCTAAAAGGAGCCTTGTAGAAAACCATCCCATGTCTAAAGACACATAATTAATACTTTTTGAAGAAATGTGTAAGTTTCCCCATTTGTCATGTGTATTCTAAGCATGAACTCTCTATTCCCTGGATTTCATGCATATTTGTGTGAGAGTGAGTCCCATACTTTTAAGGAAATATTTTCTACAACTGTTCTTATAATAGTCATTTTGGTCATTACCCTTTTTAAAAAGCCGATTAATTTGACGAATAATTGATAAGTAACTTTTAAACAGTATATAGGAAATATGAGTTGTAGTTTTAAGATGCAACACCACCCCAATCTCTCAAATGTACAGAGTGTCCTTAAATGATAAAAAAAGTCAAATACCCACTGATCACTTCAGGAAAGAGATTCCAAAATAAAAATTCAAAGGAATATTGTAACCAAATTCCAGAACTGTGAGGTCAAGAAAAAAACATTCAAGTGGCCATAAAGAAATAATTCAAATATTAGGGACCAGTAATAAGGAGGATACAGGAGCTATCAACTGTAACATTAAAGAACTGGAGGGCATGGAGCATGATATTATGGAAGGCAAAGTAGCTAGAGCTATGTCAAGAATCACCTATCTGGCTAAATTAAACATAATACATCTAAAGGAGCAAAATTATTATTCAATGACATAGAAAGATTTCAAGTTTTCCAACGAAGACTAGAATTGAACAAGAAATTTTAACTTCAATATCAATATGTAAGAGAAGCCTAAAAAAAGAGGAAGAATAGAAAAAAGTAAGGTATAGGAAGATGAATTTGTAATTCTTAAAAATTATATGAATGATTTACAGGTAGAAGGAATATTCCCAGCAAAAGGACAGGAATCGAATCAGGTACTGGCTAAGAAATGAGAAATGAAGAACAGCTAGATAGAACACCAACCCTGGAGTTAGGAAGACCTGAGTTCAAATCAAACCTCCGACATTTAATAATTACCTAGCTGTGTGACTTTGGGCAAGTCATTTAATCCCATTGCCTGGCAAAAATAAAAGAAATGAGGTGATTCTTGGAATAGATCTCCTGATCTCCTGATCTTCTGACAAGACACAGTAGTGAATGAGCATAGTATCATAGTGTTTGAGAAAAGCAAAGATCCAAAATTCTGATAAGAACTCAAAATTTGAGCAAAACCTGAGTGGGAAAGTTGTAAACCATAGAGCAAAACCTCACACCAACATCTCACACCACCTACCATGTTGCGGTACACTCTGGGCAGCCAGGCTTCAGCCTAATTTACATAGCTCTTCCAGGTGCTCCACTGGACATGTCCCGCATCTTCAATAATGAAAGTCAGCCAGTAAGAGATAAGCAAGGAGTTTATTGCAGGTATATGCTACATCTCTGACTCAAATAGTTGAAATAAGGGTATATATAAGTATGCAAGGGGACTCCCTTGTATCAGCATTCCTCATCTCCAGGCCTGTGAAAGTATAAGGGGCATGCCACAAAAGGTCTGTATCCTGGAAAATGTGGAATCTTCAAAAGGATGAAAGGTAGAGAGATAAGTACCAGAACTCCTTCCTGGGACACTTGAACAAGATGAGGATGAAAGGCAGAAGGATAAGGACAAAAGGTCCTTCCTGAGAATATTCAACAAGGTAAAGATGAAAGGCAGGAGAACAAAGAGAGAGAAGGGCCAGAGCTCCTTCCGGAGTTCAGAGCACTCTGGTATGGACATTCCTGTTGTCCCAGGTCTCAATGACTCTCAGGATGAACTCCTCATGGCCACATACTGTGTCTATTATCCCCTTACACTACCACTATAAGATTAAAATGATATATGATTTTAAAATAAAGGGTGACAACACACACAAATTAGTTGATTCTTGTCCTTCTTTATAGAAGGACAAAATGACATCACTATGTTTGAGACAAATTACAGTGTGTCCTACAGTGACTGATCAGACCAATATGAGTTTGGAATGCTCTACCACAAGTTAGGCATAAATAGTACATATGAACACCCAAGGTGGGTATTCCAAACTTGTGAATGTCATGTTTCCTTTTAGCTGCTTCAATTTTGCCTTCCTCATTGAGCGTAGCACCTTCTCTAATGAGGGGACACCATTCTGGGCTTTCCTGTGCCAGTGTCTCCCAAAATGTACAATCAATTGTAAAGTACTTCAATGAGACCTTCAGGGTGTCTTGGTATCACTTCCTCTGACTCCCTTTTGAGTACCTGACTGTGTGAATTCTCCATAAAAGAGTTTTTTGGGCAAGTGTATCTCTGGCATTCTAACAATGTGTGTCTAGCCCATTGCAGTTGCACTCTCTGCAATAATGTTGGAATTCTAGGCAATTTAGTTCGAGAAAGGACATCAGTGTCTGGTATCTTATCTGGTCAGGTGATCTTAAGAACCTTGTTAAGACAATTTAATGGAAGTAATTCAGTTTCCTGAGATGGAGCTGCTGGATTGTCCATTTCACAGGCATATAGCAATGATCTCAGCACAATGGCTCTGAAGACCTTCAGTTTAGTAATCAGTATAATAACTTTTTCTCTCCCATACTTTCTTTTGGAGACCCAAATACTGAACCAGCTCTGGAAATCTGAGTGTCAATCTCATTGTCAATGTGTACCTCCTTGGAAAGGACACTGCCAAGTTAAGTGAACTTGTAAGTCCACTGTACTCAAAACTTCTCCATTTACTGTAATGAATCATTCTACATATAGATGGTGTGGTGCTGGATGATGGAGTATCTGTGTTTTCTTGTTGTTATTTGTTAGATGAAAATTAACACATGCAAATTAGAAGAGCAAGGAATAGTCAAATTACCAGATCTCTGGAGAAGGGAAGAACTCATGACCAAACAAAAGATAGAAAACCCTAGGATATGTAAAATACATAATTTTGACTATATTAAATTAAAAAGATTTTGTACAAACAAAAACAGTTCAACCAATATTAGCCAGAAAGTACAAAACTGGGACATATTTTTTATAGCAAGTGTCTCTGATAAAGTTTCTCAAATATATGGAGAATTGATTCAAATCAATAAGAATGCAAATCATTTCCCAATTGTTAAATAGACAAAGGGACAATGGGCAGTTTTCAGATGAAGAAATCAAAACTATCTATAGATATATAAAGAAGTACTCTAAATCACTTTTATATTAGAGAAATAGATTTAAGGTACCACCACACACTTATTAGCTTGGCTAATATTTTAAAAAAATGATAGAGCTTAGAGAGGATGTGGGAAAACTGGGAAGCTAATGCATTGTTGGTGGAATTGTGGACTGATACAACCATTCTGGAGAATACTTTTAAACTATGATCAATGGGGAACCAAACTCTGTATATCTTTTAATCCAGCAATACCAGTAACAACCCTGTATTCCAAAGAGGTCATAATAGAGGGAAAATGCCGTACATGTTTACATACATAATAGCAATGAAAAATTAATAAAAATCCAGTAGCATAATCAATGGAAATGTTTGAGGGTTTTTTGGGTAGTTTTGCACTTTCAATTATGCTGTGGCTGTTATTATTCCTATTTACATCATTAATGTTTCATATATAGTTTCCTTATTTCTGATTGAATAAGTTCATAGCATAACATATAACTAAAAGATGCAAGCATCAAAAGTCTCTACATTTATGAACATTTATGTATGTATTTCTTTATACAAGGCAATGAAAACTTGAATCACTAGCAAAATTTACCAAAAAAAGAAAAGTATTTTAGATCAAGAGCAAAAAAGTCAAAATTGCTAAAAATTTCCAAGAGTATAAAAAAATTAATCAATATGGTGGCTATTTAACAATCCAACCAAAAATATCATTTTTTTCAGTCATGTACTACAGATATGTATGTATATATGTATTAATTACAGATATATAATATATATGTGTACACACACACATATATATATACATGCTAGGTTCTTTTATCTTAACAAGGACTATTATCATCTATTTAGAATATTAATAGAAATTATATTTGAATAATGATTATAAAACATGAAATATATGAAAACTAAGATCAAACCACTTAGGTCTATTATGGTTTTGCCTATCCTTATCTTCATGATCATAACTGAAAAAGAGAAGTAGATATTGCTTTACATTAAAAAGAATAACAATATAGAAACATAATATTAATCAATTGAACTACAACTATGACATCAATTTATTTGGATCTAAAAAGCTATTTTTAATTTTAGGGAATTTTTTTTAATGATACCATGAGGTAGTAGTGCTGGCATGGAAGTCTTAAGTTCAGATGCTGTCTCATAAAATTACATTGCAATGTATTTAGCCCTTTTCTGCTTCAATTTTTTTAAACCTATAAAATTGGCATTATAATAGCTCCAACCTCACAGGTAGATTTTGAAGATCAAATGAATTAGTTTATGTAAACATATGCAAACCATAAAGTGTTATATGAATGAAAACTATTAGCCATTACTACACCAAAATACTCACTCATTTTCATTAAAGGAGTGAAATGTTCTTGTTGTGTTCCAAGAATGAAGACTTTGTGCTTGATTCTGGAGTTGAAATTGAACAAATTGATTAAAATGATATTGCACAAATATTCATATTTTACACAATTTTCACATGGATAAAATATGAATTTATTTTGCACTACCATGTTCATTTGATGCATAAAGGAAGGAGAGAAAAGAATGTGTGTAAAAAAAAAGAAAGAGAAATGAATACAATAAATAGCTCACAAGGGAACAGAGCTATGTGGAAACTATTAACAAATGACACACACACACACACACACATTACACACATCAGACACCTTATCTAATTAAGGCAATATAATTCAAAAGCTAAGTTTCACTGACTTTTGTTTTACTTAGCTAAGAAAGTAACCTCATTACTACCCATTGAGGTGAAAGATCTCATCATCTTCTAGACATATTTCTTATTTCTGCTAACCTCGGGTGGCATCAAGTCAACTCCTCCACCCCACCCCCCCAAAGAGGTTTACTGAACGCCTACTAAATATTTGGGCATTCTTCTAGATGCTGGTGGAGAAAAAGCTAAAGCTAAAGCAAAGTTTATCATCAAGAATTTACATTCTAGATCTCCCCATTAGCCTAGCTGACCAGTATCTGCATTTATTCTTTTCTATGAGCTATGTGGCAGAACCAACTGAAAAAGTAGACTAGGATTCAGTAGATGAGCCCATTTCTTGTATTTGGGCTTTCTCTAGCTGGAATCCAATAGCATAATATGCATGCGATGGAGTTCCTAGCATTTGATCCTGGGAAGTTTGTCTTGGATTACAAAGAGCAGTATTCTTTTGAGTTGTCTGAGAAAGCATTTTCCCAAGTCCTCATATAAAATAAGATTGAGAACTTTGACATGGTAGCAGTGTCAGTGACCAGAACCTGTTGCCATTTTAGCCAGTCTTATAGGTGTGAGGTAGTAAGTCATAGTTGTTTTAATTTGCATTTCTCTAATCAATAATGATTGGAGCATCTTTCATATGTTTTAATTTATTCATCTGAAAATTGTGAGCCCATATCCTGCAACCATTTATCAATTGGGAAATGATTTGTAATCTTATGAATTTGATTCATTTCTCTATATATGTTAACAGTGATTCCTTTAACAGAAACACTAGCTGTGAAATTATTTCCCAGCTTTCTACCTTCTTCCTATTCTTGTTTGCATTGGTTTTATTATTGCAAAGATTCTTAATTTTTCAAATTTAATATAGTCAAAAACATCCATTTTCAAATATATACTGCTCTCTATTCCTTGTGTGGTCACAAATATCTCCTCTCTCCACATTTATGATAGATAGTGTTTTTCTTGTTTCTTAATTGATTTGCAGTATCATCCTTTATGTCTAAATCCTGTATGCATTTTGGTCTTATTTTGGTATAGGATGGAATAAGCTGTGCCTAGTTTTTCCCAAACTGCATTCCTGTTTTCCAAGAGATTTTGTCAAATAGGGAGATCTTATCTCAGAAGTTACTGTATACACCAGTTTAAGAAGAGAAAGAAAATGAGAATAAAGTACCATTTCAGTACCAGAATGGCATGGACAGGGAAAGTCAGGAACTGTGTAGTCCCTTTACCAATCACTACAACAGCAAGAATGTGTACAGTTCCTTAAGCACATAGACCATGCTCTCCAGCTTCACTGGAGCTTGCTCTTCATAGTCTTCCTCAGTCTTGACATATTTCCCCAGTTTTACAACAACACCTAGACTAGCTGCTCATCTCCCTACTGACCCAGGGCTACATCTGCTGCACCAGGCCAATTCCAAAAGTCAGGGAGTGTCATCAACTCTCTAAAGGCTTTTGCTCTTGAACAGATTCCATTGTCCATGAGCAATTCCACTCAACAGACTGTTGAAGAAGCCGGTTTCAATCATTTAAAAATATCAATACAAGTGGAGATCTGGCCTAAGCTCATTGTCACTATCATGATGGGCCTCTTTGTGGTGTCTTCCTTAGCAGCCAGAGTTCCTGAAGTATAACTACATGCCAAACAACCATAAATTCAATGCTGTAATAAAGGGAGCAAACATTTGTCTGTCTTAATATGCCCCCATTCTTTCAAAAAATCATAATTTGCATTACATAAGAAAAGGGAAGATTCAAAGACAAGAGAAAGACGACAAGTCTCTATTAAACACTCACTTAATATATATTTCCCCTCTGCTAAGTTTTTACATATTTGTGAAGTATAAATAAGCATAGTTCATATACAAAGTAATTTCATAAATGTAGAGTAGTTGCAATGGGGAGGAGGATCATAAAATATGCTCTATTAGCTTTCCTTCCTTATTAAACTCTTAGAATTATTATTCTCAGGATAAGATTCTTAGGGTAAAAACAAACACTGGACAAAACAAAAATCAAGAATCAGCATGAAGTGAACCTTCATATTCCAAAAGAATATTATAGTTCAATTAAGGAGAAATTGCTAAGAGTCAAAGTTAAGTTACCCAGGTATTACATTACATTTATATATTTATATCTTAATTTGTATATCTAAAGAACTGATTTGCCTTAACTTTCCAGTATCCTCTGTGTGAAACTCAGATAAATACATCAAGCCTCAACTAGCCCCATAAGCCATGGTGACAGAAAGGAGCCCATCTGCTTGTTCAACGAGCTTTATATAAAGCACATGGTCTTACTTGCTAGTACTTAGAGATTTGACATATTGCTCATGGTGGCTCAACCATGGCCTATTTATTCTTTCAAAGCACTCTTTATGAGAGAAAATAAACCTGAAGGAAATGTATATATGCATTCATGATCCTTGAAATTTTAAGAAAACTGTAAGAGCTGGGTTAATGTGCTCTGAATAAAGCATAAAGGATTCTTCAAGGACATATATAAATTCTTTTAAAAATATTAAGTCTATTGGATTTTAACTCAACTACTCAAATAGACTTGTGATCTCATCACTGTAGGTATTTCCTCTATCATTCAGTGACAAAGATTGCAACCTATTCATGACAGCCTAATCTGTCAGATCTTTATTCATATCCTCCTATAAATTCACCATAGGGAGTCTGGCTAAAATCTAACATTCTGGGTCCTTATTCAGTTTTCTTGACACTGTGAGACTACTAGAATATGCAATACCTATACATTAGTTGTCCTGAATTCTCACCAGGGGATCAGTTCATTTCCATTTCCATTTTCATGTATTTCTTTAAAGGCATCCTTTAAACCATTTCTGCTATAGAACTCTTATCTTTTTTCCATTGTATTGTTATTGGATCAAATCCACTATGCATGCATCCCTCCATCCACTTTTGGTTGAACCTCAACTTCAGTTCTTCAGATAAAGGGCACAATAACTCACAGTCATATAAGATCATCAAAACTCTGGGGAGAAAGGTGGAATAATTAAAGCAGCTCAACAATTCAACAGAAGGAAGCAATAAGTAGTCCACAGTAATTCTACTCAGGTTTGAACCCAAATCGTGTTCACTTGTGATGGGATCACTGCTATACTTATTCCGTAATGTTGCATAATGGTATGAAAAACATGCCTACACATTCAGGTGCATATAAATGCACATTTTATATGCATGTTTACTTATTTCTGTGAGATATGTTTTTCTATATGTAGATAAGAAATATGCTTATGTATACACATAAAAATACAATTTCTAAACATTGATATATAACACACGTTGACATCATATATATGATATATTATCTTAGATATCTACATTTAGAAAAATAGATCTACACATGCATAATACTCATTACTTATACATATATAGAGAGTTAAGAGTTATGTGTATCATACACATATTTATATACATATACACATATAAATATATGTGATGTGTCTGTATATGTTTGCTTTTATTTATATAGTACTAAAAATAGTAATAGATCAGTGGAATAGATTAGATGCACAATATACAGAAATAAATGATCATAGTAATCAAGTTCTTAATTTTAAAAAAAGTAAAGATCTAAACTATTTTACAAAAACTTTCAGGAAAATTGGAGATCTATTCACTACAAATTGGATATACAACAACATCCTATGGCATATACCAAGAGAAGATCAAAATGAGTAGATGATTTAGACAGAAGCAAATGAGGGAAGCACAGAATAATTTTCTTGTCAAATTTCTAAATAAGGGGAGAATTTATGATCAAATAAAACAGCATTACGATATATAAAAAAGCTAATTCCAATTATATTAAATTTTAAAAAATAATTTTACAGAATGATTAGAAAGAAAATAAAAAATTAATGAAAAATTCTTTACAGAAATTTCTGTGATACAGCCCTAATTTCGCAAATATATGAAGAACTGTGTAAAATTTATGAGAACACAAGTCATTCCTCAATTGATAATTGGTCACAGAAAAAGAAAATGACAAATGTTTGAGGGGGATGTGAAAAAAAAAGGATTTCAATGCACTATTGGTGGAGTTATGAACTGGTCCAAACTTTCTGTAGAACAGTTTAAAACTATGCAGAAAGAGCTGTAAAATTGTGCTACCCTTTTATTTAGGTCTGTACCCTCAGATTTAAAAAGGGCCCATTATATCATTTTTGTTGTTCAATCATTTGTTCTACTATGTCATGACCTCTCAGAACATATAATGCCTAAATCATTCTGTACTTCACTATTTCCTGAAATTTATAAAAGCTCATGTTTATTCCTACCCTGACATTATCTAGCCATCTCATCCTCTGTCATTTCCTTTTTTTTTCACTTCTATTTTTCCCCCCAAATCCAACATAGGACCAATGAGTCCTATCTTCTTGTTATATAAAGAATTGTAACTTCAACTTCAGTATTTTATCTTATTGTACATGGTCTGAATTAATTTAAGTATTTATGTCTTTGGTGTCTTTGCTGTTCAAAGGACTCTCAAAAGTCTTCTTGAGCTACACAATACATAAGTTTTCCTTATATTTTTGTATTTTTCTTATATTATATATTTCCTTATATTTCCTTATATTTCTATAATATATTGCTACTGAATAGATCATATCTATGACTATAAGGACCTATATGTATAAAAATATTTATAGTTTTTCTTTTGGTGGTCTACCAATGTGGAAATGCCTAAGTAAGTTTTGGTATAAGACTGTGCTGAAATACTAATATGCTTTAAGAAGTGATGACACAGAGTAGAAGAGATCAGGCAGTGAATTGTCTGAGCTCTTCCATATTTCCCTACAAACAACTTTAAATATTACCTGAAAAGGAATTCCAAAGTGGTAGAATGCACAAAGAAATTGAACAAAGCAATTTTCCTGTACAAGACAATTCAGAAAGTCAATAGCAAGAAAGGTCTGTCTTACTGAGCTGCGAGTAGGATGCAATCCAGAGATGAGCTATCCATGGCCCTTTGCCAGTAAAGGTTCTGCCCTATCAAACCAGCAACAGGGCATGGATCTCTCAACGCATAAATGGTAAGGGGGGTTGCACAATTGGTCAGAAAGAGGGGACCCTTTTGCTGACAGTGAGTATAGAATTCTGCTGTAATGCCCAAATTGCAATCTAGTTTGCAGTCCTTGGATGCAGTATGAGGGCAAGGAGGAGTACTTGTACACCAAAACTTATGGTCAAAATGGAGCAAAACCCTGGTCTTATTTTCTGGATGTAAAATAGTGCTTATGGTTCCACACAGAGCAGAGCATAGAAAAAGAGAAGGAACTACACCTTTACTTAGATCATAACACCATGGAAGAATTGAAAACTTACAGATTCCTAGAAATAGCTCTGAAAACCATAAAAATTTGAGATAGTGTTCCATCTACTGTGGGAGCAGAATTCCTACTTTAATGTAGAAGATGTCAAAAAATAGGCTGGAAAAATTAGCAAACAAGAAAAAAGAACCTGAGTATAAGAATTTGCAATGGTGACAGGGAAGACCTAAAAACAAATTAAGAAGACAACAGCGAAAACCTACAGCATTCAAAGTCACAAAGCGAAGGGTAAATTGGTCTTAAACGCAAAAAAAGAATTCCAAGAAGGTCTCAAAAAGAATTTTTAAAGTCAAATAAAGGACGTAGAGGAAACTTTTTTTATACTCAAGAGTCACTTTCCCAGCAAAACCGAATATAATCCTTTAGGAGGAAAAACAGAAACATTCAATGAAATGTAGAACTCTTTCCTGATGAGAAGACCAGAGTTGAACAGACAAATCTGACTTTCAAAGGCAAGACTCAAAAGAAGCAAAAGAAAGAAACAACAAAGAAAAATCATAAGGGACAAAAGTTAAATATGACAACTCTACATAGGAAGATGATACTTGTAACTCCTAAGAACATTATCATTATTAGAAAGGTCAAACATCATCTCTCTCTCTCTCTCTCTCTCTCTCTCTCTCTCTCTCTCTCTCTCTCTCTCTCTCCATATATATACATACATATATATATACACACACATATATATGTATATACATATATATATATATATATATGTAGTGCAACTTGTATATCATGGGATGACATCTAAAAACATAGAATTAAAGGATTAGAAAGAAGAGTACACTGGAAAAAGAGGAAAGAGTGAAGTACAATGGGAGTAAATTATTTCATCTAAAGTAATGCACAAGAGGAGGTGAAAATGGCACAGAGAGGGGTAGCACTTTGACTTTAAATTTATTGGAATTGACTTAGAGAGGAGGTAACATTCACACTCACTTGCGTATAGAAATCTATCATCTTCTAAATGAAAATAAAAGGGGAAGGGAATGGGATAAATGCATGTGAGAGAGAGAGAAAGCAAATGGGTTAGTATGTAATATACATTAATCATAAATATGAAAAAACATCAATTTTTTTCTGATAAAAGTTCATTCTTCAAATATATACAACTTGAATTAATTTTTTAAAAAATCAGTATCATTCTCCAATTGATAATTTATTGAAGGATATGAACTGGAAGTTTTAAAATGAAACAATCAAAGCTATCTACAGTCATATGAACATTTCTCTAAATCATTAATGATTATCAATTAATTGATAAGAGAAATGTGAATGAAAACAACTCTGAAGCACTACCCCATACCTAATAGATAGGATAATAATGCAAAGGAATATGACAGATATTTGAGGGAATGTCAGAAATTTGACACACTAATGCATTATTGATGGAGTTTGTACACTGATTCAACTGTTCTGTAGAACAATTTGAAATTATGCTCAAAGGGATACAAAACTCATATTCGCCTTTTCACCCACAATACCTCACCTAGTTATGTTTATTCCCAAAGAGATAAAACATAAAAAACAAAAAGACCTATGTATACATAAGCACAAAAGATTTGTTGCCTGTGGGAAAGAATTGGAAATTACGGGTATACTCAGCAAGAGCATATATAAACAAAATGTGATCCATGATTGTGATGGAATTCTACTGTATTATAAGAAATCACTAACAGGATGCTTAGAAAAACTTGGACAATCTTACATGAAATGATGCAAAGTCAAGTGAGCAGAACTATGATATCATTGTATATAATTTCAACAATACTGTATAATGAGATATTTAACTATTACTGTGAATTATTACTTATTCTTATTAACAATGATTTTGAAAATGCTAAAAGACTTTTTATTAAAAATACAATCTCTCCATCTCCAGGGCAAGAATTAGTGGAGTTTGAATAAAGATAAAATTTACTTTTTAAAACTCATTTTTCTTGTTTATTTACTTTTTTGCCTGTTTTCTCTCACTGCTTGACTAATGTGGAAAGATGATTTTCATGACTACATATGTATAACCTATAACAAATCACTTCCCTTCTCAATGAGAGGGAAAGTGAGGAACCAGGGAGATAATTTAAAGCTCAATTTAAAAAAATTAATATTAAGGGGAGGCTATGTGGTGCAGTGGATAGAGCAGTAGCCCTGGAGCCAGGAGTACCGGGTTCAAATGTGACCTCAGACACTTAATAATTACCTAGCTATGTGGCCATGGGCAAGACACTTAACCCCATTTGCCTTGCAAAAAAATTGAAAAAATGAATATTGAAATATTAAACAAATATTTAAAAAATAAATGCTAAAAATTATGCTTGCCTATGAACCTGAAAATAAATATTAACTGATGCAAAGTGAAATGAGCAGAACCATAAAAACATTGCACCTACTGACAATACTGTATAATGATCAACTGTGAATGACTTAACTATTCTCAGCAAAACAACAATTCAAAATAATTCTTTAGAAGTTGTGCAAAATATTGTCCTTCTCCAGAAAAATAATAAGTTTGAATGCAGACTAAAGCAGCTTTTTTTTTACTTTATTGTTTCATAGTTTTCTTTCTCTTTATTATTTCTTATAATTTGGATCCTTGTAGAAATAAATTTTGCAGTGGGTAGAGTCAAGATTGCAGCATAAGAATAGACTTTCCTAGGAGATCTCTACAAAATATTTCAAAGATCTTAAAATTAGGCACTTCCGGCCAAGATGGCAGAGAGAAGACAGGCACAGTTGTAAAGTCTCTTGATCTTTCCCAATCTATCATATGAAATAAACCTCTTAACAGAAATCTGACCCACAAAACCCGGAAAGAAAAGCCAGGAGAAAGAACATCAACCTCAGGATTTGTCTCCCTCAGTGGCACTGGATGAAGTAGGGCGGGTGAGTCTGGGCACAGAGGGTGGATCAGCCACAGATCAGCCAGATTTGCAACTGAATTGGAGCCCAGGAGTCTGAGGGCTGAGAGCAGGATTTACTGGATCAGATGGCTGGGCTTGAGTCAACTAGGGAGCAGAGGCACTGGTGTTGGTGCTGTCCCCCAGGGGCATGCGGACAGGGCTGGGGGGAGAGTTCCTGTGCAGGAGAGCCGTGGACACCATCCCTGGGCTCCTCTGGTCTGAGGAACTCTGAGTCCATGCCTCCATTGCAGCTGAGGCCTCTTCCCAGAACAAACAATTGCAGACTACTTCTGCCTTAGGCCCAGGTGTGTGAGCAGAACCAGCCCAGCTGACAATCCAGAGGGGAATGACCTCAGGCCAGGGCAAAGCCCACCATTGACTGAAGGCAAAAGAATTCAATAGCACCAACTCCTCCCTTCAAGCAAAGGGAGAAGACCTCAACCAAGGTCACAGACACTCTAGAGGAAGAAACCAGCACCTCCTACTGGCCAGCCAGAGGAACTACACTTAGTGAGTAAAGCCTTTAGTGATCCCAAGCCTCTGTGAACCAGCCTCTCTCCAATTCAAGGTCTTAGCAAAATGAAGAAGGGTCAGCAGAAAGGTGGATCCATAGAAAAATTCTTGGGAGGGAAAGACCCTAACTCAGAGAGACCTGAACCTCTGAGGAGAATACGATCTGGTCTTCAGCACAGAAAGACTTCCTTGAAGAAACAGGAAGGAGCTCAAAAATCAACTAGAAAATTTGGGAGAGACAATTAATACCTTGCAATAAAAAAAAAAAAAAAAACCTTAGAAAATACAATTGGACAAATACAAAAGGAGAATAAATCTCTCAGATCATCAATTGGACAATTAAAAAATGAGAATAAATCTCTCACATCATCAATTGGACAAATACAAAATCAGAATAATTCTCTCAGATCCTCAATTGGGCAAACAAAAAGAAAATAATTCTCTCAATACCTCAATTGGTCAAATGGAAAGCTCTTTCCAAAGTAGAATTGACCAGTTGGAAAAAGGAGTTGCAAAAGGTTAATGAAGAAAACTCCCCGCTAAAACAAAGAATGGAGTCTGCAGAAACTAATGACCCCATGAGACAGCAAGAGCCAATTAAACAAAATCAAAAAACAGAAAAAAAATAGAAGAAAATGTAAAATATCTCATCAACAAAACCACTGGCCTCCAGAATAGATTGAGGAGGGACAGCCTGAGAACCATGGGACTTCCTGAAAATATTGAAGAGAAAAAAAGCCTGGACTTTAAAATTACAGGATCTAGTGATGGAAAACTGCCCTGATATCATGTAACTGGAGGGCAAAGTAGTTATTGAAAGAATACATCCATGCCCTCCAGAAAAATATCCTAAAATGAAAACACCAAGGAATGTTGTGGCCAAATTCCAGAACTATCAGATAAAAGAGAAAATCCTGCAGGCAGACAGAAAGAAACAATTTAAATATCAAGGAGCCACAGTAAGGATCTTGCAGGAACTGGCTGCATCAACATTAAGGGATCAAAGGGCCTGGAACAAGATATTTCGAAGAGCAAGAGAGCTTGGAATGCAGCCAAGAATCCACTATCCCTGGAAGCTGAGCCTTCCCTTCCAGGGGAAAAAGATGGACATTTATCAAATTGGAAGAATTCCAAAAATTCCTGATGAAAAGACTAGAGCTAAATAGAAAATTTGGACATCAAACAGGAGGTTCAACAGACACATGAAAAGGTAAAAAAAGGGGGGGGGTGGTAAAAGGAAAAACCTGCTATCCAATAAGTTGAAACTGGCTATAGCCCAGCATGGGGAAAAAGATTCTCATAAATATTGAGAATTGTAACTCTAACAGAGAGAATATACCTATGCAGAAATGATGGACATTCATGATCTATCCATGAGACTGCTGTCTAATGAGATATAACTGGCTTTAACCCCACTTGGGAGAAAGACTCTAATAGCTCTCAAGTATTTTAACCCTATTAGAGAGAATATACTTTAGTAGAAGTGACAGATATTCAGATAGAATGATCTAAAAAAATACTACCTCCTTAAAAAGGGGGACATGAAAGAGAAAGGAGGAGGGAGGGGATTGAATGGGGTATACCTATGGTAATAAAGGGGAATAAGGGAGCAGATGAGAAACACCTGAATCTTCTTCTCATCAGACTTGGGTTAAAGTCAACCTACACATACTCAGTTAACGTAAAAAAAATGTAACCTTTCAGAAAGTATGAAAAGGGGAAAAGGGGAGGGGGGATGGATAAAGGGTGAGGAAAAAAGGGGAAACTAATGAAAAGAAGGGAAGGGAAAAGGGTAAAAAGGAAAGGGGAAAGAAAGGGCAGGGGGTGATATAGGAAGGCAAACACATGGAAGGGGGTGCTATTCAGAAACAAAATATTGGGGAATATGGATAAGGGGGAAAGGTGGAAAAATACAAACATGGAAGATAGCATGGAGGACAATAAAGAATTAGTAATCATAACTTTGATATGACTGGCATGAACTATCCCATAAAATGGAAGTGAATAGCAGAGTAGATTAAAAACCAGAATCCTACAATATGCTGCTCACAAGAAAGTCATTTGAAGCAGAGAGATACATACAAACTAAAGGTAAAAGTTGGAGCAAAATATATTTTGCTTCAGCTGAGGTAAAAAAAGCAGGGGTAGCAATCCTTATCTCAGACAAAGTAGCAACAAAAATAGATAGCGTTGAAAGACATAAGGAAGTAAACTTTATCCTCCTAAAAGGTACAATAGACAATAAAGTCATTTCAATACTTAATAAATATATGCACCCGATGGGACAGCACCCAAATTCTTACAGGAGAAGCTGAAAGAACTACAGGAAGACACAGACAGCAAAACTCTCCTAGTGGGAGACCTCAACCTCCCTCTCTCAAATCTAGATAAATCAAATAATATAATAAACAAGAAAGAAGTTAAGGAGGTAAATAGATTATTAGAAAAATTAGATATTGTAGACTTACAGAGGAAACTGAATGGTGATAAAAAGGAATGTACCTTTTTCTCTGCAGTACATGGAACTTATACAAAAACTGACCATGTACGAGGACATAAAAACCTAATGACCAACTGCAGAAAGGCAGAAATATTGAATATATCTTTCTCAGGTCACAATGCAATAAAAGTCATATGCAATACTGGGCCAAGGAGTTATAGACCCAGAACCAATTGGAAACTGAATAACCTCATTTTAAAAAATGAGTGGACCAAAAAAACAAATTATAGAAAGAATTAACTATTTTATCCTAGATAATAATAATAATGAAACAACATACCAAAACCTATGGGATTTATTCAAAGTGACTCTCAGGGGATATATCATAGCTTTAAATTCTTACATGAATAAATTGGAGAAAGAGAAAATCAATGAACTATACATGCAACTAAAAAAATTACAGAAAGAACAAATAAAAAATTCTCCAATTAAATACCAAACTAGATTCTAAAAATTAAAGGAGAAATTAAGAAAATCAAAAGCAAAAAAACTATTGAATTAATAAATAAAACCAAAAATTGGTATTATGAAAACACAATAAAATTGATAAACCTCTGGTCAGTTTGATTTAAAAAAAGAAGAAAACGGAATTGCTAGTCTCATTAATGAAAAAGATGAACTTACCACCAATGAGGAGGAAATTAAAGTAATAATTCAAAATTATTCTGTCCTACTCTATGCCAATAAATTTGATAATCTAAGTGAAATGGATGAATATTTAGAAAAATATAAGTTGCCCATGTTAAATGAAGAAGAGATAAATTCCTAAACAACCCTATCTAAGAAAGAAAGAAATTCAACAAGCCATAATTGAACTCCCTAATAAAAAATCTCCAGGGCCTGATGGATTCACAAGCAAATTCTACCAAGCATTTAAGGAACAATTGGTTCCAATTCTATATAAAATCTTTGGAAAAATAGGGAAAGATGGAACTCTGCCTACCACTTTCTATAAAACCAATATGGTGCTGGTACCTAAAACAAGAAGAGTTAAAACAGAGAAAGAAAATTATAGACCTACCTCCCTGATAAATATAGATGCAAAAATCTTAAAATCCTAGCAAAACAATTATAACATGTTATCACTAGGATAAGTAGGATTTATTCCAGGAATGCAGGGTTGGTTCAATATTACGAAAACTGTTAGTATACTCAATTATATCAACAACAAACCTATCAGAAACCATATGATCATATCAATAGATGCTGAAAAAGCTTTTGACAAAATACAGCATCCATTCCTACTAAAAACACTAGAGTGTAGGAATAAATGGACTATTCCTTAGAATAATTAGCAGTATCTATCTGAAACCATCAACAAGCATTATATTCAATGGGGAGAGGCTAGAGGCATTCCCAATAAGATCAGGGGAGAAACAAAGGTGCCCATTATCACCACTACTATTCAATATTGTATTAGAAATGCTAGCTTCAGCAATTATAGAAGAAAAAGTAATTGAAGGAATTAGAATTGGGAAGGAAGAGACAAAACTCTCACTCTCTGCAGATGACATGATAGTCTACCTAGAGAATCCAAGAAATCATCCAAAAAATTGCTGGAAACAATTAGCACTTTTAGCAAAGTTGCAGGTTATAAAATAAACCCTCATAAATCCTCAACCTTTCTATATATGTCTAGCAGGTTACAGCAGGAAGAGCTAGAAAGAGAAATCCCATTCAAAGTAACCTCAGACAATATAAAATACATGGGAGTCTATTTGCCAACACAGACTCAAAATCTTTTTGAAAACAATTATAAAACAATTCTCACAGAATTAAATCAGATTTAATTAACTGGGCAATTATCAACTGGCCATGGATAGGTAAAGCTAATATAATAAAAATGACAATTCTACCAATACTAAACTATATGTTTAGTGCCCTACCAATCAAAATTCCAAAAAAATTACTTTAATGAGTTAGAAAAAATTGTAAGTAAATTCATATGGAGAAATAAAAAGTCAAGAATTGCCAGGAGCTTAATGAAAAAAAGTGCAGAAGAATGTGGCTTAGCCCTACCTGATCTAAAATTATATCATAAAGCATCAGTACTCAAAACTGTTTGGTATTGGCTAAGAAATGGAGTGGTGGACCACTGGAATAGATTAGGTGTAAAAGCAGGAGATGATTATAGTAATCTCCTGTGTGATATACCCCAAAGTGTCCAACAATTGGGATAAAAACCTCCCTCTTTGATAAAAACTGCTGTGATAATTGGAATTTATTATTATGGAAGAAACTTAGATTAGACCAACACCTAACACCCTTTACCAAGATAAGATCCAAATGGTTACAGGACTTAGACATAAAAAACAATACTATAAGAAAATTAAAATATCAAGGACTTGTTTACCTGTCAGATCTATGGAAAGGGGAGTAGTTTATGACTAAGGAAGAGTTGGAGAACATTACCAAAAACCAATTAGATGATTTCAATCACATTAAATTAAAAGACTTTTACACAGACAAAACCACTGCAACCAAGATCAAAAGAAATGTAGTAAACTGGGAAACAATCTTTACAACTAAGGATTCTGACACAAGACTCATTTCTATCACATGCAGAGAACTGAGTCATATTTTTAAAGCAAAAAAACATTCCCCAATTGACAAATGGTCAAAGGATATGCAAAAGTAATTTACAGATGAGGAGATCAAAGCAATCCATAGCCATATGAAAAATCATCAATTATTAAAGAAATGCAAATTAAAGCTTCTCTGAGGTATCACCTCATACCTCTCAGATTGTCCAATATGACCAGAAAGGATAACAATCCTTGATGGAAGGGTTGTGGAAAATCTGGGACACTATTACTCTGTTGGTGAAGCTGTGAACTCATCCAACCTTTTTGGAGAGCTATGCCCAAAGGGCAACAAAAACGTGCATACCCTTTGACCTAGCAATACCACTACTGAGTCTATACCCTGAAGAGATGATGAAGGAGGGTCAAAACATCACTTGTACAAAAATATTTATAGCAGCCCTGTTTGTGGTGGCAAAGAATTGGAAATCAAGTAAATGTCCTTCAATTGGAGAATGGCTTAGCAAACTGTGGTATATGTATCTCATGGAACACTATTGTTCTATTAGAAACCAGGAAAGATGGGATTTCAGGGAAGCCTGGAGGGATTTGCATGAATTGATGCTGAATGAGATGAGCAGAACCAGAAAAACACTGTATACCCTAACAGCAACATGGGAGTGATGATCAACCTTGAAGGACTGGTTCATTCCATCAGTGCAACAATCAGGAACAATTTTGGGCTGTCTGCAAAGTGGAGTGCCATCTGTTTCCAGATAAGGAGATGTGGAGTTTGAACAAAGTTCAAGGGCTATTCCCTTTATTTTAGAAAAAGAACAGATATTTTATTTTCTGATCTTGTTAGCTCTTAGACTTCTTGTCTCTTCTTTCAGGATATGATTTCTCTCTCATCACACTCAATTTGGATCAAGGTACAACATGGAAACAAAGTAAAGACTGACAGATTGCTTTCCGTGAGGGGGTTGGGTGGGGGGAGGGAAGTAAGTGTGGGGGGAAAATTGTAACTCTCAATATCTTTAATAAAAATGAATTTAAAATAAAACAAAAAAACCCCTTAAAATCATGATTGATTTCAATTGAATTTCTGAGAGACAGAACCCACAGAAAGATCCAGTTAAGTAATTCTCCAACCCAAGGTAACCTGGAAAATCATGGGAAAGGTCTGTTCCATGGGGTTGGAGGGGCCACTGGGTGGGGTGAAAAAGCTCTAGTTCCACCTGGGTCTCTGGGATCCCCAGTTCCTGGCAGAAAAGCAGTTTCCTGACCACCTGTTAAGCCAGGGAACATCAAGCACAACTTTGAAGATCAGTGGGTAAACCTCTGTCAGAGCAAACACAAAGCAGGCCAAATTGGCTCTCAGCACAGCTGTGGCCATCAGCCCAGCCCAGACTCAGGAAACAGAAGCAGGTCCACCCAACATGTATTTGCATGGCAGCTGTTTCTGGAATGCACAGCCAAAAGAGGTAAGGGGGTGGGGGAAGACTTATAAGGTCTCTCCTCTCTCCCTGGGAAAGGACCCTTGTGCTTTGTCTATATTCAGTCCCTTTTCACAGTCATACCCTCCTCACATGCTTGTGGTGATCCACAGACCAAATCACAGCCCAGGAGAGTAGTCAGATCCTCTCATACAACACTGAAGGAACTGGGTTCCATGCAATGGTTTCCCAATAATACTCAAAAGCTTGGGTAGAACCCCAAAACCAGGGCACAGCCCGGGGAAATTAGTAAACAGAAAAAAAGAACCTGACTATAGACAATTACTTTGGTCCGATGGAGGACCCAAACACACACTCAGAAGAGGACAGATTTCCAGGTTCTGCATCTAAAGCTTAGAAGAAAAATAGGAGTTGGGCTCAGGCTATGGCAAAGCTCAAAAATGATTTTTAAAATCAAGTAGGGGAGGTAGTAGAAAAATTGGGATGAGAAATGAGAGAGATATAGGGAAAAACACAAAAATGAAGTAAGCAGCTTAGTCAAGGGGATCCCAAAAAATACTGAAGAAAATAACATGTTAAAAACCAGTTTAGGTCAAATGGAAAAAAGCAATCCAAAATGTGACTGAAGAGAATAATACCTTAAAAAGCAGAATTGGCTGGATGCTAAAGGAAATAGAAAAGCTCTCTGAAGAAAACAAGTCTTTCCAGTACAGAATGGAGCTAAAGGAATCTGATGACTTTGCAAAGAACAAAGAAACAATAATATAATAACAAAAGAATGAAAACTAGAAGAAAACATGAAATATATAATTTAAAAAACAACTGATCTGAACAAACAGCTCCAGAAAAGTCAAGTTAAAAATTTTTGGTCTACCTGAAAGTCATGAACAGGAAAAGACCCCTGAGTTCATTTTTCAAGAATTTCTATAGGAAAATTGCCCTAATAGCCTAGAAGCAGAGGGTAAAATAGAAATTGAGAGAAAATCTACCAATCTCCTCCTGAAAGAAATCCAAAAAATACACCCCCAGGAATATTATAACTAACTTCCAGAACTCCCAAATCAAAGAGAAAATATTACAAGCAGTCAGCAGGAAATATCATGGAGCTACAGTCAGGATCAATCAAGACCTAGTAGGATCCACATTAAGGTCTCATAGGGCTTGGAATACAATATCCTGGAAGGCAAATGAGATTGGAATGCAACTGAGAATCAACTACCAAGCAAAAATAAACATCCTCTACTAGGGGAAAAAGTGGACTTTCAGTGAGACAGGGGAATTTCAAATGTTCCAGTTGAAGTGACCAAAGCTGACCAGAAAGTTTGATCTGTCAGTACAGGATTCAGATGAACCATAGATAGGGTAGACAAGAATGGTAAATTATGAGGGATTTAGTGATGATGAACTGTGTATATTCCTGAATGGGAAGATGATACTGATAATATTCATATGTACCATCTCATTTATAAAACAGTTTGATGGATCATCTATAGACAAGGCACAGGAGAGAGCTGAAATTGAAGATATAATATACTGTAAAAATGGAGTCAATAGGTGAAAGGGAAATGTACTTGGAGTAAGAAAAAGAAGAGATAGAATTGACAAAGATAATTTATGTAAATGAGTCATGAAATAGCTTTTGCAATGATATAGAAAGGGGGAAATGAGGGGGAATGAGGGAGTCTTCATTCTCATTGGAAATTACTCAGAGAGGAAACAACACACTTACTTAATAGAGTATAGAAATCTAGAAGAGAAAGGGGACAGGGAGAAGGGGGGTGGAATGTAGATGATAGAGAAAAGGGTTGATAATGGGAGAAGATAGTCAGTTACAACACATTTTACTTTTCACTTTTTGCAGGGTGGTGGGAATTGAGTAACCTGTCCAGGACCACAGGGCTAGGCAGTTGCTGGGTCTTGGGGCTGGGACGTAGACTTGGAGCCTTTTGGCCCCAGGACTGTACTGTCTGCTGTGCTACAGAACACTTTTGAAGAGGGAAAAAGTGAAAGGAGAGAGAAAAGATAATAAATAGTAGTGGGTAGGAATGGTTGGAGGAAATTACAATTGGCAACAGCAACAGTGGAAAAATATGGAAGTACTTTCTGATGGACTTAGGATAAAGAATGAAATCCACCCCAGAGACAGAGCTGATGGTATCGGAACCCAAACTGAAGCACAAAGTAACAAAAACCACAGAAAGATAAAACAAGTGAAGCAACTTTCATTTTTCTAGTTGTCATTATTAAAGGAATATATAATAATGGAGAGAAAAAAAATAAGTTCACCTGACTGCACATGAAAAACCTACAATAAATTGCTTTCCTTCCCAAACAGAAAATAAGGGAAGAATGGAAAGGAGGGGAGAAATTGAAATTCAATTTTTAAATGTGAATTTTAAAATTAACTTTCATATGCAATCTAAAAATAAAATATAAAACTTTTCACATTAAAAAAGAAGTTATAGGATCTTGGAAAATCATAGCTATAAAGTTATATGAATAAGAGAATAACTTATTACCAAACAAAAGTGAGAAATGATTTCATGAAGCAAAATATATCATTTTGGTTACATGAAATTAAAAAACATTTTGTACAGGAACTTAGGTGGCACAGTGAATAGAACACCAATTTAAACAAGTTATTTAACCCCATTGCCTTAAATAAATCTTTTTATTTAAAAATGTATTTTATAGTCTTGAAGTTATGTCCATAGGGCAAGAAAGCTATGCATGCTCTTTGATCCAGTAACACCATTGATAGATCTGTATCCCAAAGAGATCATAAAAATGGAAAAAAAGAGGAAAGCAAGCTGGTTCAATGGATATAGCACTGGTACTGTAGTCTGTAGGAGCTGAGTTCAAATCCAGCCTCAAATATTTAATAATTGCCTAGCTGTGTAACCCTGGAAAAATCACTTAATTCCATTGTCTTAAATATTTTTTTTAAAAAATGAGAAGACTCACACGTATAAAAATATTCATATCGGCTCTTTTGGTAGTGAAAAGGAATTGAAACATGAGGGTTTGTCCATTAATTGAGGAATTGCTGAAAAAATTGTGTTATATGAATATGATAGAGGAATATTGTTCTATGTGAAATCATGAGGGATTGGACTTCAAAATAGCCTCAAAAGACTTGCATGAACTGATGATAAATAAAGTGAGAAGAAACATGAAAATATTCTTCACATTAACAGAAACAATGCATGATGATCAATTATGACACATGTAATTGCTCTCAAAAATTCAGGGATTAAGGACAATTCTTAAGAACGTGGAATAGAATATACCATCCATATTCAAAGAAAAATCTAAGGAGTCTGAATGTAGACCAAAGCATACTATGTTCACTTTTTAAAACATTTTTCTCAAATTTTTTCCGATAGTTCTGATTTTTCTTTCACAGCATGACTGATATGGAAATTAAATATGATTGTACATGTGTAATCTATAATAGAATACTTGCTGTCATTAAGAAAGGGAACGAGGGGCAGCTAGGTGGCGTAATAGATAGAGCACCAGCCCTGGAGTCAAGTGGATCGGAGTTCAAATATGACCTCAGACACTTAATTACCTAATTGTGTGATCCTGGGCAAGTTACTCAACCCCATTGCCTTAAATAAATAAAAAAAGAGAAGGGAGGGAAGTGAGGGAGATAAAAAAATGTGGAATGAAAGCATACAAAAAGATGAATGTCACACTGATTTAAAAACACTACCTCCTTAAAAAGGGGGACAGGAAGGAGAGGGGAGAAGGGAGGGGATTGAATGGGGTAAATCCCATTACATTAAGAGGTACAAAATACCTATGGGAATAGAGGGGAAGAAGGAAGGTGATGAGAAACACTGAATCTTCTTCTCATCAAACTTGGCTTCAAGGTACACACATACTCAGTTAACTTAAAAAAAATCTAACCTTTCAAGTATTAAAAGGGGAAAAGGGGAGGTAGTGGAGAAAGGGAGGGGGAGAACAAAGGGAACTAATAGAGGGAAGAGAGGGAAAAAAGACAAAAAAGGAAAGGGGTAAGAAAGGGAAGGGAGTTGGATATAGGAGGGCCAACACACTGAAGGGGTTGGTATTCAGAAACAAAATACTGGAAAATAAGATTGGGGGGAAGGGGGAAAAATACAAACCCAGGGAAGATCTCATGAAGGGCAATAAAGAGTAAGTAATTATAACTTTGTATGTGAATGGGATGAACACTCGCTTAAAATGTAAGTGAATAGCAGAGTGGATTAAAAATCAGAATCCTACAATATGCTGCTTACAAGAAACTCATTTGAAGCAGAGAGATACATGTAGAGTAAAGGTAAAAGGCTGGAATAAAATATATTTTGCTTCAGATGATGAGAAATAAATGACCTTTAGATGTTTGGTAGAATTCATTTGCAAATCAATCTGACTTAATCTGAAACCTGGAAAGACCTCTTGAAGAGCTCAAAAAAAATTTAAAACATCAAGTAAAAACCTGTGAAAAGAAATTCAAGAAAATTTAAATAATGTATAAAAAGAAGCACACAAATTAACTGAAGAAAAGAGTTTCTTTAAAAATTACAATTGAGCAAATGGAAAAAGAAAAAATTCCTTTAAAAATGCAATTGGTGGGGTGGAGTCAAGATGGTGGCATGAAGGCAGCATTTCTCAAGAACTCCAATCCCCCAAACCCCCCAAAACAAAGGATGGCTCTAGCCAAAATTTAGAGGGGCAGAACCCACAGAAAGAGTGAGTGATACATTTTCCCAATCCAGGGTGTCTTAGAACTTCCGCGGGAAATATTCCTTTCAACAGGATGGAGCAGTGGTTGGGAAAAAAGCTGAGACACAGCCCAGCCCAGCCCAGCCTAGCCCAGGAATCACCAGGAACAGCTTGAAGGTGTGTGGAGAGAATTTTGCTCCACCTGGGTGAGTGTGGAGTGAGGAGAACCCATCACAGAACCTGCAGTGAGATTCGAGATTCAGGAGGAAGCAGCCTGCACCCCCAGAGATGGTAAAGGAAGTCTCTAGAGACTTCTCTGCTCTCCCTGGGATAGGACTTTGATGCTTGCCTACACTCAGATATTGCAGTTTGGGCTTCCATACTAAATAACCAAGCTGGATCTCTCTTTATAGCTCCAGGGCAGATGGCAGTGCTATGGTCATCTACATACCAAAGCACAGGTTAGAGAGCATAAGACCTTGGAGGAATAAAGGTCCCAGTGTGGTGTGCCGCCCCCCCCCCAAGAAAAAAACCCAAATCCTTGGAAGTTCTGTAAATTAGTCTTGAGCTGAGGAAATGTGTAAATAACAGAAAAGGAAGAATTTGACCATAGAGAATTACTTCAATCCCATGGAAGATCAAAACACATACTCAGATGATGACAAAATCAAAGTTTACATGTCCAAAACCTCCAAGAGAAATAGAAAATGGGCTCAGACCATGGATGAGCTCCAAAAAGACTTTGAAAAGCTATTAAGGGAGGTGTAAGAAAAATTGGGAGGAGAAATGAGTGTGATGCAGAACAATCAGGAAAACCAAATCAAAAGCTTGGTGAAAGATATACAGAAAAATACCGAAGAAAGCAATATGTTAAAAATCAGTTTAGGTCTGATGCAAAAAAAAGCAAAGCAAAAGGTAAATGAGGAGAAGAATACCTTAAAAAGCAGAATTGGCCAGCTGGAAAAGAAGATAAAAAAGCTCTCTGAAGAAAATAACTCCTTCAAATGTAAAATGGAAGTAAAAGAAGCTGATGACTTTGCAAGATATCAGGAAGAAATAAAATTCTACCAAAAAAGCCCCAAATTAGAAGAAAATATGAAATATCTCATTGGAAAAAACAACTGACCTTGAAAACAGATCCAGAAGAAATAATTTTAAAATTATTGTGCTATCTGAAAGCCAGGACTAGGAGAAGAGTCTAGAATTCATTTTTTAAGAAATAATACAGCAAAATTGCCCTGAGATCCTAGAAGTTGACAGCAAAATAGAAATCGCAAGAATTCACTGGTCACCCCCTGAAAGGGATCCCAAAAGAAAAACATCCAGGAATATTATTGCCAAATTTCAAAACTCCCAAATCAAAGGGAAAATTCTAAAAGCAGCCAGAAACAAACAATTCAAGTACTGAGGCTCCATAGTCAGGATTACTCAGGATTTAGCAGCTTCTACATTAAAGACTCATAGGTATTAGAATATGATATTCTGGAAGGCAAAAGAACTTGGTTAACTACAGAGAATCAACTACCCAGCAAAACTGAACATCCTCTTTCCAGGGAAACGATGGATTTTCAATGAAACAGGGGACTTTCAAACTTTCCTATCAAGATGACCAGAGCTGAACAAAATGTTTGATCTCCAAATACAGGACTCTGGTGAACCATAGAGGGAGTGGAAGAGAGGGACTAACTATGAGGAATTTGATTATGTTGCACTGTTTGCATTCCTGCATGGGAAGAAGATATTGATAACTCATATGAACTTTCTCATTTATAAGAGCGGTTAGAAGAAGCATATATAGACAGCACATAGGAAGGAGTGTAATATAATGGTACGATTTGGTAAAGGGATGGAGTCAAAGGGCGATGGGGGAAAGTACTGGAAGGAAGGAAACGGAGATGAAGAAGCTGAGAGATTTCACATAAGAGTAAAAAAAGCTTTTTTCAATAGAGTGGAGTCGGGGGAAAACAAGGGGGGTGAGTGAGCCTTCATTCTCATCAGGAATGGCTTAGGGAGGAAATAACATACATACTCAATATGGTGAGGAAATCTTGCCCTGGAGAAGGAAGGGAAGAAAGGGATAGGAGGAGGGGGAATGGGGGTGGAAGGGGGAATAGGCGACAGAAGAGAGGGAAGATCAAGGGAGAGGGTACTCAGATTCAACACACTTTTGGACAGGGCCAGGATGAAAGGATAATGAAAATAGAGTAAATGAGAGTGAGGAGAAAAAAGTGAAGGTACAGCTAGTAATAGCAGCTGAGGGAAAAATATTGAAGCAACTTCTCTGGTGGACTTATGATAAAGAAGGCAAATCAACCCAGAAACAGAACCATTGAAATCTGAACACAGGCTGAAGTACAATTTTTTTTCTCTCTCTCTATTCTTGAGGTTTCTCATCTTCTTGGGGGGGGGGGTTATGTTTATTCTTATGTTTACTCTTATAACATTCTATCTACATCAATGTATGGCATGGAAACAATGTAGAGACTTCAGACAGCCTTCTGGCGGGGGAGGGAATAGAAGATGAGGGGAAATTGTAGAATTCAGAGCCTTGCAAAAAATGATGGATACATGTTACTATTGTATATAATTGGAAAACAAATAAAATGTTAAAATATTTAAAAAGTGCGATTGGCCAAATTAAAAACACATTTTAAAATACTAAGATATGGGACAGCTAGGTGGCATAGTGGATAAAGCAAAGGCCCTGGAGTCAGGAGGAATTGAGTTCAAATCCAGCTTCAAACACTTAACAATTGCCTAGTAGTGTGACCTTGGAGAAATCATTTAACCCCATTGTCTTAAAAAAATTAACAAATAAGATAAAAAGACTAAGAAAATAATTCCTTAAAACTATATATAAGTCAGCATGTACAAGCTAATGACTTTATGAGATTTCAAAAAATCAATTCAACAAAATAAAAAATAGAAGAAAATGTAAAATACACATTGTAAAATGTAAAATAATGGCCTGAAAAATAAAATCAGTAGGTAAAATTTAAGAATTGTTGAACTACATGACAGCCATGATTAAATAAAAATAAGTAAATGACCTGGAAAAAAAAATATCTCAAGAAATCATCAAGGAAAACATCCCTAATATCCTAGAAGCAATACTAATTGAAAGAATTGACTGATGACCTCCTGAAAGAGACCCCAAAATGAAAATTCAAGAAAACATTTCAAATATCAAGTCATCACAGTTAGAATTATACAGGACTTGTCAGCATTAGCATTAAAGAATTAAAGAGTCTGGAATATGAGCACAAAAAAAGTTAATTACAACCAAGAAGCAAAACCCAAGAAAAACTGAGCATACTCTTTCAGGAGTAAAAGATAGGTTTTCAAAGAGGAGGGAGGAAATAACATACATACTCAATACGGTGAGGAAATCTTGCCCTGGAGAAGGAAGGGAAGAAAGGGATAGGAGGAGGGGGAATGGGGGTGGAAGGGGGAATAGGCGACAGAAGAGATGTTTCCCTGGAAAGAGGATGTTCAGTTTTGCTGGGTAGTTGATTCTCTGTAGTTAACCAAGTTCTTTTGCCTTCCAGAATATCATATTCTAATACCTATGAGTCTTTAATGTAGAAGCTGCTAAATCCTGAGTAATCCTGACTATGGAGCCTCAGTACTTGAATTGTTTGTTTCTGGCTGCTTTTTTTTCAGTGAAATTTTCATACTCCAATAAAAGGCTATCAAGGACCATATACATAATTCAATACCCATTTATGATTGATTATAATACAACTTGTACTATAAAATAAGAAAAAATGCAACTTAGTTTGAGTGAATGTGACCTAGACCAAAGGTATCCCCTGAGTTACAGGTTGGACACACCTGATAGAGTCTTAATTTAATGCTGTTTCTGAAGTAAACTAGGGAGAGATTAGGCAACTTATTTTCTTTATCATCCTTTCTCTAAATCTCTAAAGTCCCTCTTACTTCATTACTGTGATTTCACTCATAAAATTAGAGAGATATCTGTATTCCTCAAAATAAAATAACTATAGAGCTTATAAAATTTTCTTTTTTTCTTTTTAATATAATATTTAAGGCTTTTAATTAGGAGTAAATTTAATCTATTGCTTTCATATAAATTGAAGCAATTACTGATGATGTAGAGTGAATTAGTTGTGTTTATACTGGACTAATATATTTTCATTAAAAGTATGTTTTCTTCTATTCTTTTTTTTTAATTTTATATACTTCAAAGAAGTTAGTTCTAATTTTACTTTCAAAGATTTTGAATTGGAAGAAGTTTCATAAGAAATTATTTTAGAAGCTTTCATTGTCAAGTATTGGCTAATTGATTTTCTTTGCACCTAATGGGAAACTTAGGAGAACCACAAATTTGCCCAAAGGAAAGAACATGTTAAGGAACATTTGCTCTTTCTTATCCAGTTCCATTTTTAGTATGTTCCTTCATTAAACCTGAAATATGAACAAGATTCATCAACAATGAGTTACTAAGAGCACCAATTAACTGCAAATATTTAAATTTAGATTTTAAACATGACAGAAGCACATATAACTTACTAGAAAAGGATATTAGTAGACATCTATCTAATCTATTCATAAGAGCAATAGCAACTAAACCTTTGGTAGATGAAAAATTTACTAATAATTTGGGAATTTTTTCTCCTTTGGGGATCCAACAAGTAGACATTCAGTCTTTGCTTTATATTTTCTATATGGGTCAATGCACTCTCTTTCTAATTAGTTCATTTTAAATTTGGTTAGATTAAGAGGTTTTTTTCATTCATAGTTTCCTGAATTATCAGACAGAATTTTGCCCTTTTCATCAACATGAATCTATTTTTCCAGCCCTACCCCTTGTGATGAAATGGAACATGTTTACTTCCTCCTGCAAAAGTATATATATATATATATATATATATATATATATATATATATATATATATATATATATATATAAACAGATATACATAAATATAGAGATATAGATATTTAGATGATATATATTCCATTTTGGCCACATGGCAACAATTATAAGAATGCTTTTCTCTCTAATGTTGTAAGCAGAAATTTAAAAAAAATTTTATAAGCAAAGAAGCTAATGTTTAGCCCATTCACTGATTTGAATATAGTTACTAAATCCTTCACTCATTGGATCGAGTAAGAGAATGTGCTGTAAGGTAAATAGCTTGACATCATGTGTCTCTAAAAGCATGACTCCCATCTTTGGACTTTTCACTTATTCTTCTTTATTCTAAATGAGGGGATGGAAATCTCACAAACATGTTTTTTCCCCTATGGTCATTAGGAGAATATTCTGGTATCCCAGCATTATAGAACAGTATTCAAGTTTAAATGTTGTCGACATCCTGGCATCAATTCCCTGAAGTTCTAGATACACTCCCCCAAAAGCTCAAAAGAAGGAATGATGTTGTCATTGGATTTGACCTTGTTGTGAAAAATGTTAACTAATAAATCAGGTAAGTTTTGAGCTTACAAATCCAGAAACTGAGACAGAGTAAGGGAAATTATGGCCCAGAAGTATTGATTAGAAATATTTGTATATTCCTTCTTCCTAAATATTTGATGCAACTATCCCATTGTAAAAGCTAATTGAAATTAAATAGTTAAATAAAACTAAGGCTTTAGTTTATCAAGTCCTTACAATGAGGAAATTTGGTTGTCTAGGTGTTAATGACAGTAGACCCCAATCTATCAGTGTTACCTCCTGGAAACCTAAAGGGATCTACAGCCTACTTCTAGGAGGAAAAAGTCAGAGAATAAAGACTATAGCATGATTAGCTGATCTTATATGTTATAACTGAATGGAACTTTAAAATTAGAGTTCAACCTTTGACCTTTACATATGAAAGAACTGAAACACAAATAGGTAATGATCTTATATTCCTAAGATATGGAACTCTTCATGAATGCTTCTTATTTGTATTCTCTATTTCCATTAGTGATTTATTTTTGTGTTTTCAAGAAAATACTCTTGCTACATTTTTAGTCTTTGATTAATATCATAAAATATATACACATATCTATGCATATACTAATAATCATGCTGAATGACTGATTTGGCTATACTATATCATGTCTCCTATACTGGTAGAGAATTATTTTATATCTTCTACAGTAAAAATACAAATTTGTTAACACAAATTATTGTTATTCCCTTCAGAATCTTTCAAGTATGGTACATATTCAGAAAATGCCCCACACCAGATAAATGGAAAAGTTGCTAGGGAACTCAGTATCTATAGCTATAAAATGAGGAAGTTAGTACTGCATTGCTTCATGGTCCCCTCTTAGGGTAAATCAATGATCTGTTAACTAAAATTATTCATGTTGTGGCTCAAACAAAGAAAAACTATTCCACCCAAATGAATCTCTTTTTATTCCTTTATATCTTTATTTTTGCTATTCCTCTTCCCCACCATGCTGATAATTCAGCAATACAAATTCCTATACTAATGCTGTGCTGCTCCCATAGGGCCCTTTTGTCAGCTGCAAGGGAACAGGATGAATATGTTTAGGCAGTGGAAAGGAAAGCAAAAAGAAAGTCATACCATCATATGGTCATTTGATTATAGTTTTAGATTTTCATTTAGAAAGTGACATTTGAAACCATCTAGAATAATTTGACAAAAAAGGAAACTGAGATTCAGAAAATTTAATTAACCTCTACACAGTCATTGATTGAGAAACCAAGAATATAGCTAATACTCTCAAAATCATGTTTTTATTGTGACAGAGTAATAGACATAACCATAGACTCATAGCAAGGACTGGGAAGGATCTCAGGAGTTACTGTGCATGGTCTCCTATTTTAAAGATGAAGTTAAGTGACTTATCCATTTTATATATATATATATATATATATATATATATATATATATATATATATATAACTAATTTGTATTAAAGAAGAAAATGAAAATTGTAGCATGCCTCTTAATGCAAGATCTTCAATTAAATGATTAGGTTTTTCTTTTAAGATATGGATTGGAATAGTGATAGCAGTCTATAAATTTATATACTTCCAAATTAATATGAAGATTCAGGAAATAATAGAGTTGAATAGGAATCAGTTGGAAGTTAGGTAGGAAAATGGACAATGGGTCCAAACTGAGGAAGATAGATAATAAAAGCATAATCAAACTTTTGATGCTGAGTTAGAGGTCATCATTTTATGTATGGATCAACTGCTAGTGGTGCATTGGATAGAGCAATGAATTCAAATGACACTTTGCAGACTTCCCTATGTGACCCTAAGAAGGTCAGTTAGCCACTGCCTACATCAGCTTGCTCATCTGTAACAAGGAAATAGTAACAGTGCATCTAATTGTCAAAGCTCTTGTGAAGATAATGAGATAATATTAGTGAAAAAGTTTAACAGTGCCTTATATACAGAAAAGGTTTAATTTCCTTCACCACTCTTCTGAATCTGAAACCTCTCTTTCTCTCTCTCTCTCTCTCTCTCTCTCTCTCTCTCTCTCTCTCTCTCTCTCTCTCTCTCTCTCACACACACACACACACACACACACACACACACAAACACACACACAAAGACCAATAGGTAGCAGAGATAATTCCAGAAATGAGATAAAAACACAGGTCTGCTACAAACCAATAAAATGTACCTGCCATTAGATTATATATTTCAAAGCTCAAAGAAATCATGAGATCTCTGAGATTTTTGATTTTTGAGATGATGTCTTTCAGTATTTGATTTTCATAAGAGGAAATTAAGAGAAAAGAAACAAAATTTTTATGACTTGCTCACGGTCACTCTGGTAGATAGTAAACAGAGGTTGGATAAGAACAAGGGATCCTTAGTCCTTATTCAGTTATCTTTGCATCATTCCCTTTATCTCTTAAACTACAACTTTAATGGCAAGAATAACATCCTATGCACAATCCCAACTGTATAATCTTGGTTTTGTGGTCCCTTAATTGGATCATAGCATATATTTTCAAAGGAATAACATCACACGCATCTATTTTTTTCATCATTACATGTCAGTCTTTCTTTGAAATGTGAAAATAAATATGAATTCCCTACTGACTTTGCTCTTTTCTTCCCCTTCTTTTCTCTTTGCAAACACTGAATCTTCTCCCCTGCAGTGCTAGTGGCATTCAAGTAAATACAATTTCTTTCATTTGCTGCCTTGCTGTGCCCCAGCAACTTCAATGATATCTCTAGGAATTTCCACGACTCAAGGATCACTGGGAATTTGCTATTGCTAGACGCTTGGCAAAATGATGCTCCTGAACAGAAATACACATCACATTGTAGATTTTTTATCATGAGTAAAAGAATGCCTGAGTTGGTTCAGGCTAAAGCAAAATGTAACCCCCAAATCTTATGTCAAGCACCTTTAGGCAAAACTTTGACATGGAAATGCATTTTCTCTTCAATTGAATTATTTTTCTTTTTGTTAATATTACTCTTCATAACTTCTTTTATGGAACCATATCTGGTATAGCTACTTATTTGTCCTTCAGTTCTTCAAGTATTTTGAAGTTTCATAGAGAGAGAGCTGGAAGGAATTTTAGGATTAACTAAATCAACCATTTCACTTTACAGGTGAGAAAAATGTAGACCAAAGCAATTAAGAGCATGGTTGGCTCACTGTCCCTCATGTAAGAGTGGAGATTCAGAATTTGAATCATAGTTTTCTGACACAAAATTCATTATTCTTTTCAATGTCTCTTTTCTCACCACTTCCAATTTGTTGATATTGCCTCATTTGGGAAAATTGGGCTAATTCTGGATTGAAACAATCTGGCTTCACATCTTTCTGATGCTCACATCATGCGACACATTAGGCAAGACACAAAGCTTCCTTAAGAAAAAAAGCTAGGTTTAGTATTTTAAATTTGACTTCAGATATTTTCTAGATGTGTCACCTTGGATAAATCATCTCCATTTGACTTAGCTTTTGCATATGTGAAATGGGATAAGTATTTCCTTTCTAGAATTTCTGTGAAAATCAAATGAATTAAAAAATGTAAAATATTCATCATAGTGTCTGGCACAAGGCTTAGATGAATCTTCGCTAATTTGTTGCTGTTAAAATTGAGAAGTTACATTATTGAATGGGTCTTTGATGTCTCTCTGAGCTCTAGATCGATTTTTCTATAATTGGATATTTTACTTTCTAATGTTTACATATATATCTTTTGTTATACATTATAATATATTATAGATAAATTATTTTTCAGACATATTTATTCCTCATGCAGTTATTTCTTTTGAAAATATACAATATATTTATCTATACTATATGTGACACATATGTAAATATGCAAATTCATAGAGGTGTTTGTGCATATATGGATAGATATAGATTTATATAGACATATGTATATGTTTAAATATATAATCACATAGAGATACTTCCTACATTATATAAAACTGACTTTTCAAAGAGAAGAATAGTTGCTGGATACATTTTCCAAGCTTCATAGGAAGGTTCAATACAACCTGTTCTAAAAATACCACCCCTTTCACCCTCAGTTATATGAGATAAGACTGTTCTAATAATTCTTTTGTAATGTGTTGTTTCTGCAGACACATTTTCAATGACAGATGAAACACTAAGAAACCTTCTATCATGCTGACCAATGCATTTTTTCTGCTCACCTTTCTTTCCAATTTAAACTACATCTACCATATGGTAGAAAAGGAATCAATAGTTTAGTATTGTCAACTCTGACTTGTTGAGCATTAGCTATCCAATGACAAGGTACAGAAGCAGACTTCAGTTCACTATTAATGTTCTATGTTCAACTGAATCTAATTTTTCAACAATGGATTATGAACTATATGTTTGGAGGCTGAAAGATATAGATAGTTAATGTTTTTTTATCTATCAATGATACAATGCTTTTTTTCTTTACATAACTAATTTTGATGGCTTTCTTAGTGTAATGAACAGGCAGAGTGAAAACACTGCAAGTCCTATGTAGATACCCAAAATCATCTAATGAGTAATATAAACTGATGCTTTGTGTATATGGAGTCAAATTATAATGCTATATGCATAAATAAATAGTACATAAATAATGGATAGATAGGTAGATATACAGACAGATAGATAGATACATAGATAGATAGATAGATAGATAGATAGATAGATAGATAGATAGATAGATAGATGCAACCTTGGAAAGTATAGAGGATGCTACTTTATGTAGCATCTTTCTCTCTCTCTCTCTCTCACACACACACACACACAGACACACACACACACACACACACACACAAAATCTGTCTCTCTGTCTCTCTCTGTCTCTCTCTCTGTCTCTCTGTCTCTCTGTCTCTCTGTCTCTCTGTCTCTCTCTCTCTCTCTCTCTCTCTCTCTCTCTCTCTCTCTCTCTCTCTCCTTTCTCTCTGTCTCTGTCCCTGTCTCTTTGCTTGCCTCTCTGTCTCCATACACAAACACACACACGGTCAAACAGACAAATACACAAATACATAACACATACACATGTACATCAGAAGCTAGGTAGCCTTGTGTAAATATATAGAGATATATAGATATAGATCTGTATCTAATCACCTCTCTCTCTCTCTCTCTCTCTCTCTCTCTCTCTCTCTCTCTCTCTCTCTCTCCTCTCCCTTTCAGTCAATACCATCTATCCTCTCATCTCTTATGAAGAATATAAACTCAATATTTCTCTAGGCTTAGTTAGGTTGTTCTAATTCTCTTAATTTTGAAGATATGTTCCTCAAAATATGCCATCACCATATGTTGGATTTAGATAATCTAAGAGTCCTATATGTTATAATCTTGAAGGGAAATGCAATTCTTCTACTTACTACTGTAATTCTTGAGTTCCCATTCCCATGTGTGTTTCTCTAAACAACCAATATCCAAAAATAATTGCATTCTCAGATATTAAAAATAATCATTTTCTTACAACAAAGTAAAAAAATAATATATATGCTAATAAAGTAAATTAATAAATAATAAAGTATATCCTATTACACATGTAAAACTGAATTACATTTTCACACAAATGCAGTCAATATATGTAAGAAGTAAGAGTAATCATACATTTAGAGATACTTGGGAAGGAAACACATAAGGATGGAAAATTGATGAAATCTATAATAACTCACATTTCAGGACTATAGGCTTTGATATTATTGGCTCATTGAATAAAATATTAACCACAGAAAAATTGCTTCTCTCCTCACTACTTGACTGTTGTTTTTCCTGATTCCAAATTTCCTAATTCTTCTGTAACTAAATCTTTTCTCCACTCAAGCAGACCCTCTACAAGATCTGTCTAATGACTGCCACAATTATATGGATATCTCAAAAGTGCTAACATTTTTTAATCATTAGTGTCTTTCTTTAGGTTAGAGTAATACAAAGCTCAGTACACTACCTATGTCATTTACCCATCAATCCAGTGAGTCATTCACTCTCAAGGATGTTATGTTGACTGATCCAAACATAGCTCTTAGAAACAGAGGTCAGATTGTTGCATTTATTTTTTAAATTAGAGAAATATTTTATTTCTTTTTCAAATTACATAGAATGGATTTTTTTGAAAGATTTTGAGTTTTAACATTTATTTTTAAGATTTTTGCAAGGCAAATGGGGTTAAGTAGCTTGCCCAAGGTCTCAAAGCTAGGTGATTATTAAGTGTCTGAGGCTGAATTTGAACTCAGGTTCTCCTGACTCCAGGGCCAGTGCTCCATCCACTGCACCACCTAGTTGTACTGAGTTTTACAATTCTATCTCCCTCCTTCCCTTCCCTCCTCCCCTGACAGAAGGCAAAATGACAGACACATTTAAAGAATGGACCAGCATACCAAAGCAACTGAAAAGTTTTCTTTCCCTTTCCTTATCATGACAGCAGTAGCAGCAGAGAGCCATAAGCATTTATAAACAAGGTGCATTTTTTGACCAAACTCAAGAGATTCTGAAGATGTATAATAAAATTTATAAAATGATATAAATATAATAATTTTCATTGGATCTCTTGGCTAATGAAGTGAATTTATGTCATTTAAATTAAGAATCAATCAACTAAAGCCTTTTACCTCTTGACTCTCATACTTCAACTGTCATATCTTCAGTTCTTTCCTGTTCATTTTCTATAATTTATTCATTTATTTATACATTATTAAAAAAGTCTTGTTGTAAGAGAAACATAATCCTCTCTACCCTCACAAGAATAGAAGAACCTCACAAAAAATAAAATGATAGAGAAAGAAAAAAATCTACTTCAGTGTGTGTGTTCAGATGCCATCAACTCTATCTCTGGAATGGATCATTCTTTATCACAAGTCCATCAAATAAGTCACTTCCATATTTTTTCCCACAGTTGTTATTGCTAATTTTATTTCCTTTCATCCATTTCTCCTCACTCCCATTTATACCATTTTCTCTCTCCTTTCACTTCATCCACCTTAAAAGTGTGATGTGGGGCAGCTGAGTGGCACAGCAGACAGAGCACTGGCCCTGAGGTCAGGAGGACCCAAGCCCAAATCATGTCCCAGACACCCAACTAACACCAAGTCACCAGGACCTGGGCAGGCTACCCAATCCCACCATCTTGCAAACAACAAAAAAAGTGTATTGTTTCTGACTACCCTCTTCCTTGATCATCTTTCTCCTCTCTCACCTCTCCCCCCTCCCCTCCCCCACTTTCCCCCATACCCTTCCTATCTTTTTCCCTTTCTGTGGCCTGTTACAGTGTTTGCTCTGGAGAAGGTCATGTTCTTCCCAAGCAATGGGAGGGCGGGGGGGGGGGTGGAACTAAGGTGGAAACAATGAGCATTGGCTGAAAACAACAGGGCTCATGGTCCAGGTCTTCCAAACCAGCCAAACTGATGGGATAGTTGTCTAGGCACAGTGTTGGAGCTCTTCTTTCCACCCACTGTGCACACAGCAAATGCTTCTGCTGCTGTTCTCAGGTTAGTCCCTTGGTTTCACCCCCACTGCTCCTGCACTGGGTTTTTTTTCTCTGTCCCCAGCTTGCCCATGCTCCCCAATGCAGGATGTTTTCCTCAGTTCTTCGCTAGGTTCTGTAAATCCAAAACCTGTTAACAGGCTTAATTCATGTTAGTTTTGCGGGAAAGTCAGGGAAGTGTCTGGCTTTTCTTTGCCATCTTGGCTGGAAATCAGTTACGGTACATAAAACAGGGAAAATAATGAAAGGAAAACAAATATTCATTAAGTTTAGTGTGAGAATCAATGTATTTATTAATGAATCTAAAAGATATTAAATAGAAAAATAAATAAATAGAATATATTTTTTATTTTTCTTTAATATTGTATAGTCATCAATGAAGATGATATAATAGAAATTCTGGTTCAGGAATATGATATAGTAGTGATGCAAAAATTAAATTATCCAGAGATGGATAGGGGTTCTCTTTCTGTTGAAAACAAAGAATTTAACAACTTCATGACTCACTTTAATAATATTTTCATACTCCTAAAGCTATAGAAATAGCAAAGAGAAAATATATTCTGTATCTTGTTCTCCATAAAAAGAAAACCAAAAAAAAAAAAAATACTAGTATGTGAAGTGAAGATTATAGAAACTGTGGTGGGGGGAAAGTAGTTGTTCATCTCTCCCTTTAGTCTGTGTATATATATAAAGAAAAACAAAGTCAGACCCCCTGCTCTGGCCCTCAGTTTCTTCATCTATGTAAAGAAACTAAGGCCTAAAAGAGAAAACTAGTGACTTACTATTTAATTACTTGTCACAGTGAGACCAGAGTCTATATTTTCGGCTCCTGCCACAAGCTCTTTTCCATCATTCTATTTCATTAATTGCATTAACTTGATAAATTTTCATTTCTTAACTTCTATGATTCTGACTTTTTTGGTTGCAATTCCTTTCCCTCATCTGTAAAATGAAGGAATTGAAGTCAATGTCTGATAACATCCCTTTAGGGTTGAAATCTATTGTCTGAAATGTATCCTAGATTTTGAAAAAAAATATATGAAATGGTTCAGAGGTAGACTAAATAATATCCTTCTATACAGCAGCCAGAAAGATATAGATAGATAGATAGATAATTAGAGATAGATATAGATAGATATAGATGATTGATATATAGATAGATATAGATATAGATATAGATATAGATATAGATATAGATATAGATATAGATATAGATATAGATATAGATATAGATATAGATATAGATATAGATATAGATATGGATAGGGATATAGATATAGATATAGATGATATAGATAGATATAGATATAGATATAGATATAGATATAGATATAGATATAGATATAGATATAGATATAGATATAGATATAGATATAGATATAGATATAGATAGATATAGATGATATAGAGATAGATTGAGAGATAGTACTCTAGATGTAATCTGACAAGGAATATTTATTTTTTGTCAAGGCAATGGAGTTATGATTTGCCCAAGGTCCCACAGTTAGATAATTATTAAGTGTCAGAGGCCAAATTTGAACTCAGGTCCATCTGACTCTAGGGCCAGTGCTCTATCCACTGTGCCACCTAGGTGCCCCAATTTTTAAAGAACTTATCTTGTATATCAGTCAGTAAATAAATGTGTACTAAGTACCCCCCAGTGAGCAGGGGTAGGAAATGACCAGCCACTCAAATATCTTTGCCAAGGAAACCCTGAAGGGAGTCAAAAATAGTCAGATTGAATTGAAATAATTCAAAAGCAATAAAATGTGCTTGGTCACTTCAGTATTTTATAACTAAAGGAAAATTCAATGATTTAGAAACCTGTGAAGACTGCATTTGGAGAAGAACACAGAGCAACAGCTGTATGGCACAGTGGATAAAGCATCACTCCTGGAAGTCACACACTTAACACTTACTAGCTGTGAGACCTTGGGCAAATCACTTAATCCCACTGTCTTGTAAAAATAAAAAAAAAAAAGGTCATGAGTTCAAATCCTATCTCTTGATACTAAAGTGATTTTAAACAAATTATTTAATCTCTTGGATCACAGTTTTCTTATCTGAGTGAATAAATTGAGGCCTGTAGATAAGACTAATGATTAGACAATCAATTAGTATCTTGAGAGATAAAAACTTAGACTTTTTATATCCCTAGGCTGTGCTCCCTTGTTTATCTCATTAATTGCATTCACTTGTTCAATCAACCCCAAACTTTCATTTCCTATCCTCTGGATCATTTTGGTTCCATAAAACATACTATGCCTTAAAAAGTGACATTTTTTTAAAAAAGGAAGGAAAAGGAAGTCTTTCAGTCTCTACGATGATCTTTTCCATTTGGTCATGTAATTGGATTTCACTCTCAAAACATTTTGCATTTATTTAGTCACAGAAACCTTCAGTGCCACCAGGAAAAAAATGCATATGCAGAAATTCACTGTGGCAATCCCTAAATAGTCAAATGGCATGTCTATTACTGAAAACTCATTAAATAAATTGCCTATATCAGGACAAATGTATGAAGAGACCTTTTCAGTCCCCTTTATGTTTCCAGCTTTTGGAGTCAAGAGAGAGTGAAGTGATAAATGTGTATCATTTGCCTGACTAATACTGTAATTCACAACTACCAGTTCCTATAAGTCATTATGCATCCTCATGGAGCAAGGTATGGGAATGATAAATTAATATCCCATAAAGTAACAATCTTCCTGAATGGCTACCTAAGTTGTTGAAGAAAAGCATTGCTTCATATATTACTTATAAATATTCTTATTTTGATCCAACATATTTGGTTGTTGTGTTTTTTGAGTTCCTAGGTAACAGAGCAATTTAAAAAAATGAAGTAGGACTAAACTATTGTTCTAATTATGGAAAATGGAGCAGGCAACTCTGCATAAACATTACCCCATCAAGTTCTACATCAATAATTTGGGGAGAAACAAGTAAATAGTTTAATGAAATGCTTGGCATAAGATATTTTTTTATTGCTGTTTTATAATAACTTTTGAAACTTTATGCAAATCATGTGCCCTCTTGAATTATCATTTTCATTACTATTGAGATTGCAGTCTGGGTCAGTGATTTTAACAACATTGGGGACTCCGGATGAGACTATCAATGGATATCAGCATCTCTTATGCAATTTAAAGACATATTTTCTTAGTACTAAATGTTTATACATATACATACAAGTCAGATAATTCTTATGATTCACATGAAGTACATAGACTTTATATGTCACTGTGAGGTCAACCAAGGATTTTGACTCAATGACTAGTTCAGTTTTCCCTATTTTGTACTCTTCCTGGAAATTATTATAAAGGTCATATGAGCCTAAGTTACCATTATGTCATTGTTGATTTTACTTTTGTTAGTTATATTTGACCTGGGCCTATAACAATTTTTGTGAGAAAACTGGTAGTAAAATAATCCCCTCATCAATAAATATATGTGTGTGTGTGTGTGTGTGTGTGTGTGTGTGTGTGTGTGTGTATGCAATTACCCCAGTTGACAAATGGTCAAAGCATATGCAAAGGCAATTTTCAAATGAGAAAATCAAAACAATTTCTAGTCATATGGAAAATATTCAGTATAAATCATTGCTGATTAGAGAATTGAAAATTAAAGCATCTTTGAGGTACCACCTCTAACCTCTCAGATATGCCAATATGACAAGAAAAGATAATGATCAATGTTGGAAGGAATGTGGGAAATCTGAGACACTAATGCATTTTTGGTGGAGTTGTGAACAAATCTAAACTTTCTGAAGAGCAATTTTGCCTAAAGGGCAATAAAAATGTGCATACACAGCAGTACCTCTACTGGGTTTATACCCTGAAGAGATCATGAAAAAGGTAAAAAACCCAAATGTACAAAATCTCTTTTTATAGTGGCAAAGCATTGGAAATTGAGGGGATGACCATTAATTTGGGGGAATAGCTGAACAAATAGTGGTATATGTATGTGATGAAACACTATTGTTCTATTAGAAAACAAGAGGGATGGGCTTTCAGAGAAGCCTGGAAAAACTTGCATGAATTGATGCTGGGATGAGCAAAATCAGAAGAATTTTGTACCCTAGCAACAATATGGGGTGCTGCTGAAACTTAATTGAATTGTTCATTGCATCAGTGTAATAATCAGGGACAATTTTAGGGGATCTGTGATGAGGAATATCATCTGTACCCAGAGAAAGAACTGTGGAGTTTAAATGAAGACCAAAGATCATTATCTTTAGTGTTTAACAAAGTCATCTAATGTGTCACATAATTTTGCTATCTCTTATATTTTCTTTCTTCCTTAAGGATATATATTTTCTTTCAACACAGTCAACTTTGATATACACATGGAAACATATGTGGACACATATCATGGAAACGAATGTGAAGACTATTAGATTGCCTTCTGTTGGGGAGAGAGGGAGGGATGGGAGGGAGGAGAAATTGTAAAATTCAAAATCTTGCAAAAATGATTGGTAGAAATCACAATTGCATATAATTGAAAAAATACAATATTTATATTAAAAACGTAACCTCTTTTTTATTCTTCCCTTTCTTTAATTTCTACTTCACTCCTCTCCCTATTCTTCTCTATTTTTTATTGCATGAAAAATATTTATTTACCTAATATGGTTGTGTAATTTTCCCCTCTTTTGTCCAGTCCAGATGAAATTTTTCATTTTATGGCCTAGGATCTGTGACTGCACCTTAGAAAGAAATCACCCATAAGTGGAGATCACATCTCTAATATACCTTTAATTTATAACCTAGACTTATTTAGTAAAAATTAAAGTTTTCTGTTGGCTCTTGTTACTCTCCCCTACCCAAGTTTAGACCCCTCTATAGTGGATCTAGTATCTCTTTTTTTCTCTAGCACACATACTTTCCCTATTCTGGAATGTTCCCTGCCAACACATTGTTGGATAGACCTTTGTCTTGTGTTGAAAAATAACTTGTATTTCCTGATCAGGATTCATTCTGGTGAATACTTTTCTCATTTTTTTTCTGGTCTTATAAATGTCACAAACTATATTGTCCTCCTCATTTTCCATCTAGAAATCAGAATTCACCCCCTGGCACCTTGTGCCCCCTTATTCATCAATCTTTTCCTAATCTTGTTAATTTATTGATATTCCTTTCAGGTGTCATTTCTTAGTAAACTATAGACTTCTTGAAAACAAAGACTATCTTGCTTGCTTGAAATTTTATCCATTTTATACAAGACAATGTCTGGTATATAGTAAACAGTATATAATAAAAATTACTCAAAAATTCAGTGCTATTTCCACACTCTTGGTTAATATATGGTAATATATATATATATATATATATATATATATATATATATATACATATATATGAGTGTGATGTTAAGGTTCAGATGTGGTGGTTTACTGTAAATTCATTACAATCATTTCTGTGTTTCATCACTTTGTCATTTTCCTTCTAGCATGATCTTTAACTATAGCTGGAATTCGTTTGTTTAATTGTCTCTTATTAAGTCTTTATTAAATATGCTTTTGTTTATTTGTTTTTCCTTTCACTACTTCTCACTGTTTTATTGGTTTACACTGGTCCTGTTTTGACATAATTTTCCTCCATAAGGTTTTACTTTATATTTTTATATTATAATTATATAGTTTTATTATAGATCAGCTTGACATCTCTCTGCTTAGTAATGAAATCAGAAGTCTTCTCAATGAAGTAACTTCCATTTTGTTTTGCTATTCTTGCTGCATTTGATTTATATTGGTTAAATGCATTAGTGTATTAAATGATCAAAACCAATATCCATGTTTTTACCTCATTTATTTGACACTTTGGGGGCATTGATAACAGCTTAAACAACTTGTTGTTAATCAATTTCACATAATATGTTTTCTTCCTCAATTTTATGTTTTCTTCTTGTTTTAAATTAATTTTAATATCCCCTCTAATAAGCAGCTGATTTAGGTAAAATCCCTATATAAGTAACAAGTCAATTCCAACTGTTAAATACAATAAATTTCACTTTTGTTAGCTATCTTTGATCAATCTTTGAACTTCTTTTTTATATTCTCCACAAAGTTGTCAAAATGAGTTATATAAAGTAATAATCTTATGTCACCCCTTATTCAATAAACTCCAATGCCTCTCTATTTCTGTGAGATCAAATATAAGTTCTTTTAAGGTCATTTAATGTACCTTATAACCTGACTCCATTCTAAATTTCTAAAATTATTAAATCTCTCCCCTTATTTTATTCTACAGGCAAGCCATATTCTTTCATATGATAGATACTCCATTTCTCATCTCAATACCAGGGCATTTAGCAGTTACCCATATTTGAAAAGTTTTCCCTTCTTACCTCACTCTATTAGAATTCCAGGGTCCCCTCAAAATTAAATTCAAATGCCAATTTCTGTATGAGGCCTTCTTTGTACTACTACCTTGAAGTTTCTTCCTCCTTCATCTTTATATTTGCATATGTTATCTCTTCCATTAGAATATAAATTCCTTGAGGGAAGATTTGCTTTTGTTTTTATAAACCCTCACCTACTACATTGTCTTTTACATTGCAAGTGTTTAATTAATGCTTATTGATAAATTGATTGCTATTTTATTGATAGCTAAAGTGTAAAGAGCAGTACAATCCATTTTCTCCAATATTAGGTCCAGTTAGTGATCATTTGACCAGGCATTCACATTCAGAATACCAACCACTAAAACAATATTTATAAATCATCTAGAAACTCTGTACTATCCATGTTCTTTTCTGGCAAGTGACCATCACAGAAAGGCAAGGGACTCATTTGGGATTATTTAAGATTTTGTATTTTTTTCTTTCTTTCATTGGTGACCATGATCAAAAATTGCACCAAGTAATCATTCTACTATTAATGAATCTCTCCAATTTTGGTTAGATTTTTTTCCTCAGAAAATAGACATTGCCTGATATTGGAACTATCTTTGAATCCTTTCTTGTATGTTTGAAACTTTCAGAATTTATGCTTTACTGACACAGTCTTAAAGAATTCATTAAAGCTAAAAGAAGGTAGCCTAGCTTTACCCGATCTAAAATTGTAACAGAAAGCAGCAGTCATCAAAACTGCCTGCTACTAAAATAAGGTCAAAATGGGTATAGAATTTTTTTTAAGTTTTTTGCAAGTCAATGGGGTGAAGTGGCTTGCCCAAGGCCACGCAGCTAGGTAATTATTAAGTGTCTGAGACGAGATTTGAACCCAGGTACTCCTGACTCCAGGGCTGGTGCTTTATCCACTGTGCCACCTAGCTGCCACTAGAATTTAGATATAAAGAGCAATACCATAGATAAATTAATTAATAGACCAAAACATACTCTATCTAGCTGAGCCATAAAGAAAGGATAAAGTTATGACCAAATAATGATTAGAGCACATTATAAACTGCAAAATGAATGATTTTGACTATATTAGACCAAAAAAGGTTTTGCACTAATAAAATCAATGCTGCCATAATTAGGAGGAAAGCAAAATGGTGGGAAACAATCTTCACGACTATGAGTTCTGATAAAGGTCTCATTTCTAAAATATATAGAGAATTGCATAAAATTATAGACTCACAAGTCATTTCTCAATTGATAAATGGTCAAAGGATATGAACAATTTCCAAATGAAGAAATTAAAGTTATATAAAATCATATGAAAAAATCTCCAATTCATTATTGTTTAGAGAAATACAAATTGAAACTACAATGGAGTATCATCTCACATCTATCAGGAATGGCCAAGATGAGAAAAAGGGGAAAGGATCAATGTTGGAGAGGTTGTGGGAGGATTGGGACACTGATGCATTATTGGTGGAGTTTTGAATGGATCCAACATTTCAGGAGAGCAATATAGAACTATGCTCAAAGAGCAATGTAACTGTTCATACCCTTTGATCCAGCATTCCAATTCTAAGTATATATGCAGAAGAAATTGTTTTAAAAAATAGGGGAGGAAGTTTTAACATGTTCCAAAATATTATTAGCAGCCTTTTTAGTGGCAAATACTTGGAAATTGAGGGGATGTCCATCAATTGGGGAATGGTTAAAGAAGTTATGGTACATGAACTTATGAAATTATGGTATTATTGTTCTATAAGAAACCATAATGATCAGACTCTAGAGAAACATGTAATGACTTAGTGGATCTGAAGCTTAGTGAAGGAAGTAGAAACAAGAGATCAATATATACATCAATATCAACAATGTGCGATGAACAATCTCGATGGGAGCAGCTCCTCTCAGCAGTTCAGAGAGCTAGTACAGTTGGTTAGATGGGCTATGGAAGATGTTATCCCCATCCAGAAGAAGTAAAACAAAACAAAACAAAACAAAACAAAATATAACCCTTCAGGATCTGATGAATATTATATAAAAATTATCTCAAATATCTCTTTCTCTTAATCCTAATTCTTCATACCAAAAATAACTAGCTTGTAAACATGTTTATCAAAATGCTAAACTGACTGTTCACTGCTGAGGGGAAGGGGGTGGAAGGAAAGTTTATAATTTTAAAATATTCATGTGCATATGGATGAAAATAAATTTTAAAAAGAAGACATTAGGGTCCCCTTTATATTATGATAAACACCAGATTAGGAAGGTGGGGAGTCATAAATATTTTATAATCCAGTGCTACCTCATATTGCAGAAACCAGTCATAATATCATTCTTCTAATTACTCTAATATATGTTTGTTAATATACACCTTGGCAATATTGTTTGCTATACTATATTTTTCTGACACAAATTAATAATTTCAGGTTGAATATACTTATAGTAAAAATACATGAAAGGAGAAATCAGTTCTAGTCATTAGTCTGATATCATGACTGTATGATTTGGAACCAGTCATATCTCCTCCATAAGCTTCTGTCAACTCAATGATAAAATTATAGAGGTGGATAGATGATTGCCAACCTTTTTGCCAACTCTAACATTTTGTTACCATGTGAAACCCATGAAAATATTTAGCTCCATCGTTGTTCTGCTTGTGCATTTTTGTTGGTAAACAGACAAATTAAATGTATAAACTAATCTTTATGTATCTAACGCTTTTATTTCATCCAAGAACACAAAGATCACTCAAAGATACAAAGATAACCTTCCAGAAATTGGATTATCTAACTTTAAAAGATTTGGTCTGTTTGACCTGTAATCCATTGGACATAGTCTGTATCCCTTGCTAGAGATCTTATACCAGGAGACATTATCAGATTTTTAACTGAATCTGTGTGCTAGGTCTTTTGCAGAATTACTGACATTGTTCTTAACCTCAAACCAAGAAAGTATATCTCTTCTTGTTTTTCAGATATTAAAAGGAAAGAAATCAGTGATAATAACTGGCATTGATAAGGATACATATTGATTTTTTTCCATTTTCACTGATACATGGGACTCCCTTACAGAAAAAGTCTACCAACAATGATTTGTTTCTTAATTTGTAACCTTAGAAAGTTTTCTAGACAGATGGTAAACAAATATTCATTGAATGCAAACTATGTAACATAAACTATGCTAAGGGATGAGCATTCCAAAAAGGGGAGGAGAAAAGCAAGCCTTTCTTTTAAGGAGATAACAAAGGAATAGAGAGATAACATATAAATACCTCCATATAGTAAAACTAGTTATAAACAAATATTATGTGTGTATGTGTGTGCACATTCATGTAAACACATATCCACATGGAAAGAGAGAGAGAGAGATCTTAGTCATACATGTGTATCATACCACATATGTAAATATAATTTACTTGCCCAGGGTCACTCTGTGGAAGAGATATATATTGAAATGAAGTCTTTCTGTATCCAATGCCAGTCCTCTATCCACTATATAATGTGTATCTCTAACTGAAATTGATACAATACTTTAGATAAATAAAATTATTAGTGATGCCCAGAAATTCCAAGAAGTGAAGACTACAGGTATAAACATCATAATTATAATAAGTAGGAAAAGGAGGCAGAGAGAATTTGGACCATTGTTAGGAAGTGTCAAAAATTGAATTTGAATGCAGGATGGTTTTCCATATTATCAATCAATCAATGAACAAAAATTGATTGAATACCTATTATGTACTCTTAAATGAGACAAAAGTCTTCTATAATTACAAGTAACTGATTTTAGCGTCTTTTTTCATGAGTATCAACATCACCACCATTATAATCATTTGTGATGATGTTCAGGATTTTTTGAATTATTTCACATAGTCCAATCTAGCAAAAAAAATTGGAAAAACAGAACCTCTCAAATAAAGAAGAACTTTTTGAGTAGATTTGTGGGAAGTACAAGGAAAGATATAAAATAAACAAACAGGAGAGATAAAAGACATAAAGATAGGTAGAAGACAGATAGATAGATAGATAGATAGATAGATAGATAGATAGATAGATAGATAGATAGATAAGATAGATAGATACATGGATAGATAGATGGATAGATGGATAGATGGATAGAGAAGTGAATGGAAATTTAAATAAACAAATTAATTGAACAAATAATAATAATGAACAAATAAATAAATGAACAAATCATAAGAGAAGGTTTGCATATCAAGTTAAGATATGGCCTAAGAAAAGAGAAACAGCCCTAGCCAGAAGAAATGTACTCATTATTTGACCAAGATACAAGAGTAGAAAGGGTGAAGAGGTCAGAGATAGACAATAAAGAGAGTCCACAGAGCTATATCTATTTAGACTGCCTCTACCAAAGCTATGGTGCTAAACGGTATTGACATTTTTGCAGTTCAACTTGCAAGATTTAATTCATCCTGGTTTAGCAGTTACAGTAAGACAGAGACATATGGCTTGTTGCTTCTTTTGAATATTGATTAACCACCTTTTCTGGAATCTGAGTATTTAAAAAGCTAGTACCATGAACTCTGAGGAGACTTCATGGTAGGCACTGATTAATTTTCCGTGTCATGTTGTTTGTGTCAAGTGTTTATCATGATCACTTTCCAATCCAACCCTAAAAACATTGAGGAAACCCCTGGTGAGTTTTCCAGGGCTTTATAAATGAAGGCATTCATTAGCAAACATTGACCTGACCTTTTATTTTTTTCGCACAGAGAATAAAATTCTATTTTCCAAAATCTTTCCATCTCTGTGATCATGGGTTCTCAAGGCACAAGTAGTCATATTCATTAGTCAGAATTAGATTTTTCCTCTAACAATATACATATATAACAGTTAAGTCATGAGTGATGTGAATAATGAAACTCACGGAATTGTCACATTATTTGAATTTAATCTATAGCATATTTCTATTGGACTGGAACAAATCCTTATGTTTTACATCATTATAAATTCCATAGTGTTAACTGAATAAATATGACAAATTCTAGAGATTCATTATCTTCACTAATTATGACCTAGATTTAGTGAAACACCAAAATTTAAAGAATGTTCCATAAAAACATATGTATATATATATATATATGTATATATATACATATATATATATATATATAGTTTTATATAGTTATATATAGTTATATGAAGTAGGATGTAAAAGTAGACTATGTATTGAATTGTGAATCCCTATTATGGACAGTTTGTTGTTTCTTTTGGCAATATAAAAAGTGCAGTATTGTTTCCAAAACTGTTCTCCTTTCTGAACCAGCTCAGCAGATGGATAGTATAGTGATTAATGTGTTAGAACTTTTGTCAAGAAAACCTGACTTCAAATCCAGTCTTAGACCCTAGCTATGTTCTGGAAAAAACCACTGAAATTCTGTCTTAATTTCCTCAGATGTTTAATGAGAATCATAATAGGACTTACCAAAATTATTGTGTGTCAGATTGAATATTTGTAAATAACTTTTAAAAGTGCATAATATGCTTAATAAATTCTGCTTCTTCCTTCTTTGTGCAATGCTAAAATATGTCAATGAGGTTTTTTTCCTGTGAGTGTTTTTTTTTTTGGATTTAATACTAATACTGGATTTTTTCTACTCAACAGATCCCTATCTGAAAAAAGAAAAAAAAAGAAAACCCAGGAATGAAAATCGCCAATAAAAAAAATATATATTTTCCATGTACAAAAATGCTGGCTTTTATCTTCACTATCACCACTCTTTGTTGAGGTGATTTGCATCCTTCATGATCAGTCCCTTGGAGACCTCTTTGGCCACTGCTTTGTTCACAGTATTAAAGTCTTTCAAAGTTCCATCCCATGGGTCTTGAATGCCTTGAATGAGTCATATAGTCTAGCAGTTTTCAAAACTAGGTGATATTTAGCAGAGGATATAATGGAGAAAGAGTTGGATGTAGAGTCTTTTTCTTTTGTTTTAGTACCAGTTATGCAATTTATTAAGTGTGTGATTATTAACAACAAACAGAGAATGAATTACCAAATAATCCATCAAAAAGCATTTATTAAAAGATTCCTTTACATAGCAGTCCTGATGTGGTGGCAAAGAATTGGAAATCAAGTAAATGTCCTTCAATTGGGGAATGGCTTAACAAACTGTGGTGTGTGTATGCCATGGAAAACTATTGTTCTATTAGAAACCAGGAGGGATGGGAATTCAGGAAGCCTGGAGGGATTTGCATGAACTGATGCTGAGCAAGATGAGCAGAACCAGAAAAATAATGTACACCCTAACAGCAACATGGGAGTGATGATCAACTTGATGGACTTGCTCATTCCATCAGTGCAACAATCAGGGACAATTTGGGGCTGTCTGCAATGGAGAATACCATTTGTATCCAGAGAAAGAACTGTGGAGTTTGAACAAAGACCAAGAACAATTACCTTTAATTTAGGAAAAAAAATTGATATCTTATTGTCTGATCTTGCACTCTCTTTTAATGTACGTTTCTTCCTTAAGGATATCATTTCTCTCTCACTGCATTCAATTTGAATCAATGTATACCATGGAAACAATGTAAAGACTGGCAAATTGCCTTCTGTGGGGGTGAGAGGAGGGAAGGAATTTTAGGGCAAAAATTGTAAAACTCCAAATAAATAAAATCTTTTTTAAAAAGTCTCCTTTATGTCGAGCACTCTACTGTACACCTTTCAAATTTCATCTCATTTTAATACTCATGATATTTTTGTGCAATTATTGTCCATATTGTATTTTTGAGGAAACTGAAGTTTAGCAGAAGTTAAATAACTTACCCAGAGTCACATAGCCAGTAAATGTCTGAGTCCATATTTGACTCAAAGTCCAGTGCTTAATTCACTGAATGACCACTTGCCTTTGAGAATATGAAGAAAGGTTAAAAAAATGTTCCCTGCCCCAAAGGACTTCATAATGAAAAGCAGGAGACAACATGTATATACATAGGTATATGAGAAAATAAGTACCAAGGAGAGCAAAACATGCCTTTAGAAAGAAAAGGTTCCCATTTCAGAAAAAAATGGGGAATGTATCATATAGAGGGAAGGAATTGAGTTGATTCAACTTCTCAAGCATGTATGGTATCATTGGATTGTTTTGTTTTGTTTTGTTTTATAGACTTGTGTAAGTCTGGATGTTCTCAGAGGTCCATTCTATTTCTGAAGTTCTGTGATTCTCTAAATTCCTTGAAGACCTGATTGTTAGTAAGAAAAGAATGGGGATACACGTGCTTGTACTATCTAGATTGCAAATTTGACTTAGTAAAATGCAGAAGCATGTCTTATTCTACGTAGGAGAAAAATAACCAAATAGGGGACAGGGGTTGGGTTCCAAACTTTCTCTCTCTCTCTCTCTCTCTCTCTCTCTCTCTCTCTCTCTCTCTCTGTGTGTGTGTGTGTGTGTGTGTGTGTATAATACTACAATAAATATGTCACAATAATATATAATAATATCTATGCATTCATATCCATACATATACAAAACCTTTATACATATATATATATATATATATATATGTATATATATATACACACACAAACACACACACATATATGTGTGTGTGCTTTGGTTAATTCCCCTGGAGGAATAGTCACACAAGAGAAAAGAGGTGTGATTCTTTACTCTAGTGTATCAACAAATGTACCATACTCAAAAGACAGGAAAAAAGCAAATTTAGGCTTGTTATCAGACTAAAGAAATCCTATCTATTAAAAATGTTGAAGGATTGAGGAGCAGAATCAAGAAGCAGGAATGGAGGGAGAAATTCCTACAAGCTCTTCCCCTAGCCCACTCCAAATAACTTTAAACAATTATTCTAGCCAAATTCTAAAATTGTGAAATCCACAGAAAGACTGAGTGAGATAATTTCCTAGACCAAGATGACTTGTAAGATCCATAGGAAAGATCTATTGCACTGGGGTTAGAAAGGTCTGCAACAGAGTTAAGTTGTGTTGATTTCTGGAGCAAACTGGCTCCAGTGATCTAGGAAAAGCCTGTCGGAAATCACAGATACCTGGGGATGCCTATGTCCTTGGCAGCAGGAGCAGTTTCCAGTCTTCTCAGTTCAGGGTTTGCCAAGGACAACTTGGAAGGGCAATGGGAAAACATTGCCACACTACAGTGAGTACAGAGCCCAGGCCAGGGCAGGCCTCCACACAGACTTTGTCCCAAGGACCAGGAACAGATTTAGGGAGACAATTGATAGGAAACCAATTGGCAGCTGCTTCCAGAGTGCTAGACCCACAGACTGTAAAGGGGTTGGGGGGAGATTGAAGACTTCTCTCTGCTATCTATCCATGAGGCAGGATCCTGTGGTTTTTAATCCTGTTGAAATCCAGGCTGTGGTTTGGGCCCCAATATTAGGAAAAGGAGTTTTATAGCCATAGTGGAACAGGGACCTACCTCACAGTTCCAAGGAAGAGGGAAGTGCTTGTGGTAATTCACAGACAGGAGAACAGTTAGCCTCTCTTAAGACTTTGAAGGAATTGAGGGGGTTGTCCAAAAAGAGAGAGCCAAAAAGCCCTGAAATGTTTGGGACAGTGTTTTCTCTACCCTAGAAGTAGAGTCCCACCTTAACAGAGAGTTAAAATTCAAGTCAAAGACTGGGGAAATGAGAAAACAACAGAAGAAAATAAATCTGATTACAGACAATTACTTTTGTCCCTTGGAAAATCAAAACACACACTCAGTAGATAGCACAAAGCTGTATCTAAAGCCTCCAAGAAAAGTGGGAATTTATAGGCTATGAAAAACTACAAAAAGGATTTCAAAAATCAAATAAGGGAGGTGGAGGAAAAATTGGCAAGAGAAATGAGAGTAATGTGATAAAATCATGAAAACCAAATCAGCAGCTTGGTGAAATAGATACAAAAATAAAATGAAAATAGTAGCATCTTAAAAAGTAGCTTAGGTCAAATGTAAAAAGTAGAACAAAAGGCCAATGAAGAGAAGAATGCCTTAAAAAGCAAAATTGGCTAGATAAAAAAGGAGATACAAAAGTTCTCTGAAGAAAGCAATTCCTTCACATGTAGAATAGAGCTAAGGGAAGTTGATGACTGTGAGAAATCAAGGAACAATAAAACAAAACCAAACACTGAAAAACTAGAAGAAACTGTGAAATATCTCATTGACAAAACAACTGACCTGGAAAACATATCCACAAGAGATAATTTAAAAAAATATTGGACTACTTGAAAGTCATACCAGGAAAAGAGCTTTGACTTCATTTGTTTTCAATAAATAATCCAGCAAAATTGCCTTGATATCCTAGAAGCAGAGGATAAAAATAGAAACTGAGGGAATTAACCAATCACCTCCTAAAAGAGATTTCCCCAGCCATCAAAGAAAAACTCTCAGGAATATTATAGCCAAATTCAAAAATTCTCATGACAAGGAGTACATATTACAAATTGCCAGAAAGAAACAAATAAAATTTCATGGAGCTACAATCAGAATAAGACAGTACTTAGCAGGAGAAAATATGAAAATTAAATGACTATTGTAACAATATGAATCAATTAAAATAACAAAAATAATAGTAAAAAGAAATCATAAGGAACAGGACTTCAGAAATGCCTGGAAAGACTTGCATAAACTGTTGTTTAATGAAGTTAACAGAACCAGAAAATCATTTTACACATTAACAGCAACATTGGATGATGATCAACTATGATGGACTTGCTAATTTCAGCCATAGAATAATCAAAGACAATTCTTAATACTTCTGATGGAAAATGCCATCCATCTACAGAGAAGGATCCGACGAGTTTAGATGAAGACTAAAGCTTAAAATTTTCAATTTTTAAAAAAAATTAATAAAAATAAATTTTATTTTAAAAAAATTACTCAAGAATTATCAGTCTGTGTTCTGATACTATCAGCTCTGTCTTGGATAGATCACATTCTTTATCATAAAGCCATCATCGAAATTACTTCCATATTTCCCCACAGTTGATGCTGCTGATTGTAATTTACTCCATCCATTCTTCCCCACTACCATCTACTATATTTTCTCTCTCGCCTTTCACTCTGGACCTTTTCAAAACTGTGCTGTGGGTCAGCCAAGTGGCACAGTGGATAGAGCCCTGACACTGGAGCTAATAGGCCCCAGACCTACATCCTGACCCAGAGATGCAATGACCACCCGGCCCCGTGGTCCTGGATAGGCCACCCAATCCCACCACCTTGCAAAAAGTAAAAAAATAAAATATGTTATATCTGACTATCCTCTCCTATGATCTACCCTCTCCTCTATCACCCACATCATCCCTCCCCCATGCACCTTCTCTCCTTTTACTTCAAGATGTCTATTGAATGTGTCTGCTGTTTCCACTCTGAGACATTTCCAACAAGAATGAAGGCTCCCTAAATCCCTCTCACCTTCCCCCTCTTCCATACCATTGCAAAAGCTACATGAAATATCTTTTACATGAGATATCTTAGCCTATTCTACCTCTCCTTTATCTTTCTCCCAGTACACTTCCCTTTTATTCATTGACTCCATTTGTACAATATAGTATATCTTCAGATGCAGCTCTCTCCTGTGCCTCATCTATAAAAAGCTCTTTCTATATGCTCTATTAAATGAGAAGGCTCATATGAGTATTATCAGTATCATCTTTCCATGCAAGAATGCATGCAGTTCACCATCATTTAGTACCTCATAATTTTCTCTTCTCATCCACCTTCTCTATGCTTCACCTTGAAAATCAAACTTTCTGTTTAACTCTGGTTGTTTCAACAAGAACCTTTGAAATTCCCCTGTTTCATTGAAAGTCCATCTTTTCCATTGGAAGAGGATTTCAGTTTTGCTGGATAGCTGACTCTCAGTTGCATTCCAAGCTCCTTTGCCTGCCAGAATATTATATTCCAAGCCCTATGAGCCCTTAATGTAGATATTACTAAGTCCTGGGTTATCCTGACTATAGCTCCATGATATTTGAATTGTTTCCTTCTGGCTGCTTCTAACATTTTCTCTTTGACTTGAGAGTTCTGGAACTTGGCTATAATATTCCTGTGGGTTGTTATTTTGGATCTTTTTGAATAGGAGATTAGTAGATTCTCTCAATTTCTATTTTACCCTCTTCTAGGATGGCAGAGCAATTTTCTAGTAAAAGTCCTTTAAAATGAGGTCAAGACTCTTTCCTGATCATGAGTTTCAGGTAGCCCAATAATTTTTAAATTATATTTCCTGGATCACTCTGTTTTCTAGATCAGTTGTTTTTTTAAAGAGATATTTCACATTTTCTTTTAGTTTTTAATTCTTTTGTTGTGGAATCACTGTATCTTGATTTCTCACAAAATCATCAGCTTCCTTTAGCTCCATTCTACACCTGAAGGATATGTTTTCCTCAGAGAGCTTTCTTATCTCCTTTTCCATCTGGCCAATTCTGCCTTTTAAAGCATTCCTCTCCTCAATAACTTTTTGAACTATTTTCTTCATTTGACCAGGTTTTTAGTATGTTATATTCTTCAGCATTTTTTTTGGTTCTCTTTGACTAAGCTGATGACTTCATTTTCATGTTTTTCCTGCATCTCTCTTTTCTCTTCCCAGTTTTTCTTCTACCTCCCTTATTTGATTTTCAAAATCTGTTTTGAACTCTGTCATAGCCTCAGCCCACTTCTTTATATTTCTTGGAGTCTTTAGATGCAGAAGCTTGAACTTTCTCATCTTCAGATCATATATTTTGATGCTCCATAGGGCGAAAGTAATTGCCTATGGTCAGGTTTCTTTTTTTTCTGTTTTCTCATTTCCCCAGCCTGGGTCTAGTTTTGTGGTCCTGAGCTTTTGAGTATTATTGGGACACCCCCACAAGCATCTCAGTATGTGAGGCTCTGACTGCTCTCCCGGTCTGTTGCATGACCACAAACTCAACCCTCTGGTGCCCCAGACTGTGATCAGGGTCTAAATGTGGTCAAAGCACCAGATTACTGTCCCAGAGACAGAGAACAGACCTCGGCAGTTTCACTCTTCTCCCTTACCTTCCCTGATTGCTCAGGGAACAGTTGCTGGATGGCTTATCCTGAATGGCTCATGCTGGGTGGCTCCAGAGTTCTGCTTCCATTTCCTGGGATCTGGGCTGCACTGAGGGCCATGATCTTTCTGAGGAGAGCTATGCTGGCTTGGGCTTCATGCTTGCTCTTAGCAAAGGTCATGCTACTTATCTTCCAGGTTGTGCTTGGTGCTCCCTGGGGTGGCAGGTCAGGAAATTACTTCTGATGCCAGGCAGCTTGGGGCTGTTCCTAGAAAGCTGAAGCTCCTTTGCTCCAGTGTGCTGCCTCCCCTCCAACCCTGTGGAACAGAGCCTTCCCACTATTTTTCAGGTTACCTTGGGCTGGAGAATTACCACACTGAATCTTTCTGTGAGTTCTGTCTCTCAAAATTTTAGCTCAAGTCATAATTTTAAGGTTTTTGAAATATTTTTGAGAGAGTACTTAAGAGAGGCTTTTCTCCTGCCACCATCTTGGATCCACCCCCCAATTTTCAATTTTTAAATGTTGTCTTATGCATTGTGCTTTCTTTTCCTTTCATGTTTTATTTTTCTCCTTTAGATTTAATTCTTCTTTCACAACATGATTAATAAAGATTAAAAAAAGTTATAAATACATAATGTGTTAGATAGCTTTCTAAAAGGGGAGGGGGAAAAGGGTGACAGGGAGAAACACATAAACTGAAAATTTTACAAATATGATTGTTGAACACTAGTTTTGTATGTATTTGGGAAAATAAACAAATATTTTAAAAAAATTTTTAAATGTTGAAGGATCAAAGGACCTATTTTTTTGAAGGTCTTTAAACAGAACCTAGGTACCTATTTGTCAGTGTGTAGCAGTGGAGGTCCCTTTAAATTACAGATAGATTAAAAGGATAGTTTACTCCTTTCCCATTCTAAAAATAGGTGATTTTGAATTCTGCTCCATACAAAAAATGTCTGCTGACCAACCAAAATAGAGACCACAAAGTCAGTTTCCTAAGAAACTATATGTTTTACTTCTAGAGAAGGCCATTAGATGTTCTTCAGAGCCTATTTATTCTTAGTTTACAAGTAATTTTCACAAGAGAGCTTATCTGATAGCCCCAGCCACAACAGTGAAGAAGTTATAGTTAATTAGAAAGATAATTACTTCTAAAGGCAGAAACAGAAATATTAAAAGTGAAACTGGAAATTTAAGAGAAATATTGAATTATCAGAAGAAAAAAGTCATAAAAATACATAATTCTGTGACTATCTATTAAAGCCATAAACATTTATACACTACATTGACCTTGAGAGGCACCATTTTATAACCTTAATTTTATCATATGTTAAAAGAGAAAATCAATGTTGATCAATAGCAACCACAAACAAAAAAGTCCCATTCAAAAAACAAACAATAGCAGCAACAACAAAACAACACTTATTATGTGCCAGAGTTTGCAGCAGGCCCTAGGAATGCAAGGATGAGTAAACCAATTTCTGCTTATCAGAAATTAATTAGATGGATCTTTCATTCTAATGCAATACTCTCTTTCTTACTGCTACATCTGATTATTCAATGAGCAACATATATTTGCTATGATGACCCTGAGTTAATCGTAAAAGTTAGACTTTTTTTTTCAATTTATGATTATGACTTTCACCTCAAAAACTGGAATTCCAAAAGTTTAGATGCTTCAAATTTTGTTTCAATTATTTGGATATTTTTTTCTCTGAGCTATGGAAGTTCTTATTCCCTGGTGATGACAGATCATTTAGTGCTATATTTTTATTAGGATCACAAAATATTAATTCCAAAATTGTGACACCTTTTTAAAGAAACATGTTCAACAATGAAGTGACTACAGAATACTTCCTAAAAACTAGAAGAAAGGATTGCAAATACTCAATAACAAACAGATGGCTTGATGGAAAGGGAAGAAAACTAGGAATAAAGACATAGTATTCAAATTGTCCTCTTCTTTCTGGCACTAATTCTGTGACATTGGATAATTATGAAGTTTTTCCTTGCTTCAATTTTCAGTTCTGTAACAAAAAAGAAATTGATAAATTGCATGATTTCTAAGATTGATCCATAACCCAGACTGTAGGTTCCTTGGACATGCAAAAAAATCATTTGGGGCAAACATTATAGCATGTTAATTGAAGTTCATTTTTGAAGAAGAGTGATCAAGGAGAGATCTGAGAAACTCATCCCTCAAGAACCTTAGGAAGGAGAATCCAGGGCTACCACTATCCATTTCTTTGGAAGGCAGCATGCTATCTAGTCATTTGATATTTTATATATTTATTTTTCTAACTACTTTCCTAACAGAGTTTCTTCAGCCTATTGATAATAAAAGTGTTATCACTATCCTTTCTATTTTGGCATTATAGGAATAAAAATCTGATTTGCTCTATTTCTTTGGTTGCCTCTTGAATCTCTGTGGTTGTTTTCTCTGTTCAATGGAATTATAGTAATGGAAACATACCATGATACAAGCTATGACTAACTATACATTGAGTCATTCATTCATATAAAAATATAAGAAATGCTGGGGCAGATCCAAGATGACAGAATAGAAGTAGTAACTCATCTGAATTTTCAAAACATTCTTCTCCAAGAAATATTAAAATAAAGTGTCAAACCAAATTCTGAACCATGAAAAAAGGTAAGAGTGAAATATTTCTCCAACCCAAGACTCCATAGGAGGTAAGCAGAAGATGCCTTTAGCACAAGTGTGAGGGATTACCTTCAGAGTGCATGAATGATGACAACTCCAGTTACACACCTTGCGGGCAGCAGTTGCTTTGAGATCTCTCAGCCAAGAGTTAGCAATGGAATAGAACAAAGAAATTATAGGGAACTCTGTACACTTAATGACTCCAAGTTTGGCATCATTTGACAGCCCATATACAGTTCTGGGTGGCAGTATCAAGATGGAAAGTTCAGACTTTAGTTGGCCACAAAAAGTATGAGTGCTAGTTGCCATTTCAGGGTAGAGAGGAACACTAGCATTTGTGACAGCAGGGGTAAGTAGCTCTTCCTGGGTAAAGACCAGAACACAGAAGAGAAAAGCAATGATCACACTTTTCCCAGTATAAAATAATCATGGAAGCATCAAAAATTGCCTACCACTTAACTCACTCTGAAAATGGCACACACAAAAATTTGAGGCTTTGGACAATGCCTTCTCGATCAAAGGTGAATAGAACACAACTTTAATGCAAATTTCAAAGTCAAGAAATGGATTGCAAAATGAGCAGATATTAACCAAAAAAAAAAAAAAAAAGAGCTTGACCTTAACAATCAAGTATGTGGCAAGGGAGCTCAAAACAGAAGCTCAGAAAACAACATGAGATAGCTATAAGCAAATCTTCAAAGGAACTTAAAAAGAAATTGGACATTTAACTCTCAGAGGAGTTAAAGGGATTAAAAATGATGGGAAAATTTGAACAAAAGAAATGATTGATGTAAGGATATTATGAAAGGTGAATTAAAATGGTTTTAAAAAAGCTCAAAATATTAAAGAAAATAACACCTTAAAATAAAGAATTTGACAATGCTTAAATAGACACAAATATTCACTGAAGAAAAGAACACTGAAAAAAACAGAACTGACCAAACAGTAAAACTATACAAAATTTCCTTGAAGAAAATGATTCCTTACAGATGGGGCAGCTAGGTGATTCAGGGGTTAGACCACACATCCTGGAGTCAGAGAGACCTGAGTTCAAATCAGACCTCAGACACTTAATTATCTAGCTGTGAGACCTTGGGCAAGTCATTTTCCCCCCACTGCCTTGCAAAAAAACCCAAACAAACAAACAAATGAATAAATAAAATTTTATACCAGGCAAGGGAATTTTAATGAATCCTTGAAAAGTCAGGAAAGAATGAAATGAAGTGAAAATTGTAAAAAATACTTAAAGAAAATGTGAAATATATTAATAGGAATATAAATGATCTGGGAATAAGATCAAGGAGAATTAACTTAAAATTATCCAACTGATTAAAAACCATGATCAGAAAAAAGAGACTAAGAATTTTGTTCCAAAAAACTATATAGGAAAAGTTCCCTGAATGCTTAGGTACAGAAGCAAACTAGAAATTGAAAGAATTCACCAAACAACCCCTGAAAGAGATCCAAATGAAAATACCCAGTAATATATCAAATTCAATAGCTTTCAAGTCAAATAGAAAAAAAAAAATCAAGTAGCAAAAAAAATTGAATATAGGATGGAACCAATGCCAGGGTTGCACATTTAGCAACTTCCAACTTAAGGGCTGATGAATTGGAGAATAATATTCCATAAAAACAAAAAGTAGAATTATTAAAAAGCATACACACACACACACACACACACACACAAATCTTGAGTGCGGTCTTTTAGAAGAAAATGGATAATTGATAAAATAGGTTGTTTTTGAGCATTCCAGATGAAAAGATCAGAACTAGATCAAAAATTTCATATCCAAACATATAAGAAGATAAATGTAACTTTCTTTCACTTTATTTTTAAGTTTTATTCATTTTATTCTGAACATAACAAATAAAATAAGTATTTATATAACATAGTAAAATAGAAAAGAAGATGATTGCATATGAACTTGCTAATCCTTTTAAATATATAATATAGTTGTAATTTTCTTTTTTCTTTTTCTTCCCTCCTCTACGGTAGCCATTACACACATATATTAATATAGATATAGAGAAGTAAAAACATATTTCTATTTATCAGTTATTTCTCTGGATGTAGAAAATGTATTCCTTCATAGGTCCTTTATAGCTAATTTGGGTATTTTTAATAATAAGAATAATTTAATCAGTTGAGTTTTTCTTAACACAGTATTGCTGTTAGCAGTACAATGTTCTCATTGTTCTACCTTTTCCACTCTTTCTTATTTCATGTATCTAACCATTTTTTCCAAAAATAATTGTTTATCTTTTCTTATAGAATAATCCAATTATATCGCTATCATAAACTACAACTTGTTCAGTCATTTCCCAATTGAAAACATTTTTGCAATTTTTCAGTTCTTTACCACTCTGAAGAGAAGTGCAATCAGTATTTTAGAACATACTCATAATTTATGTGACTTTACTCTATTATCTTGGTACTTTGATTAAATTATTGTTTCAATTAACTTTTTAGTTGTCTTTTTAGTTGTCTTGGATTTCCCAAGTATGTCATCATATTCTCTACCAAAAAAAAGATAGTTTTATTACCTCATTTCCTATTCAGATGCCTTCTTTTTTTCTTTTTCTTTTTTCTTTAATATGCTATTACTAGGATTTTAAATAAAATATTAGATATTATTGATGAAAAGAGGCATCCTTGTTCTACATCTGTTCATAACAAGGAAACATCTAGCTTATCTGCATTAAAAATAATGTTTGCAGATTGTTTTTTGTAAATGTTTTCTATTAATCTATGAAAAAAAATTATAGCTAACATTTTAAGTGTTTTTTTAGGGGTTTTTGTTGCAAGGCAATGGGGTTAAGTGGCTTGCCCAAGGCCACACAGCTAGGTAATTATTAAGTGTCTGAGACCAGATTTGAACCCAGGTACTCCTGACTCCAAGGCCGGTGCTTTATCCACTATGCCACCTAGCCGCCCCCAATATTCACAGAAGTTTTCAAGTGTTTTTAATAGAAATGAGTTGTATTTTATTAACAATTTTTTCTGCAACTATTAATATAATCATATTGTTTTCTTGCTTTAATTATTGATATAATCAATAATTTTAATAGTTTTCTTATGCCAAATCATCTCTATATTCCTGATATAAATCCTGCTTATTCACAATATAGAAACCTTTAAATACAATTTTTTTCATCCTTTTTCAATAACTAAATGAGTTTCTAATATTCTGTCTGTTTTTTTCTAGTCAATATATAGGTATCAGTAGTATATTTATTGTATAAAAATAATTTTGTAAGATTCTTTTTTTCTTCTGTTAACTTATTTAATAGCAGAATTGGTTGGTCTCTAAATGTTTCCTAGAATTCACTTATAAATCAGTGTGATCTTGGTGTTTTTTTTCCTAGGATGTTCATTTATGGCCTGTTCATTTTATTTTCTTCAATAGTTCTATTTAGATGTTCTATTTTCTCTTCTGCTAATCTAGACTGTTGATAGTTTTTTTGAATATTTTTCCACTTGATTTAAATGGTGAAAAATATTGGCATATAGTACTTCAAAATAACTCTTTGATTTCTTCTACAATAATGTTATTTTCACCCTATTAATTTTCAATACTAGTGATTTGTTTTATTCTCTCTTTTTTTTAGAATCATATTAAATATTATTTTTTTCTATTTTATTTTGTGGAAAAGCAACTCCTTTTATTTATTAATTCTGTGTTTTTTCACATTCAATTTTACTTATCTCACCTTAATTTTTATGATTTTCAATTTAATGTTTAATAACTGATAAGTAACATCTTATTAATAGCAAATTCCCCATAACTTCTAAGGATATTGTAATTATTAGAGCATTTAGAAAGATTCCATAGAGACAAAAAATATGAGTATGAATGTATTATCTTAAAATGATCTCAACAAATGAAGGATAGAGAAATGGGTTGAGAGAAGGGGGAAAGGGGAAAGAATGCGGAGAATTATCTAACATGCAAGTCTTGCAAGGATGAACTTTTGAGGTAGAGAAGAAACTGAGGGGAAGTAGAAGGCAACACTCGAACCTCACTCTAATTGGAGTTGTTTCATAGAGAGAATAGATTTATTCAGGAAGGTATAAATATCTATCTCACCCCAGAGGGAAGTAGAAAAAAGAGGGAATAAGTGAAGGGGATGGTGATCTAAAGGAAAATAAATAAAGTGAGCAAGTGGTAAGCAGCAAAACCTACTTTATAAGGGGAAAAGAGAGAGACAGAGACAGCCAGACAGCCAGAGAGTGAGAAGATATAAAGAATAAAATAGGACTGAGGGTCAGTTATCATAGCTGTGAATATGAATATGATGAAGTCATTCATAAAACAGAAGTGAATAGAAAACTGGATTACAAACTGATATGCAACAATAGTTAAAATAAGGGGCTAGCACAGAATCTATTATGCTTCATAGGAACTAATAAATGACATAGAGAGCAATCATGATCTCTGGACAAAGTGAATGCTATAATAGATATAATTAAAAACTCTAATCAGAAAAACCACATTTCGGTAAAAGACACCATAGACATTGAATTACTGTCAAAACTTGTTTACAACAAGTTTTCCTGACAAAGGCCTTATAACCAAATATAAGGAGAACTGGGTATAATATGTAAAAAGAAATATGAAGTATTTCTTAATAAATTATCAATGGATAGGTACAGTTAATTTTCAGAGGAAGAAATTAATAGCTAACTATAGACATATGAAATTTTTTCTATTGATTAGAGAAACGCAAACTAAAACAACTCTGAGATATAACCTCATACCTATTAGTTGGCTAACATGACAGAACAGGGAAATGACAAATGATGGAGGGGATGTGGAAAAGTAGGGACACTAATGTACTGTTGGTGGAGTTTTGAATTGTTCCAATCAGAACAATTTGGAACTATATCCAAAGGACTATCAAAGCAAGTTTGCTTTTTTATCAGTCAGGAATACAAAAAAAAAAGATCAAAGAAGAAAGAAAATCATCTATAAATATGAAAATAAACCAGCTCTTTTTGTGGTATCAAGGAATTTCAACTTAAAAGAATGCCTATCAATTGGCAAATGGTAGAATAAGTTGTGGTACATGACTTTGATTGAATATTATTTTATTACTAGAAATGAAAAAGAGGACAGTTTTAACAAAACATAAGAAGACATATATAAATTTATGGAGAATTAAATGGTCAGAATCTCCAGCACATTAACATTGGTAGCAACAGCAATCTGTAAGGATTATCAACAATGAAAGACGGATACTCTGATCAATAAAATCATCCAAGGCATTCTGAAGGATTTATTAAAAAAAGTTTTTTTTTATAACTCTGGAGAGAAATTTGAAACACTCAATGCAAATCAAAGTATAATTTTTTTTTCACTTTCTTCAATTTTCTTACATTTTTGGAGGGAGGTAGAGTCAATATGAGAATACATTTTGCATGATCTGACATGCTTATATGATATCAAATTACTTGTAATTTCAATGAGTGGGGGGAGGATATAGAGACAGAAAAAATTGAAACAATATTTTTAAAAGAATATTAAAATAAATAACAAATTTTAAAAGAAAAAAATGAAAAAAATAATAGTGACAACCACATGTGTTAAAGGAAATGTTCTGGGACCCAGAAAAGGAGGTTTCAGGCATCACTTCTTAGCTTTGTGGAATCTTCCCTTATCCCTGTATTTATCCTCTGGCTGAAAGGAAAAATTTCATTTGTAGTTAGCTAGTTATATACTTTCTTAAATCATTATTTATTACCCTTTCCTTTTTTATTCATTTTTTTTTCTTTTTTCCAATTACATTCTTCCAATATTCATTTTGCATAAGATTTTTTCTTAGGTTTTTGCAAGGCAAATCGGCTTAACTGGCTTGCCCAAGGGCACAAAGGTAGGTAATTATTAAGTTTCTGAGACCAGATTTGAACCCAGGTACTCCTGACTCCAGGGCCGGTGCTTTATCCACTGCGCCACCTAGCCACCCCATAAGATTTCGATATCTACATTTTTCTCCCTCCCTCTCTTCTCTCCACTCTCCCTTTGACAGTGAGTAAGCTGTACTAGGTGATACATGTAAAATGAAATTGAAGATTCTGGATATCTACTTGATGAAATACCTTCACTAGCTCCTTTCTTTTTTTTAGGGTTTTTTTGCAAGGCAAATGGGGTTAAGTGGCTTGCCCAAGGTCACACAGCTAGGTAATTATTAAGTGTCTGAGACCAGATTTGAACTCCTGACTCCAAGGCTGGTGCTTTATCCACTACGCCACCTAGCCGCCCACTAGCTCCTTTCTAAAGACTTTATTCTTTATCTTGTCCCTAGCCTTAATCATTGGATGATCATTGCCTCAATCAGTCAAACTGAGACCTTTTAACTTAAGTGGTCCAGGTCTATTGCATCAAGGATCCATATCTGGCCATTGATCTCATATGTATCCAGAGGAGAAAGTAAGACTGATGAATTAGCATATCCCTTACTCACTTAAGTCCACTTCAATTGCATATCATGGTATCAACTCCCTGATGTCATGGTCATCTTCAAGAATGAAGGACAGGGGGTGGTTAGGTGGCGTAGTGGATAAAACACCGGCCTTGGAGTCAGGAGTACCTGCGTTCAAATCTGGTCTCAGACACTTAATAATTACCTAGCAGTGTGGCCTTGGGCAAGCCACTTAACCCCACTTGCCTTGCAAAAACCTAAAAAAAAAGACAAAACAAACAAGAATGAAGGACAAACAACAGCAAACAGAAAGATGAGAAAAAGGGAAAAATACTTAAGTACTTTCTCTTAACATTTTGCCTTACTGCCAATAGGAAGAAAGATAGTCACTTCCATTATTTAGAGTGGGATGCTAATAAAGTCTCTCATGTATCAAATTCCTGTAAACTTCTGACTTGCTTTGTTCTCCTATCACTAATTGTACATTCATCTATCCCTGCTAACTTGAAAATGTAAGCCATGGTTCACAAAAGGAGCCTACTAAGGGTTTGATCACAGGTTGATAGGCAATAACAAAGGAGATTACTGGAGGCAGTTTAATCTATCATTCTCTTTTGGGGTTGAGGATACAAAAAATCCAAGGAGATTGAATTGCTTGCCTGAGATCTCAAAGTAGTAAGCTTAGGAGGCAGGATTTGAACTCATGTCCTCTTCTTCCAGAATCAGTGGTCTTTCCATAGTTCTTACAATAGTAATAAGTATGAATTTCAATCCCACTACCGGAAAAATACATTCAAACTCCCATTCAGTTAACAGAAGAGTAATAATGGTACCTTTTTTTTTAAATGAAGGACAAACTTTGGAAATCCTAACATCTTTTCTCAAAGTTCATGAATTCATTGTTAATATGATTAAAGAACCCTAGTTCCTTACTGGAGAAGGGTAATTGTTCATGGATGTGAGAAGAAGGGAGAGGAGAGAAAGGATGGAGAATCAAGATTACTATTCTAGAGGTAATATCTTTAAATGGGAAGATAGATGGGGAAGCATTGGGAAAGTGTAAAGTAGAGGTTCTTACTTGGAAAACTTCACACTATAAGCAAAATTTAATATAGGGACCCCTGTTTCATAGTATATTTAACTGCTTCCAAAAAAGCTCATATTCCACCTTCTTCTAACAGGACTTTCTTGATTTCACTGTACCCTTTCTCCCAGTTGCTGTTGTTCTTACTTGTAGGTGCTATTTTGCTTTATCTTAAATATAATTTATTTACTTTTCTATAAACATTTTGAAATCTCCCAAGATTTTTTTTTGTCTCTGCATCTGCAGAATCGAATATAATGCTTTGTACAAAATAGAGGCTTGTTTAATATTCATCAAATTGAATTTATACTTGAAAGGCTGTGTATTTCATTCAATATTTAAGCTCCACTATGACTATACATGTAAAAATGCCTAAACTGGATGATCTAATTTTGAAACATTCAATAGAACTGATTATTTGAAATCTATTTCAAGTCATATCTTGAATGCTTCACTCATCTCACCTCTTTTACTACTTAGACCATAGTGAATTTTCCCCAATTTGAACTCAGAATTATACAATTGTAAATGTAAAAAGAATATTAGAGACCTTGTCCAAATGTTTTCTATAACAGGGGAAAGAGTTGAAGCTCAGAGAGGTTCAAATAGTGTCAGAGTTAAGACAAGAATTGAAGTGACAATTCATAATCATAGCTATAGGATCTAGGTCAATTTTGATTTAGTGTGCCCCTAACACTTAATAGTTGAAGCAGCTCTGTGTTCTTTTCATTGTACCAAAGTGTTCTTGGAAAAGGCCATAAGGCACAGTAAAGAGAACACTTGAAATGTTAGTAAGAATACCTGAGTGTAAAGTTGGCATTCAGCACAACTTCTGTCTGACTCAATTTCCTCACTTATTCCCCAGAATTATTATGAGAATAAAATGAGATATTTTCACATCTTTTTTAAAATGCTAAAGAACAATACTGAAGCTAATTAAAACAAGTAATTATTATCTCTCATTTACAGCATCATTTGACATATTTGTTATTTATATTTTATGTATATTTCTTATGTATATCTCTATTATATTTTATGTATATCTATATCTATATTTATATATATATTATATATATATATATATATGTGTGTGTGTGTGTGTGTGTGTGTGTGTGTGTGTGTGCTAGGCTTTAAGCTGCTTTGTGTTAGGGAGTGAGTTACAGACTTCTTTGCATTCTCCCCCATTTTTATTTTTTTGTCCCTAATACCCTTTAAATAGGTTAAATACTTGATGTCTTTGTAGAATCTTTTTGTTTCAACTACCTGAACTTAAGCAAAACTTAAAAACATGATTTGGTAAATTTATACTTTTACACATATTCCATTTTCTAATGCAGCAAAGGTTAGACATGACCCAGCTTATCAGTCTTCATTTCTAGGATGGAAGACCAGTCTTATTCATAAAACTTCCGCAGTTTGGGGAAGCTAGGTGGTACAGTGGAAAGCACCAACCCTGAAGTCAGGAGGTCCTGAGTTAAAATCCAGCTTCAAACATATAATAATTGCCTAGCTATGTGACCTTGGACAAGTCATTTAACCCCATTGCCTTAAATAAACATTTTTTTCACTTTAAAGATTTTATTTGTTTTGAGTTTTATAATTTTTCTCCTAATCTTACTTTCCTCCTCCCACCCACCAGAGAATGCAATATGCCAGACTTTATATTGTTTCTATGGTGTACATTGATCCAAATTGAATGTGTTGAGAGAGAAATCATATCCTTAAGGAAGAAAAATAAAGTATTAGAGAGAGCAAGATTATATAATAAGATATCAGGTTATTTTTTTTGATTAATAACCATAGTCCTTGGTTTTTGTTCATGCTTCACAATTTTTTCTCTGAATACAGATGGTATTCTCCATCACAGATATCCCCCTATGAGCAAGTCCATCAAGGTTGATAATCACCCCCATGTTGCTATTAGGGTGAACATTGTTCTTCTGCTTCTGCTCATCTCACTTAGCATCAGTTCATGCAAAAACCTCCAGAATTCCCTGAATTCCCATTCCTCCTGGTTTCTAATAGAACAATAGTGTTCTATGACATACATATATCACAGGTTGTTAAGCCATTCCCCAATTGAAGGACATTTACTTGATTTCCAATTTTTTTGCCATCATAAACAGGGCTGCTATGAATATTTTCTACAAGTAATGTTTTTACCCTTTTTCATCATCTCTTCAGAGCATGCACATTTTTGTTGCCCTTTGGGAGTAGTTCCAAACAACTCTCCAGAAAGGTTTAGATGAGTTCACAGTTCTGCCAACAATGTATTAGTGTTCCAGATTTCCCACATTCCTTTCAACACTAATCATTGTCCTTTCTGGTCATATTGGTCAGTCTGAGAGGTATGAGGTGGTACCTTAGAGAAACTTTAATTTGTATTTCTCTAATAAGTAATGATTTAGAGTAATTTTTCATATGACTATGGATAACTGATTTCCTCATCTGTAAATTGTATTTGCATATCCTTTGACCATTTTTCAATTGGAGAATGCCTTTTTTTTTGAAAATTTGACCCAGTTCTCTGTATATTTTGGAAATGAGTCCTTTGTCAGAAATACTAGTTGTAAAAATTGTTTCCCAGTTTACCACATTTCTTTTGATCTTGGTTATAGTGGTTTTGTCTGTATAAAAGTTTTTTAATTTAATATAAACAAAACCATCTAGTTAGTTTTTAGCAATGTTTTCCAACTCTTCCTTGGTCATCAACTGCTTCACTTTCCATAGATCTGATATTCTAGTTTGCTTATAATATTGTTTTTTATGTCTAAATCCTGTTTCCATATGGATCTTATCTTGGTATAGGATGAGAAGTGTTGGTCTAATCTAAGTTTCTTCCATACTAACTTCCAATTTTCCTAGCAGTTTTTAGCAAAGAGAGAATTTTTGTCCCATTAGTTGGACTCTGGATTTTATCAAACAACAGATTACTATAATCATTTCCCTGCTATTGCACCTAATCTATTCCACTGGTCCACCACTCTTTCTTAGCCAGTACTACTAGCTTTGATGTGACTGATGCTTTATCATATAATTTTCGATCTGGTAGAGCTAAACCACCTTCTTTTGTACTTTTTTCATTGAATGCCTGGAAATTCTTGACTTTTTATTTCTCCATATGAATTTACTTACCACTTTTTCTAACTCATTAAAGTAATTTTTTTGGAATTTTGACTGGTAGGGCACTAAAACAGGTAGTTTAGTTATGGTAGAATTGTCATTTTTATTATATTAGCTCTACCTATCCATGAGCAATTGATGTTTGCCCAGTCATTTAAATCTGATTTTATTTGTGTGAGAAGTGTTTCATAATTGTTTTCAAAAATATTCTGAGTCTGCCTTAGCAAATATACTCCCAAGTATTTATATTGTCTGAGGTTACTTTGAATGGGATTTTGGGATTTCTTTTTCTAGCTCTTCCTGCTGTATCTTACTAGTCATACATAAAAAAGTTTAGGATTTATGTGGGTAATAAACAAAAATTAAAAAAAAAAACTGCCAAGAGTGAGAAAGGCTCAGTAACCTTCTTCAGATGACAGAAGAGCCAAAATAAAGGACAAAAATAAAGTGTGATGTAAACAGGAAAAATATTGAGTGTGAATAAAATCATAAGTTCATAAGTAAAATGTATCTTTGATAGCAATGAGTTTACTCCTTCCCCTCATTTTACTCATAAACTAAATTGTGGACAATTTAAATACATTTTTCATTCTCTCTCTCTCTCTCTCTCTCTCTCTCTCTCTCTCTCTCTCTCTCTTTCTCTCTCTGTCTCTCTCTCTCTCTCCCTCATACACACACACACACACACACACACACACACACAAACACAAAAACGAACACACTCTGCATCTTTCTCTCCCCTCTCTATCACTTCCCTGTTTCCAGTAAAATAATGCATTAATGAAGAAATAATAAAAATTTGATATACTTCAAACAATGAACCAGCTAAGAAGACGACTTGGTAGGAAACTCTCAAAGCAGCAATACTAGGAACTGGTTCTGGTTGCTCAGTTTCCCAAATGACTGATTTGTTTTAAAGGTAGATAAATGAACATTTTTTGTCCCTAAAGGGACTGTCTAAATTTAAGAATTTAACTTGTCCCCAGATTCTCTATGTTGTAGATACTTTTGATTCTGTACTATTTAAAGGATTTCTGGGTTTCAGAAAATCATGGATATAGGTCATATAATTATTTTATTATATTTGATCGTATTCCTTTTGTTTAACAGAGAAACAAAGAATCTGAGATTAATTTTTCTCTTCCATGAAGACATGAATAAAATGCATTAATATTTCAACAACATAGAAAGGAGGATTATGGAGTTGACTTGTTATTGGAGCTATTGAATCAAGTTTAATAACTGCCCACACAGAAAATGCCCTAATTGATATAGTAATCAACTAGGGACATTATGAGCAAATAGAGGTCCCAGTTCCCGGAGAATGAGAGAGATTATTTTTTTGGTGGAGCACATGGCTATAGTTTGGAATTGCCAAACAGTGAACCCTTATAAACTGGAGTTGAAACTGGGTGACAATCCCTTCCGTTGGGTACAGGATCTAGACATAGAAGATGATACTATGAGTCAATCAGAAAAGCATAGTTTACCTGTCAGATATATGGAGAACAGAAGGATTTTTGATCAAACAAGTTATAAAGAAATTATGAAATGCAAAATGGATATTTTTTTAAAATATAGAATTTATTTTCTTTTCTTTTATTTCTAGTAATCATTGGAAACAGATCAAAGGAGTGGCATTGCTGGGTCAAATGATATAGGTACTTGCGTAACTCTTTTGGTATAATTCTAAATTGTTCAACAAAATGGCTGCATCATTTTACAATTCCTCCAAAGATGTGCCCCAATTGTTCCACATTGCCTCCAATTTTGTCACTTTCCCTTTCTATCATTTTAATCAGTCTGGTAGGTATAAAATGATATCACAAACAAAACTCTATAAGAAGATTGAGTAAATTTAAATGGAAAATACTATCCACATTCAAAATAAGGGCTAGTGAGTCTGAAATCAGATAAAAGTTTGCTATTCTCCATTTTAAAATGTGTGTTATGCTTTATGTCTTTTCCCCATCATGTTTTTTTTCTTTTTGTTATTCTTTTTCATAACATGACTAATATGGAAATATTTTAATATGAAAATGATGGGTAAATAAAATGGATAATTTTGATAACATTAAATTGAAAAGTCTTTCCACAAACAAAGCCAAAGCAAACAAGATTGGAAGGAAAGCAGAAAACTTATAAACAATTTTGCACAATGTTTCTAATAAAGATCACATGTTTTAAATATTTAGAGAAGTGAGTCATAGATGTAAAAATACAACTCATTCCCAAAATGATAAACAGTTAAGGGATAGATGGGTAATTTCAGATTAAGAAATTAAAACTATCTATATTCATTACAGATGAAGAAATCAAAGTGATCCATAGTCATAAGTAAAATTCCTCTAAATTATTACTTATTAGAGAAATGCAAATTGAAGCAACTCTGAGGTACCACCTCACACCTCTCAGACTGGCCAATATCACCAGAAAGGAAAATGATCAATGTTTGAAGGGATGTGGAAAATCTGGGACACTAAAATATTGTTGATAGAGCTGTGAACTCATACAAATTTTCTGGAGAATAATTTGGAATTATGTCCAAAAGGCAACAAAAATGTGCATACTCTGATCCAGCAATACCACTACTGGGTCTATACTATGTAGACTTATGAAAAATGGTAAAAATATCACTTGTACAAAAATATTCATAGTAACCCTGTTTGTGGGGGGAAAGAATTGGAAATTATGTGAATGTCCTTCAATTAGGGAATGGCTTAACAAACTGTGGTATATGTATTTCATGGAACACTTTTGTTTTCTTAGAAACCAGGATGGATGGGAATTCAGGGAAGACTGGGGGGATTTGCATGAACTGATGCTGAGTGAGATGAGCAGAACCAGAAGAACACTGTACACCGTAACAGAAACATGGGGGTGATGATCAAACTTAATGGATTTGCTCATTCCATCAGGGCAACAATCAGGCACAATTTTGGGCTATCTGCAATGGAGAATATGATCTGTATCCAGAGAAAGAATTATAGAGTTTGAACAAAGACCAAAGAAACAGGTTATCTTATTATGTAATTTTGCTACCTTCTTATAGTTTATGTTTCTTCCTTAAGGATATGATTTCTATCTCATTATATTCAACTTAGATCAATGTATGCCATGGAAACCATGTAAAGACTAACAGACTGTCTTCTGTGAGGGGTGGGTGGAGGGAAGCAAGATTAGGGGAAAAAGTGCAACATTCAAAATAAATATTTTTTTTTAAAAAATGCTCTGTCAGGGGTGGCTAGGTGGCACAGTGGATAGAGTACCGGTCCTGGAGTCAGGAGAACCTGAGTACAAATCTGGCCTCAGACATTTAATAATTATCTAGCTGTGTGGCCATGGACAAGCCACTTAACCCCATTGCTTTGCAAAATCCTAAAATAAATAAATAAGAAATTAAAGAGAAAGAATTAGAGAATATAAGTTCTGTTTGACAGAGAAAGATTAGTCAGAAAAAAAACTATAAAAAAAATCTCTGTCAGTATTAATTAGGGAAATTGAAAATAAAACAATTTTTAGGTATGAGTTCACACCTATCATATGGACCAATATGACAAAAACTGTCAAAAATGATTATTCATGGAGAGGATGTGGGAAAATCGGAACATTAGTACATTGTTGGTGGAATTGTGAACTGATCCAATTATTATGGATTAATTTGAAATTATGTCCAAAGGGTTTAAAAATTACATACCCATTCCACTATTGGTTCTGTAGCCCATAAAGATCATGAAAAAAGGGGAAAAATTGCACATGTGTAAAAATATTCATGGATAGTTTTTGTGTTAGCAAAGAATTGGAAATTGTGGTAATGCTAATCAATTGAGGCATGACTGAAGAATTGTGGTATATCATTCAATAAGAAATTAAGAGGAAACAGATTTCAAAAAAAACTGGAAAATCAGAAACTGATATTGAGTGAAATGAGAAGAACTGGGAGCCAAGATGACAGAGTAAAGGCAGGGACTCCCTGAGTTCTCCCCCCAAATCACTCCAAATAACTTTAAATCCTGCCTGTAACCAAATTCTAGAGAGGCAGAACCCACAAAAACACTGAATGAAACAATTTTCTATGCCAAAACAATATGAAAGGTCTTAGGGAAGGCTCTGTCACATCAGTTAAAATGGGTCCATAACTCAGCCCAGAGCAAGCAAACTCCAATGATAAAGGCACAGAGCATGGAGCGCTTGGGTTTCTGGGGGGCACCTGGGTGGGGCAGTGATTGTGATTTTTAGATCTCTCAGTATAGGGATTGCCAAGAACAATTAGAAAGCTCAGCAGGAAAACTCTAGCTCACCAGAATGAGAGTTGAGTCCAGTCCAGGGCAGGCCTCAGCATAGCTCTGCCCGCCCCAGCAACCAGGAGGAGACAAGCAGATGCACCCAGAGCACAATGATAAGGGGGGCAGGAGAGACTGCAGAGTTCTCTTTGCTCTCCCTGAGGCAGGTCTCTGTTGCTTCACCCATACTCTAGTCTGGGTTGCTATCTGGGCCCCAGTCTCAGAAAATGGAGCAGAAGCACAATGGCCTGCTGCAGATCAGGAACCCTCCTCAAGGTTCCAGAGCAGAGGGGAGTGCTTGTGGTCATTCACAGACCAGAGGATAGGCCAGGAGAGCAGTCAAAGCTTCTCATAAGACCTTGAAGGAATTGAGAACTTGCAGATCTCTCAGGGGTTTCTTTGAAAAAAGTTACAAAAACCCTCAAAATTTTGGAAGCAGAGCCCCATGTTAATAGAGAGTTAAAATTGGGCAACTGGGTGTCACAGTGGATAGGGCACCAGCCTGGAGTCAGGAGGACCTGAGTTCAAATCCATCTTCAGATACTTAATTTTACTTAGCTGCCTGACCTTGGGCAGCCCTATTGACTTGTCAAAAAGTAAGAGTTAATATCAAGTTATAGACCAGGGAGATGAGGAAACACCATCCTTGGGTAAATAGAGGTTCCTGTTCCTAAGATCCTAAGAGAGCTTATTTGTTGGGTGAAGCCCAAGGGGAGAACTTGAAATTGCCAACCCATATTCTTCATGCAACCCCAATGAGGTTGCAAAACTGGGTAACAATTCTTCCTGGTGGTATCACTTTTTTAAATCAAGCATTCACAAAAATCCTTGATTAAAATTGTCTCATTTTATGGGGCAGCTAAGTAGTGCAGTAGATAGAGAACTAGCTCTGGAGTCAAGTGGATCTGAATTCAAATTTGACCTCAGACACTTAATAATTTCCTAGCCTAGTTGTGTGACCTTGAGTAAGTCATTTAACCCAATTACCTTAAAATAAAATAAATTTTTTAAAACGTTATCTCATTTTAGTTTCATAAATATCTTGATAAATATGTGATATTGTTATTCCCATTTTACAGATGAAAAAAATAATTATTTGCCCCCAGTCACACAGCAAGTTCATTGTTAAAGCTGCATTTGGACTCAATTACTCATGAATCAAGGCACAGTGTTCTATTCACACTGACATCTAGTGTACTTGATAAAGTTTAAACATTTTCATTGCAGTGAATTTTTAAAAAATCAAATATTAGGACAGAAAATTTAAGAAGGGATTGGTTTTGATTCAAAGTGGACTATGTCTATGTCCTAATATAAATCCCACAAGAAAAATGTATTCACATTCATTTGACTAAATTGACTTATTAAGAATAACCAACATTTCATCTTTGCATTATTGGAAAAATCAATATTGTCTTATATTAACACTTAATTCTTTTTATTGTTATTTAATGTTTGTATTATGTATATCTTCTCTCTTTAACTAAACTAAAAACTCTTCAAAGGCAATGGACTATAATTTTACAGTAGCTTTCTCTTAGAGGTTACTCAGTAAATGTTTGTAGAATGAATATGTGAATGAAGGAAACATGTTCTTTAATGAAGTGTCATCATCCACTAGATATTTACAATGAGTGTTTTCATTTTCTCTCTTCCTATAAAACAACAGCAGCTTTGAGGCTTTAGATAATCTCTCTGCCTTGATATATCTTGAGCAGACACTGCCAATTGAACTGAATTATTTATAACTTTAAATGGAAGGGCCTGTCCTACAGGGACCAAAACAAAGGATAGCAAATGCTCATATGTTCACATTGGCCTCAGACCCGGCTCCTCCAAGACAAGTCTGTTTTGTTTGGTTTGGTTTGGTTTTTCATGTGCAGCCTGAAAGTGATTCTCAGTAACTTTTCTTTTTTATCCAGGGGAGCTTAGGCATGATTCTTCATGTCTTCAGTTCAAATCTCCTGCTAATAGCTCATTATAGAATTTTAGATCTGTGATAGGCTCTAGCCTTGACTTTTCAGAGACACAAGAGACTATGGATGGATTTAATCTAGTATAAATGGGGAAGATTTCTCACCTACACAGCAGTAAACATTTTAAAAGATAGACACCATTGAGAAAACTATTAGGGATCATGAATAACCAAATTTTGGTTCATAGAAAAATCTGCCGCCAAAAGGAGAAAAATTATTTTCTAGTAAACCAAATTGCTTTCTTTTTCATATTCTTTGTAATTGGTGTGTGAAAATCAGAAAATTAAGAAGCCTATATTGATCCCAAACTACACAGAAAACACTGGACTAAATATCCTTCGTGGTTCAAGTATAAATAAGGAATGGTTTCTTCCCTCAAGGACCTATTATTTTACATTAAAATAATATCTTACTTTCAGCTTTAGATCTTAAAATAATGCCTGAAATGAACAAAAAATGTACAGGATTGCAATGAAAAGCAATCATATTAAAATAAACTTTAAAAATGTTTAGAAATGAATTGAAAGGTTTCAATTTAAGTATTTCTGACCTAGAACAACCTTTCTTCTTTAATGTAACCCTCTCATTTTGTTGATGAAGAAATGGAAGTTCAGAAATGCTAAATGACTAGCTCAAAGTCACACCACTACTAAATTTTTTTTTTGGGGGGGTGGAAATCAAATCCATGCCCTTTGACTTCGGAGTGCTTTTTCTTACTGTATCATGAGAGACGGCTTATAAATTAAAAATCACTTATAAGCCATGGCTGAATAAGAAACCAACGTGCTATGTTTTATCTATTAATTCATAGCAAATTGGAAAAGTAATTTGCTAAATTTCTCAAACCCCTGAAACAGTGTCACTCAAGTATATAGATAACTAAGAAAGAAGTGTTTTTCTTGAAAAGCACTAGAAACATCAAGAAAATGTCCTTTGTTTTATACTTTTATAATAAATTGTTTGTGTATTTCATGAATAGTATAGATATATATCTTTTATTTTTCCCTTCATTTCCTAATATTTCTTCCTCCTACCCCAATCCAGTAATTCATCACTTTTAACAAAGTATATTTTTAAAAGAGTAGAAAAGAACCAATTTATTGTCAATATCCAGAGTCTGCCAATTCTGCAAAGAAGGGAGGGAGGTACAGTACCTTTTATCTGTTTCTATGTGGTTAAATTTGTTAATTATGGTTTAAGTGTATTTTTTAAGCAACACAATTATTGGTAAATGGACAGTAATTTTTCATTCCCTTTTCTTCATTATTTCATTTATAGTAATATGCAGACAATAAATCCACTGAGACATTGTAAGAAAATGGTATCATTCTTACTAAGACTAGTCAAATAATTTGAGATATAGAAAGTAGAATTCTATCCAACATAGATGATTCTCCCCACAGTGATCCAAGTCATTCCAAAGCCTATCTTTATTCAACTTCTGGATTGTGTGGTTTCTTACCACTAATGCTCAAATAACTCAAAAATCATTCTTTAAGCCCACAAAAGAGAAAGTTAAGTCAGTAGACACTTGCATTAGGGCTAGAAATCCTGCATTCAAATAATAGTTATCTATGTATGGCCTTGAAATTGTCACAAAAGAGATTAGGATTTATTTTCATATTTAAAAATAAGGATTGGACTAGTATTACATCATGGATCCAATTTTAATTCCTATTGAAATTATGACAGTATGATTTCAAGAGGAAAGTGACATCTGGAGCTGCCTACATGTAGGAGGTGATGTCTCTGGAAATTGCAACTTAGTTCTGATAATCACAACTATGGGAATAAAATCCAAGATCTAGAACTGGAAGGAATCTCAAGGTTAATCAGTGCCCCCTTCCCACTCTGCTTCGAAGACAAGGAAAATGAGGCAAAGGGAAACTAAGTGAATTTTTCAAGGTTTCATGGGTAATGACATTCAATAGACAAATGAAAATATAAATTTCAGTTCTTTGAGTACTGAACCTGAGTTGATATGACTGTACTATTCAGAATAATTCAATTCCACAAATATATATCATGCACCAAATTTAGTCAAATCTATGAAAAACAAAATAAAAAGACTGACAAGTGGTAGAGTATTAGGCCTGAAGTAGGGAAACCTCTGGGTCAAATTCAGCCTCAAACTCTTACTATCTCTGTGACCTTGGGCAAGTTACTTAGTCTATGTCCACTTTAATTTCTTCATCTGTAAAATGGGAATAATAATGACTGCCTCTCATATTTGTTTCAAGTAGCAAATATAGGACAAAGTATTTTAAAGGGATTTACAGATCTTCGAGCACTTCATAAATACCTGTTCTTTTATGGTTTTTGTTAGTACTCTGTTGGTAATGATTGCAGCAGTGACAGTAAGCAGTAGCAGTAGGAATTAAGGAATAATGACAGGTATCATAGTAGTGGTAGTAGTGATCGGAACAGAAGTAGTAGCAGTAGCAGTAGTAGTAGTAGTAGTAGTAGTAGTAGTAGTAGTAGTAGTAGTAGTAGTGATAGTGGCAGTAATAGTAATAGTGGTAGTAATAGTAGTAATAGCAGTAGTAGTAGTAGTAGTAGTAGTAGTAGTGATAGTGGTAGTAATAGTAATAGTAAAATAAGTAGTAGTATTAGTAGTAATAGTAGTAGTAGCAGTAGTAGTAGTAGCAGTGATAGTGGCAGAAATAATGATAGTAGTAGTAGTAGTAGTAATAGTAGTAATCACAGTAGCAGTAGCAGTAGTAACAGTAGTAGTAGTAGTAGTAGTAGTGTAGTAGCAGTAGTAGTAAGTAGTTTAATACGAGGATACCCTATGAGTATATATTTGTAAAGTGCTTAGTAAACCTTGAAGTACCATACAAATGTCACCTTTTTAAAAATAATCCCCATTCTCCAAGAATTTACATTTTACAAAGAAATATAATAGATATATGAATACATAAATAGATTCAAAGACATAAAGCACTCTAGAATGTGTGGGTCTAGAATATTTCAAGAAGCAACATCTAGGTTTAGCAATGAAGAATGATAAAGGCAGAGGCAGAGATGAAGAGGATGTTTATTAAAAGCATGTGGGGCCAGCCAATGAGACTATTTAGAGAAGGGATATGGGCAAGAAAACTTCACAAACACCAAAGACAATGGGGGAATATGGTAGTAGTCAACAGAGCTGATAACTGGTATATTGGAGAATCAGTGTGCCAAAGGAAGAAATGATATTGGCTCAGGCAAAATCAAAGAAGCTCACCAAAAGGAGCTCATGTGTATTAAGAAGTTATACAGTACCTCCATGAAGTGCGATGAATTCCCTGATGCTTTCTAGAGATATTCATCGGAGTGTTCAGAAACTCAGAAAGGTCCATGTCTCCCAGTGACAAAGATGGATAGGCTATCATTGCCCTCATGGGGCCAGATCTTGGCAAGGGTCTGTGTCAGAACACAAACTTTCTTCTGAATGGGCTGATGGCTCTAATTTTGAAACCCTGCTCCTAATTCAAGTTTGCCTCTCCATCTTGCTATATTTGAGAGGCAGAAAAGTTTAGTGCAGAGTCCAAAAGTGTCAGATTCAAATCTCATCATAAACATATAAATGTAGCCTAGTTAATTATACTCTCTGGATCTTGGTTTCCTTATCTAGATAATTAATCATAGCATTACAGGGTTTGACATGTAAGGCATTTTAGGGATCATGATCAAGAAACCCCTCATTTTGCAATAATATATTTGAGATATTGTTGAGCCCTGGTAAATAAAATGGTAGGTTAGGAGTCAGAGAATATACTTTCAAACTCTGATCCTGTGATTTATTAACCATATGACTTTTGGTAAGTTACTCAAACTCTCACTGTTATTGATTCCTTGATCTATAAAATAGGGAGGTGGAGGGCGAACCAGTAGACTTCTAAAGTCCCCTTCTCATAACAGAATCATAAGCAACTGTTAAATTGCTACATTATCATTAAATCTTTTTTTGAAAGAAGAAAAAAAAAGGATTGTGTAGAGCTAATGCAGAAGGTTTATTTGAAAAAAAAACTTGAAATTTTGATGCTGAGAACAATACAAGGGAAAACTTTCAATAATCATATGAGTTGAGAAATACCAAGTCTATAATTTCATATATAAAAGAGAAATAGCAGTAAACGTCCCTCGGATCTTGTCACTGCAGCACAGTGAGATTAACTCTGAAAATGGTATTCACTGCCCCATTTAGCCTCTGGATTTATTCTGGTTTCCATGGTGATTTTGTTCCATAAACCTGCATTACTGCCACAAGTAGGAGACCATTCATTTGTCATGTAAACCTGTAACCCAAATGGTCCCTCTAACTGCTAGGTCCAGTTCCAAATGCAGGGCAAACTGGCTAATACATTTATTTTGAATCAATAGTGTCACTACATTTTAATAACAATGACATTCTTATTTGGCATTTTATTTGCTACATCAATTCTAAAGTCTTATTTTATTAGCTACTATGGGCCTTCTGAGGACAAACGCTCTGGTGCTGCAGAAGTCAATAAAAGTAATAAATTAAATGTACCAGTCACTCATTTTTTCTTTTACATAGCACCACAAATCCCTTTGAAACTGTGCCAGCATTGAGGGGTGGGGACAGGAAGGAAGGAGAGAAGGAAACATGTTGATGTTTCATACTTTTATCACTTTAATAAATAAAAATAAAAAGCCCTATTATGCTGATTTCTGATTCGAATGTCTATTTGAATAACTTCACTACCATAAAGGGATTCTGTCATTGGATTACTCAGATTCTTTCTTTTCCAATAGTATCAGTGGCCACAGAACCCCTCTATCTCCCTGCCATTTGTCCATCCCCATGAGGAATTCAAAAACATTTTTAGTGCACGAAGGAATGTTGAAATCATACAGTGCCAATAGCTCTAGAAATGTGTTCAAATCCTAGCTTGTCTGAGAACTTTGGACAAATCATTTAACCTCTCAACCTCAGTTCCTCAGCTATAAAATTAACGAATTGTAGTCCAATGTCTCTTCTAGCTCTTAAATATATGATCCCAGCATCTCTCTGTTCCAAACTGGAATCAGAGGGATGTGGGAAGAATAATAGATTTGGAGTTGGAAACTCTAGATTCAATTTCTTTCTCTGCTAATTAGAACCTTTGTGAGAGTTCAAACAGTCTGAAATCTTTGTACTTCATTTGTAAAATGAAGCATTTAGATTAGATAACCTCTTACTTTTCTTCTAGCTTCAGATATCTGATTCCAGGACTCATAGTTTGTTTTTTTAATTTTTATTTTCCAGATTAATAGAGTGAAGCAAGGGAGATAAAATTACATATACAAGATTACTGCTTAGAGACAATCTGATATGGAAACTATTTTTTCTTAGTACTAGTGAATATTTCTTCCTATTATTATTATTATTATATACCCTGCTTCCTCATATATTTATCAAAAGAATATTGTTTCTAGGAATTAAAGATTCTCCTATATAGTACACATAGGGTTATGCTCCTTGTCAAATTAGATCATGTCTGATTACATGTCTAAATCTTAGGCTAAGACAGATTTGCTTATATAGAAAGTTCTGCTACTATGATTAAGTTGTTGGGAAGGAGGAGAGTCTGATGCTAGAAGTTCATCTACCTTCATGGGATCTACAATACTAAATAAATATAGCCCCTCCATCTATGAAAGAAAATCACTTCAGCAGTCCTGTGACAGGATCCAGAGGGCAGGAGGGGACCAGTCCTTTAACTACCCCCTCCTCACTCAAATATTTAAAATATATTGTCATGTCAAATAAAGATAATATCAAGGAGAACAGATATAGAGACAAGAGCTACAGTAGGGAGCAACCTTGGTGTTATCAAGGAAAGCAGTAGAAACATAAGACTATGTGCAAAATTTTACTTCTTATGGACTGATGATATCCATGATCATGCATACACACTACATTATAAAGTATGGGACAAACTGAGAATAACTCATAATACCTCAGTTTCTTCTCATTCTCTCTCTCTCTCCCTTTTTCTTCTCCATCATTCTTTTCTCTCTTTAAATTCTCCCTCCCTCTTGTCTAGTGTTCTTCTATACAGACTCTACCAGAATCAGAGCAGATACTAATTGTGATCATTGCTATTCCCATTTTAAAGGAATAATTGGATAATTTACATACATCATGTTATGTTGGTGATTCCATTGTATTATAAAACAGTTATAATATATGAATCTTCATGTAGTTGAGTTTTAAGATGCTACAGATAACTGTTGGGCTTATATACATGACCCATATGTAGTTCACTAGCACTAGTTTGTAATGCTTGTCACTCCACTAAAAATTTCCCTATAGTGCAATACATATGCAGATGATTCCTAAGAAAAGTCTCTAGAGCAATACTCAGCATTTAGTTTCTGTGGTTTGGCTTTGTAAGCACACTCAGAATAAGGCCAGAAGATCCTAGGAGTCCTGGCATGGCATTCCCAACAGTTTTCAAAGTGTGACAGACTCCACAGCTATGGGAAATTAGTTCATGTTGCCCTCTTTGCTCAGTTCTCTTCCCAGATATTTTCTGATTTGTTATTCCATGTCTCACTCCCATCAACACTATACTTTGTTGTACATAAATTTTATATTTTTGTGCTGTGTGAGCTAAGAGTTTAGTCTAATAGTGGTTGCTTTAAAATAAGGTATATATGACAGTGACACCATGATGCCAACATAGGACTCTATAGGCAATTTTCTTCATGTAAAAAAGAACATTTTAATGACATTCCTTTTATACATTGATTACAGTCATTAGAGGGCTTATTTGTCATATCTCTGTGAAAATCAGAATAGCCAAATAAAAAACATCATGTCCCAATCTTCAGTTAAATTTCATTGAGATCAAATATCCCATGCAAGGTGTTCTACCAACTAGAACATTTTACATGGGATATTTGATCACCTCTAGAACCCTTAGAAGCATTGTTATTATTTCCATTTCATAGATGAGGAAACTGAGGTAGATGGAGGTTATATGACTTGTTTAGGTTGCATGTGAAACTCAGACAGATCTTCCTGAAGCTAACTGTTGTTCCCCCAAACTGCCAAGATGAAAGCAAGTTAATACTATTCTTCTCAAATATTTCTCCTTACTGAAGATAAGGAACAGAACATTAATAACTATGATTTTAAGAAGAGTAGGAAGACTGCAAAGGAGGCATCCATAAAAAGTACAATGAAAACTTTAATATTATAAGTGGTGTTTTCAACAAGAGAAAAGGAGTGGGTGGCTTCCTGAAAGAGACATTGGGTCTTGATGAAAGGGAAAAAAATGTAAACCTTGGGAAAAGCAATGGTTCAGAGTGAGAGCAGAAACAACAGAAAGGACATAAGTTACCGATGTAGCAGAAGTAATCAATCAATTACTCAATGCTTGTTAATTACCTACTGTATTTCAGGGACTGTGCTAAGCCCTGGGGATTAAAAAAAGGGGCAAAAGACTAACCATACCATAACTCAAGAGGCTTTGGAAAAGCATTGTAATTTAAAAGGGTTTGAGGAAGATTTCCTTTAGAAGATGAGTTTTTATTTGCGACTTAAAGGAAGCCATGTGTTTAGATTGAAAGAAAATGATAATTGAATATGAAGAATAGCCCACTCTGATTAGAATACAAAACATAGAAGGGGGAAAATCATAAAAAGAATAAAAATTAGACTGCATATGTTCTGGCTCTCATACCTACTCTCTGTCTATGAAACTTTGAGTAAATCAATTAATTTCTCAGATTCCCATACAGTTTTCTAACATGATATATGACATAGGAACAGACTCAATATGCATTCATAGATAAATTTGGATCATTTGGAAAATCCTTATACCAATGACATCATGTGCCCAGTTACTATCTCCCATTCCTATGTAATAGACCATAGATAAACTTTGAATAATTATCAATATCAGTTTCAGCAATTTAGACCTGATTGCTTAGGCAATAAATAGCCATGGGAAGTTGCATCAAAGAAGGAATTATATGACCCTAGTGTTTCTCTGAAGATGATTTGGCTAATGGCAAAGAGAATTGATTTGAGAAATGGGAAACTAGAAAGGAAAAACTTAGGCAAGAAGAGGTGAGGATATGAAACATTTCATGGGCTACATATGGCTCTCAAAGTACATTCATGTGGCTTATGTTGAGTAACCTGAAAAATGAAGGAATGGGTGAGTACATATGGCATCTCACACACACATACTCTGTTCATGATAACTCTTTTGGGGAGTACATATATTTATTGGCAACTTTTATCCCATATGAAGCTTAGCCTTTCTCAAAACACTATGAGAATAAAATGAGCTAAGATATGTAAAGTGATTCAAAGATCTTAAAGAACAATATAAATAGTAGTTATTACTATTTTGTTATAAATTCAGATTAACACATAGTAAAGATAAAACTATAACAAAATTTTCAAACAACCATCTTGAAAATACTCTTGCCCTTGCAACAACCTCTATTAAAACCAGATATAGATGCACAGGTATCAGATAAGTAGGTTCCTTTTTCACATTACAAATGACAGTCTTATTTTGTGTTTAAGAAGTAAATACTACATCATCATATTCATTATTTTATTATACTTTATTACATTAAATTATTAATACATTATTTATTGAATTATTAATAATAATAACAATAAAATTACAGTGTCATGAATTTTATATGGGTCCCTGGACAAGATTTTAATTGGACAATGTGGTCCAGACAGATTAAAAGATTGGCTACTCATACCCTGGAGATATAATATAAGCAACAATAGGACTTAAGAAATATTCTTTCTAACTGCATGAGAGTAAGATGAAAGAATTCAATATGGCTCCAACACGGTGAGCCTGGAGGACTAGGAGAATAGAAGCAACCTTATTAGAAAATGTTTCAGAAAGAGAGAGGTTTGTCAGCGAAGGCAGTTTATTTTATCTAGGTATCTCAATGGATTGAGTGGATTGAAAGACTAGAAGTCAAGAAAGTCTTAATTCAAACCCTGCCTTGCCATTTACTAATTATGAGTTACTAATAAAAAGTTGCTTAAAATCTCTATACATTAGTTTCTTCATCTGAAAAATGGGAAACATTCTATAACCTTTTTCAAAGCATTGTGAGAATAAAATGAGTTAACATACATAAAGTGTTTCAAAAACCTTAAAGAATAATATAAATGTAGTTATTGTTACTGATTCAGATTTATATATAATTAAGTATAACTATGCAATCAAAGTGCTAGTCTGCCTTGTTGATTTGGGCCTTGGGCACCATTGAATTTGGAAAGTTTCCCAACTCCATCTGACCATCCTGAATCATCTTCCCCACCTCCTATCCTTGACCACCAAAAGATAAATTTATATTATGTAATATACAGAAATGGGAAAATGGGGTTATCCATAGGAAATATATATTCTTTTAGGTTTTTGCAAGTCTAATGGGGTTAAGTGGCTTGCTCAAGGCCACACAGCTAGGTAGTGAATAAGTGTCTGAGACCGGATTTGAACCCAGGTATTCCTGACTCCAGGGACTGTGCTTTATCCACTGCGCCACCTAGCCACCCCTATAGGAAATATTTTATTGCCAATTTTAAGTCATGTATCTATTTTATATTTTAAGGTATACATGCTCAATGAAGAAAAAATTTCATATTGCTTCAATCCTCTATAAGGGAATAACCCAGGAAAAAAAGGAGATATCTGCTAAGGGAAGATAATGTTATGTGGTACCAATATGTCAAGATACCAATGGAATGGAAATTTTATCTCTTGATCCTACTCACTGTCTGAATTATAATAAAGTGAACTCTCTTACCACTACTATAATCCACAGAGGTTAAAGAGTTTTTTTTTAAAGAATGGACATTTCTGTCACTGTAACTTTCTGATAACTAGATTGCTCCATGCTCCATTAATACTGTGAAGCATTAATATTGTATTTAACAAGAAAGTTCAATGCTTTCTGACTCTGTTATTTCCTATAATTTATGCTTGGGATTGTCACTAGTCCAGCTCAATAATTGGGCTATAATGTTAATGAAGTTGTATTGATTTGCCATGATGTTGACTGCCATAAACTTATCATTGTAAATTCTGGGTGTAGTGAGGCAGGGAGAGAGAATCCAAATTCCTCTATGCTTCCAATATGTGTGCAGGAGCTGAAAAATCTGAAAGAACTACGAGATGAAAGGTCTTTTCATCTGTGAATGTATCAGTCATTTTGGAACTTAAAAAGAGTTTCCTTTTAGGATTAGACCAAACATTTTAGTTAGTTCCTTATTTCAATTGTTTAAGGTGAAGCTGTATGGCTTTCTTGAATACTTTCAAGATCAGAGTATGGAAGAGAATCCAGGAGCAACAAGAGCTATGTCACACACTGGGACAGAAGTTGATATCTCCAGAAGGGGATGTGAAAGCAACGCAATTGAGATGCTGAAAGAATCTGGGACAACAGCATCATCTGAGGAGCTATTGTCTGGACTTCACAGAACATTACACTAATTTTCATAATTAAAAATGATAAGGCAGGTGAAACTTTTTGTTCTCTGTCCCCATGAATAAAGGAGGCTAAAGACAGTCAGGTATTTTATTTAGATGAAAGACATTGCAGGAACATCTGAATGGTTTCTCACCTGCAATATCTCATCATACAAACACCAATTATAGAAGTTGGATGAGAAAATAAATGACAGGTTCCAGCATAAAAGATTTCAGAAATAAAGGGTGCCAGACACCCTCTCCTAAGTATTAATTCCCCCAAAATGCTGTTTATTATAGAGTTTAAACATGGAATCATTTTGTTGAAATAAGCACTACCTTACCTATGAAGCTAAGGATTAAATTAATATCTTATTCCCTCTCCTAAAATTTTATAGGTCTTTATTGCTTTCACCACAGTTTTTTCATATATTTATATATGTGTACACATGTAAACAAATATATTTATGAGTATATATATACATATATATTTATGAGTATATATCTATATATCTATATATACATATATATATATATATATATATATATATATTTAAAATATATGCAACATTTGAATTCCTTCCCTTGACCCCTAAATTCATCATCTCTGTTTTGGGACAACATATTTACTTTCATCAGAATCTTATCAGTTATTTAATTATGAAGCATGTAGGTGGTATAATGTCAAAAACTATAGATATGGAGTCAAGGAAACCTATGTATAAATCCAGCCTCATTTACTGTGTGTGACACTTATCAAATCATTTAAACTCACTTTACTTCCACTTTCTTAACTGGTAAAATGAGGATAAACTGGATCCTACCTCCCAGAGCTCTTGAAAGGATTAAATGAGATAATAACTGTAAATATTTTTGCATACCTTAAAGCATTATTCAAATTCTGGGTCTTATTATCATGATTAATTGCTATCATCTTTATTAATATTTTCATGATTGTGCTTGTACATTTATTCCAACTTCTCTGAATTTCTCCCAATTTCTCTGAATTCTTCATATTTTTTTTATTTATTTTTTATTTTTTTTTGTTTGTTTCATTGGTAGGAAATGTAGGGGAGAAGTATTAGAATTTTCTCCTTGAATGAAGACCAGCAACTAATCTGTAGAGATGTTAAATATTGTCTGAGACACAGAGAGCTTAAGAATAATGCCCAGGAACACAGACTTTGTCTGAAAAAGCATTTCTGAATCCAAGGTTGATGCATGATGTGTTCCTGCTTTTCTGTCATTTCATATGAGCAATAATATCCCATTACGGTCATGTTTAAACATATTATGTGATATGTTACTGTCATATTATATGTTATATAATACAAGTATATAATATATTGAATATAATGTAATGTGATCTAATATTGTATTGAATTTTATTACCACCTTTTAAACATGTATTAAATCCCTCTTCAGTGTCTGGTACTTGCTAATTAGACAGGACATTAAGGGTCTGAGATTATTGAGAAGAGGGCTAATGTGATCAACAGATAATTAATATTTATGTAGGACTTTGTGGCTTATAAAGCTTTAAAATATCTAATTTTAAACTCACAAAAATACTGTAAGATTAATTCAATTACCCAGGATCACAGAGTTAGTATGATTATGAGACTGAATTCAAATTTAACTGAATCCAGCTAGTATTCTATCCATTCTATTACCTAGCTGTCAACAAATGTACCATATAGTTAGCCATGCCTTAGTAGTAGCTCTCCCATATTTGTGTAGGTTATTTGAGCAACTAATACCAAAAGAAGTGCTACTAAAATATTTTGATATATTTAGGACTTTTCTTTCTTTCTTTGACCTTTTGGGGTTATATGTCGAATGATTAGGTAATTAAGTGAAAGAGTATAAACATTTTAGCATTTTCTCAACTCAAAAATTTTAAATGAACATATTTGCAAAGATTTGGTGAGGTTCTGTTTTCAGAATTATGGATAACCAATCAAATCTTTTCTGATTTTGGAGATGAATTTAATGATTTAAATTCATATTAAATGCCTGTTTTTCGAAGACATCTATACAAGTAGTTGAATTTAAGATCAACATAGTAATTGGACAGTACATTATAGTTTTCAAAGTCACTCAAATTGTATGATCATCCATTTTTCTCCCAAACTAGTCTTTCCCCCTTTTAAGACTACTTTGTTTCATGTTTAGACTATATTGCTTCACAATTTAGAAATCACAGTACATATATATACATATGTATATATATATATATATATATATATATATATATATATTTGTGTATAGTATCACTTGATCTTCACAATGACTCTATGAAATGAATGCTAATATTATCTCCATTTTACAGATTAAGGGAAAAATAATGAATTTTAAAAATGTTCATAAAACTTTCAGGGTCTCAAAGCTTGATAACAACCCTGAATTCAGATATGTGTGTGTATACATATATATGAATGTATAATGTGTATGCCTGTATAATGTATATTGCAGACACACCTATAAATACATGAGTTGATGCATGTGTGCATGTATGCATGAATGTACATATTTTATACATGTGCATCAATAAATACATTAATTATTGAGGTCTAAAAATTCCAAAATCTAACACCAAAAATTCTTTTCTCAATACTTCCAATAGCAGCTTAAAGAATTCTATTACTTTAATATGGATGATGTTTCTTCAATGCTATTTTCTCATCATAGTCTCTGGAGATCTCTTATACTCTAGTCTTTTGTTATTCTGGTGAATTTTTTGAATTTCAAAATTCCCCCTGAAATTGAGACATTCCCAATGGACCCAGACACTGATCCCCTTGACTGAGGATAGTTATTCAGCACAATTGATCTCCTCATATGCACCAGGCAACTCTCAGCAGGCACCATATTAATGAGAGAATAGCATTTTTCCTCATGTGAATGGTGAAGCACAATATCGCTAAATGAAGAAAGTATCTGAATTGACTCAAAGGCTTGGTTTGGAAATAGCAACCCATTTTGTCCTTATGATAACCTATTTTTGAGAATCATGCTATTTGACCTAACTCTTTAGATTATTTAGAAACATTAAAACCAAACTATGATGAGAAGATGGAATTGCCACTGAGAATAAGAAGCCTAAAAAGTACAAGTTTATAACTTTGAATAAGAGGTAACAATTCATGCAAGATTTTGTTTTCCAAAAAAAAAAAAAAAGGACTCTTTTCAAGAAAGAATTTAAAATTTGCATCTGGGAATTTGAAAACCAGTCTAGAGGTATCATAAAATCATTCTTGTCCTCTCTTATCTTTGATTTCACTCTACTGATTATTATAATTGTTGAAAATATAATTTAATCTAGTCATTAAAAATGGTCACAATTCCTGTTAAAAATCTAAAACACACAGTGGCACAATGGATAGAGCACAGGCCCTGGATTCAGGAATCGCTGAGTTCAAATGCGCCCTCAGACACTTAATAATTACCTAGCGGTGTGATCTTGGGCAAGCCACTTAATGCCATTTGCCTTGCAAAAACCTAAAAAAAAAAAAAAAGACTAAAACAAGGACAACAGCAACAAAAACAACTTCCTGCAATAAAATTTTAATTTATTTCATGTAATAGAATTCTCTGGTAGTCTCTGATGAAGTCACCATATCTTTAGTCAGAGTAAAATTTAAATGATTTAAACAGGCTATATTGAAATATGATCATCCAAATATTTAAAAAATAGTTCACACAGGCAAAATTTGAGAATGCTTGCTCTGTTTTACAGTATGAAATTAATTCAGGTAGGCCTTGTTATAATCCCTATCATCATTTATGGTTTGGGAACATAAATGACTTATAATTTAGGTCTTTAACATTACAGATCATCTAGCCAAATTCTATCATTTTACCCATGAGGAAACTGAGATACAGATAGATTATTTTGTCAAGGCCATAAAGGTAGGGATACAAATTAAATCTGACTTTAAAATATAAATCCTTATTTGATGTTTTTTCCATTGTTTTGTGTTTCTGAGACAATACTCTTTTTGTTAATCAATGTTGTTAGTGGTACATTGATATGATTGACAAAAAAAAATGAAGCTAGTGTGATATTTCAGATTTGGGCTCCAGGACGTATAATGAAGAAGTCCAAGGGGAGAAAATAAGACAGTTATAAATAAACTAAAATAAACATTTATGCAATATTTTGTGAAAACATTTTGTTCACATGAGCTAATAATTTTTTTTAAATATTAAATGAGAAAAGGAAATGAAAACAATGTAATCAACCATAAGTATACTATTTTTAATATTATTTATGAATTGAAACAAAAAGAAGTACAAGTGTAAATGATAAAAAGAGTTTAGTAGACTGCAAGATCAATACAAATCAACAGAACAACATGGCAACCAATAAAGTGTGATTATGCATAATATTAATTTCAGAAAGGCTACTGAGAAGAGAGCTTATTGCTCCATTGTACACTAATTTGGTCAGATCATATAGGAAGTATTATGTTGCATATAATATTAAAGCCAATTGTATGATGCATAGAATCCAAAGGAAGGTTACTAAAATAGTAAGTTGTTTTGAGATTAATCTGAATGAAGATCAGTTAAAGGAAGCTGGTTGATTAGCCTTAAGATTGAAATTTAGATGGGACTCTACACATTTCCAAAGGCTATCTTACGGCAGAACAATTAGATTTGTTCTGCTGGGCTTCATGGACATAATTAAGAACATTGCCAGTTGTTCTAAAACGGAAAATTTAAACTTGAGCTAAATGGAAGGCAGACTATCCTGTTCACTACAGCCAGAATGCTAGGTATATTATATTTCACCTTTCCTCCAGGGTTCTCCATTACCTGTAATATCATTTGAGAATGCTTAGCTCCTACCATTATTTTACCTCCAAGTGTAGGTGGTAGTCTCTTGAATCAGTTCCATCTAGCCACTAATAAATTCACTTTTATAAAGTTATATTTATTTACACAATGACATTACTCCCCCAGTATAATAATCTTCCCCTTCTTTGTACCACTTTAATCTCTGGGGAGAGGAAAGGGATTGAATTCATAATTCATTTTGACTCCCATAGAGATCATTCCCAGTTCCAAGAACAAATCTTTAAGCTTAAATCCCTGGGCTTCTCTGCATTTCTCTATTAATACCACCTAAAATATGAAATAAATGTTATGACTATTCAAACCCCCCTATAAGATATGGGAATCACTTCCAGCACCTGAGGAGAAGAAACAATGCAAAACAAAAACAAATAGTCACGCAAATTTCAAAGAGCAGTGAGTAAAAGAGGGAATGGAAGAGGGAAAAGAGTTTTTCCTCTCTGGTTCAGTTTCTAGAACCCTTGCTGTGGGTGAACTATGATCTTTATTTTCTAGGTGAAAAACAGAAGTGGCTGAAAAGTGTGCAACAGAAAAAAAATCAAAAAGTGGTAAATAATGGCCAATTCAGTTTCAATAGTTTTAAAGTCAATTGAAACTAATGAAAGAAGGCAACACCTACCTGCCAGTAGGAAATTCAAAGGTCTCTATTTTAGACAATCTAGACAGGCTCTAAAGACTTTTCAAGGCAAGGTAAACTGGACAAGCTCAGACAACTCTACAGAAAGGAACACTTAATAAGCTGTTAATAAATGACTTAATAAAACTGTTGTGAGACCCTGGGTAAGTCACTTAATTTCACTGAGCCTTGGTTTCTCCATCTGTATAAGGAAGGGGTTGGAATACTTTGTTTGGTTTTGTTTTCAGTTTTTGCAAGGCAATGGGGTGAAGTGATTTGCTCAGGGTTAAACAGCTAGGTTATTATTAAGTGTCTGAGGTCACATTTGAACTCAGGTCCTCCTGACTCCAGGGTTGGTACTCCATCCACTGTGCCACCTAGCTGACCCAAATACTTTGTTTTAAAAGTCCATTCCAAATCTAAATCTATGCTTCTATTGTCTGTGATCCTAAGTATGAAGTTTATGACTGTAGGGAAAGAATAGCTTCTTGTGCAGGTATGATCTGAGAGGGAGGGAAGGAGAGATAAAGAGGGAGAGTGAGGTAGAGAGAAGGAGAGAGAGAGAGAGAGAGAGAGAGAGAGAGAGAGAGAGAGAGAGAGAGAGAGAGAGAGAAGAAGAAGAAGAAGAAGAAGGAGGAGGAGGAGGAGGAGGAGGAGGAGGACAGAGAAAAGGAGAGACAGAAAGAGGAGAGAGAGAGAGAGACAGAGATAGAGACAGAAACAGAGAGAGAAAGAGAGTTCCATTTCAGTGGTTTGAATAAATGGATTCAAATGTTACCTCTGTCACAAAATGAATGTTTCAAACCTGGTAATTAAGATACAGAAGAATTTTCCACGGCTAAGAATTAGATAGGTACAGAAAAATTTGTAGAGTAATTTCTTTACTAGGGTCTCCCTATATTAAGGAAATTAAAAATATAGTAAAAATATATGCATGTTTGGAAATCTGTGTGTTCTTATTTGTATAAAACACATAAGCAACTAATAGAGAGGAGATGCTTTACCTGAAAATTAAGAAATGACTGAGGAGGAAAACAGTATTCAAAAGGGGCCCCAGGGGTAAATAAGGAAAGCTTCCGTTGGATCTAGAATAAAAATGACTGAACATTGTCTAAATTACTAGTAATTAATATTTTTTATTTTACTTTTTAATATGCTGACATTGTTTACCAAAACTGCTCTTCCATTTTCCATTCCTCCCAGTTTCCCCAGGAGAAAATAAACCTCTCGTTCAACTTGACCATGTCTGGTCATTTTAAGGTTGAACCAAATAAGCCCAAGAATATTTCTGGCAAAAAAGAATTGTCTGGAGCTGAAAGGTGAGAGATGTTATTGAAAAAGAGAGAAAATGACAGGAAGTAAGGTATAAAAAATTTGGGAAGTTTTATGTATGGGGAGGGTGGGGAGCTGAGGCTAAATTATGAAGTCATTTGAATACCAATTTGAGAACTTTTTAATTTAATCCTGAAAACAATAGGGAATCACTGGAGTTTATTGAATATGGGGGTGACATGGTAGGAATTTTATCGGAAAATCACTTAGGAGGTTGAATAGAGGATAGCTTGGATTTAGGAGAGATTAGAAAGAGATACCTGGAAATGAATAATTGTGTTTTATGATAATTCCTTTGTGTAAACCTAAATATTTAGAAGTAGAAGTGATTTTAGAGGAATTTAATTCAATTACCTCCTTTAAGAGGAGGAGGAATTTGAGGCCCAGAGAAGACAGGTGGGTGAGGTGGGAATCATGGTCCAGGGTAACATCTCCTAGAGCTTCATAACTTTTAAAAAATGATAGCGGTATACATTGTCCATTAACTTTTTAATTTGAGGAAGTCTGACTTCCAGAAAACAAACAGCAAGATAGTGGCATGAAGACAGGAATTCTCAGCTCTTTCCCCTCCAAAAAAATCAAAAAGCCCTAAAATTATGACTCCAAACAAAATCTAGAGAGGCAGAACTCACAAGAAGACTAAGTGAAGCAATTTTCTAGACCAAGATGGATTGGTGAATCCGCAGGAAAGGTCTGTTCCATCTGGACCAGGGATTGGAAAAAGCCTCAGTGCAGTCCTGGCAGTAGCTTGGCCAGAGCAAATCAACTCTACTGATCTGGGAACAGCCCATGGGGTGCCCAAGTTCCTACAGGCTCATTGGTCCTTGGCACCTGAGCAGTTTTCAGATGGCTTGGAAGATTGCCAGGAGAACTTTGACACATCAGAGTGAGCATGGAGCCAATGTCAGTGCTGGCGTGTAGGAAATTATGGAGCCCCCCAGCAACTGCTTCCAGAGTATGCAACCCAAAGATAGTAAGGGGGTCAGGAGAGACTGTAAAGGTCTCTCTGCTATTCCTGGATTAGGATTCTGATACTTTATGCATACTTAGATCCAGGTCACAGACTGGACCCCTATACCACCATACTGGAGCATAGACCCTCTTCAGACTTACAGGGCAGAGGGGAATGCCTATGGACATCCATAGACCAGAGCACAGGCTAGGAGAGTAGACAGAGTCTCTCATAAGACATTGTAGGAATTAAGGTCCCTGGGGAACAGGTGACTCAAAACCCCACCAAAACTTTGAAAGTATGGTAAATCAGTCATAGGCTGAGGCAATGAGCAAACAACAGAAAAAAAAAAGAATCTGACCCTATAAAATTACTATGGTCCCCTGAAAGACCAAAATGTACACTCAGAAGATGACAAAGTCAAAGCTTCTGAACCTCAAACCTCCAAGATAACTAGGAAATCATCTCAGGCTATGGAAAAGCTCAAAAAAGACTGAAAAGCAAGTGGGGGTGTAGAGGGAAAATTGGGAAGAGAAATGAGAGTGATGCAGGAAAATTAGGAAAACCAAGTTTGCAATTTGGAGGAGATGCAAAGAAACATTGAAGAAAATAACATGTTGAAAACCAATTTGGGTCAAATGGAAAAAGCAGTCCAAAAGGCAAATGAATTGAAGAATGCCTTAAAAAGCAGAACTAGTCAGTTGGAAAAGGAGATTGAATAAAGCTCTCTGAAAAAAAAATAACTTCTTCAAATGTAGAATAGAGTTAAGGGAACCTGATGACTTTGTGAAAAACTAAGAAAAAATGAAACAAAACCAAAAGAATGAAAAACTAGAAGAAAATGTGAAATATCTCATTGGAAAAACAACTGACCTGGAAAACAGATCTAGAAGAGCTAATTAAAAATTATTGGGCTATGTGAAAATCATGACCAGTAAAAACCCTAGATTTCATTTTTCAAAAAATAATCCTGCAAAGTTGTCCTCAGATCCCAAGTAAAAGAGAAAATACTACAAGCAGCTAGGGAAAAAAAAACTATTCAATTACCATGATAATATAATCAGCATTACATAGAATGTAGCAGCTTCTTGGTTAAGGACTCATTGGGATTGGAATATGATATTCCAGAAGGTAAAACTGCAAATTAACCCAGCAAAAGTGAACATACACACTTAATAAGGCATAGAAATTTTTCTTACCCTAGAGGATAAAAGAGAGGAAAGGGATGGGAGAAAGGTGACAGGGGAGAAGGGGAAGTTGTAGGTGATAGAAGAAAGTGATGGTTGTAGGAAAGAATAATCAGATACAATACACTTCTGAGAGAGAATAAATTAAATGGGATTGGGAAGAAATAGAATAGAGGGAAACACCATTAACAATAGCATCTGTGGGGGAAAATGCTGAAACAACTTCTCTGATGGACTTATAATTAAGAATTGAACCCATTTCAGAGATGGAGTTGAAGGTGTCTCAATACAGACTGAAGTATACTTGCTTTTTCCCCTCTCACTTCATTTCTCTTGAAGTTTCTCAAACTTCTGGGGAAGAGAAGGAGGGAGGTTTAAGTTTACTTTCAAACAAGATTCTGGTAGTAATGTGAAAAGCACCAGCTCTTGTAATAAGAAAAACAGAATAATGAAGTTTAAATAAAAAAAAGAAAGGTAAGAAAGGCATGTACTAAGGTCATTTCTATGAGGGCAATTATTTGATCCAATTATTTTTCAAGCATTCAGACACCAATATGAATTCATTGTCCATTTCAGTAAAATGGGGAAAAAGCATTGACCCAAAGGAAAGTTTGTGAAAACTTTCATAATCTTTCTCATGATGTGAGATTCACAATTTTGTCACTTTATTTTAATTTTTCATTTTGCCAGTGCCATCCTAGAAAGAAATTTTAGGAAAGAAATGGAATTCCTGTCAGAGGTGTTATCGGAAAAGATATCAGTGGAATAGTTTTAATGCTAGAAGAAGGGATAGCACATTGTTGTAGAGAAGTCATGATGATTGGGTAGGGGATAAAATAAAACAGAATCCCAAATGAATAATTATTTATTTTCCATGAACTTTTTTATTATAGGGAAATAATTAAGCATAAACTATTCCAAAATCAACCTTTTTATTTTTTATTTTTTAATTTTTTTTAAAAAAGTTTCCTTTCTAATGGATTTAAATGACATAAAATATTTGTATTTTCAGAGACAAGAAGTAATTATTTTGATTATTCATTAGGAAAAAATGACTTGATTTGTACAGTACTATATGCATTTCTATATATGTGTATACACACATACACGCACACACACATATTCTGTTAAGGGGAAATTCAGTTTGATTATCAGATCCAAAAGAAATAGTGTAGTGAAACAGAATGTGAAGCTCTGGATTTTAAATCCTTGGATTTGAGTTCAAATTCCTTTTCTACACTTACATTAGATGAATCACTTTTCTAAGTCTCATTTTCTTCCTTTGCAAAGGAAAGGGATTAGAATAGGTTAGGCTACATATTCACTAAAGTCTCCTTGTGCTGTAAATCTATGATTCTGTGCCTTTAATTATATCGTTAATGATATCTGGGAAAATCATTAATATTAAACTACTTCCAACAATAAGAATTAACCATTTAGGGCAGCTAGGTGGCACAGTATAGAGCACCAACCCTGGAGTCAGGAGTACCTGAGTTCAAATCCAGCCACAGACACTTAATAATTGCCTAGTTGAGTGGCCTTGGACAAGTCACTTAACTCTGTTGTCTTGCAAAAACCTAAAGAATATTAGCAATTTCATTGTAACTAATAGTCAAGGAGAGTTGCCTGGGGATACCAAGAATTAAAGTCACTATGAACTCTAAGAGATGCTAGAAGGAGAACCTGAGCCTAGCCTTTCCTGAGTTTGAAGAAAGTGGAATATATTTTTCACTATTATGTACACCCTGTCAGAGTCAATGATATGACTAAATTAAGAGGGAAAATCATTGCTCCATTTCTGTCTTCTGCTACTCACATTTAACAACTTTTCAGTTGTGTATGCTACTATCGCTGGACTATCTCCTCTTGAAAATCACATTGTATGGGTGTTGTCTTATAAAAGTGAGTCACAAAATAACAATGTCTTTAGGGGAGAAAATGAAAATTACACAGAGGGTCATGGAGAAGAACACAGTGGGTGTGGAAGGGTAGTAACTAAATGATCTATGAGGAGAGAAGAACTGGACTAAAGGATATTATCAAGGAATGCATTATGGAAAGATACTATGGGTTAGACAAACAGTGAAAGAAAAAGATAACAGGTGGACAGTCAGAATACTCCACTGTCATCATTGAAATGTCAGTAGAAATTGAGGAAAGTATAAAGGATTAAAAATGACTTTATGACCAAGTTAAGGGAGAATTTGAACATCAAATAGTACAAAATGAGCTATCAAGAATGAATTGTGATTTGTCCTGTTGGAGAGTATTCCCACATCAATGAGGTCATCAATTTATTACTGTGATGACAACTGGAAAATGACAGCATATTACCTGATTTTGCTCAAAACAATCCCCATTTTGGTTTCTTTTTTCAAAAAAGTGTTTCTTATACAATAAAACCTCAAAACCTCAAGTACTTCAAAATTTTGCATTTGTGGTACTCTAATGGATATAATATTATGATGCACACAGGTCTAAAAAAGTTTATTTCATGCCACTGCAGAACTAACTGTAAACCAGAGTGTTACTATATTGAAGCTTCAGAGTCATTAAACATTGTAGATTTTAGAATAAGCAAAGGAGGAATGGATAATTACCTTATGAATCACTCAATTACAATTAGCCAATCACGTCAATAATAATTTTCAACCAATTATAATCTTGATGTGAGCAATTTGTCTGTGGGGATGGTGGAGGAAGGGAGAAGCTAATGAATGTAATAGAGTCCCTAAATATTTGAAAAGACTGTTTATATAAGCATGACTAATATCTAGACATTTATAGGTATTATAAAATCATCTATTTAAGTAAAACCTTATGAAATTGGATTCGGTAGAATCCTTTTTTAAAATACTATCATTTATACTAGATAAAACTAGACATGTGTCATTAAATCTTAATATTATAGGACCATATTATTTACCAGAAGGACAGATTTTAGAGAAGACCCCCTGTACAGAAGAGGGAACACTTGACCTGTGAATCAAAGGTCTTAGATTGAAAACTTATTGCTAAGTGTTGCCACTTACTACATTCATAACCTAAGGCAAATTATTTAACCCCTAGAACTTTTAATCTCCCTAGCTACAAAATGGCAAGTTTGAATATATGTTCTTTGAAGTTCTATTGGGTCAAAGCTGTTCTGGGAAATATTTAACTACCATCTCTGAAAAAATACATGACTCACGAATTTAATGCTTTTAATGACATTTTCTTCATCTATTTCTTGAGTCCAAACAATCAGCAAAACAATAAATCAAGTCCTGATTTATAGCATTTGCCAAAATCCTAAATATCTCTTTGTGAATAAAAAGGAGCTAGGTCTCCCTCACCTAAGAAGAATCTAGTATGTCACTCTCTAATTTTAGAAATGAGGAAAATCAAGTGCAGCTAGGAGATGGAGTGAATAGAGTACTGGCCCTGGAGTCAGGAGAATCTGAGTTCAAATATGATCTCAGACACTTAATAATTACCTAGCTGTGAGATCTTGGTCAGGTCACTTAACACCACTGCCTTGCCAAAAAAAAAGTAATAAAAATAAAAATAAAGAAATGAGGAAAATCAGAATGAGAAAAATCAAGTGATCCATACAGTCAAATAAGAAGGAAGAAATATAGTTAGAATTCAACCTCAGAATCTAGGGTTATTAAAAGTATTTAGATTCGTTTTCTTCCTCAATCAAACTTAAGAGTATGTGAGTATAAGTGCATGTATGTTTATGGATTTATAGTGAAATGGAGAAATGCAACAAATTTCAGGGTTTAAGAAGATATCAGTCTTTGTACTTTAATGACCTCAGTTTCTTCCTTTGATTCAAATCTTAATAATTATACCATGATCAATCAGATTTTCTTGCTTTGGGGCTGGTTTCATACTTTCTCAAATAAAAAACATCCTGTCACTTGGAAATTGAAAACCCGGGATCATCTGAAATAAGCCTATACATTTTTTAGGGGTTTTTTTGGCAAGGCAATGGGGTTAAGTGGCTTTCCCAAGACCACACAGCTAGGTAATTATTAAGTGTCTGAGGTTAGATTTGAATTCAGGCACTCCTGACTCATGCGCTGGTGCTCAATCCATTGTGCTACCTAGCCGCCCAAGCCTATACATTTTTAAAAGTTAATTTTCCTCTCTTCCATATTTCATTTTTTTCTTTTAATCTGATAAAACACCCTGAGAGATAGATCTTGATTAATGTGTTCCCCATTCATGAAGAGATATAATAATAAATGTTAAATTTAAGCAATTAATTATTCTATAATGATCTCATGTGCAATATTATATGCCATTTTTGAGGGAAAAGAAGCATCAATACCTAATCATTTTAAAAAGCAGAATCTTTTGACTCAGGGGGAAAGACTGGTTCCTGAAAAACTCAAATAAAAAGAGGTAATATATTCAACTTGGAGAGTAGGGGAGACGGTTATGGATATTATCACTTCTGGCTATTAAAAAATCCTAATTTTCTTTCAAGACACTACTCAGGTGCTATTTCCTAAATTAAACCTGTCTTCATTCCCTTGTTGTTTCTCCCAGATCACACTGTTTTATTTTATAATCTTCGTGTTTATCTGAACAACAATAATCAGAAACCAATGAAAATATTTAAAATGAAATAGTTTTTTGTTTTGTTTTTTGATTTGTTTGTGGGAGGCAGGAAGGGTTATCGTTAAATATTCCTAGTAAGAGAAACTCATTGATTTCAGAGGTATTTTCTTTTTTCTTGGCATCGTTCCAAACCTTGTACATGGCAGATAATCAAATTTTTTTTATTGAATTGTCTACACCTTCCAGTCAAGAGGGTGGAGAGAAACTAGGATCAGTGTCAAGCTCTCCTGTGTTTCCCTTAGAACTAACAATAATCAAGCCTCTTAACAGATTTTGGAATACTAAAACATACCAAAGAATAAGAGTAAAAGTTCTCCCAGCAAAGTCTGTCATGGGGCGCTGGGGTGGGGGGAGTAAGGGTGTAACCAGGCAGATAGCAGAGGTCCACTGAACTTGGCAGTGGAGTGGAGGTTGTGGGCTAACTTGAGATCCTAAGCTGTGGAAGCAGACACTTTGGAGTTAGGACTTAAGTGCACAGTGAAAAGCTGCAATATAGATCCCTAGGACACCCATTCAGCTAGCATGACTGGTCTGTAAAGTCCAATCAAGTTGCATTCCTAGCCCAGATCCCTTGGTGTCCCAGCAGGAGGGTCTGGCCTTCTTGCTTAAAAGCTCAAAACAATCCCAGTGTTCATACTTCCCAGAAGGAGGACAGGGTAGCTGACTTGCCCCCATACGCACAGTCCAGAGAGAGCCTCTGGCATTTCCAGCCTAGACAGCCTAGCCCAGTGACTAGGTGGACAAATGGAAGCCCAGAGACCACCCCAGGCATCTCCAGTTTTTCCAATGACCCAGGGATAGGGCAGCTGATATCTTTATCTCATACAATCCAGAAGAGAGACCCTGTTGTTCCTTACCAGTCTGTCCACCGAGCAACCCCCTGGAGTTCCTAACATCAATGACCCCAGACCAGTAAGTAAATCTCTAAGATTCTCAACAAGCAAGATCTTCCCCAACACAAGAACCTTGGGAGTGGTAAAAATTCTCAAAATGAATAAGAAAGATTAGAGCAAAGCTGTGTCAATTAAAGTTACCTTGGAGATAAGGATGGGCAAAATACAACCTCAGAAAAGAACAGAAAAAATAATGCATGTTAGGGAGGAGTACATGAATTGGTCTCCAGTACAGAAAGACTTCGTATAAGAGCTCAGAAAGAATTTTAAAAATCAAATTGAAAAAGTGGGAAAAGAAATGTAAGAGAAAATTAACATTTTGCAACAAAAAGAGACAGAAGAAAACAAATCACTTTGTGTGTGTGTGTGTGGGGGGGGGGGGTTGCAATGCATTGGTCTTAAACAATTTACCAAGATCACACAGGTATTTAAATATTAAGGGTCTTAGATCAGATTCGTACTCAGGTCCTCCTGACTTCTGGACCAGTGCACTATCTACTGTGTCACCTAGTTAGCCTAACAAATCCTTTAAAAATACAATTGGGCAGTTGGAAAAAGATAGCAACTCTTTTAAAAATGGAATTGACCAAATGGAAAAAGTTGATACAAAAGTTAAACTCTTTATATCCTCCTCAGTTTTTAATATCTTAATTTTTTTAAATCATTCCATCAGAATGAACTTATGTCCATAACTTCTTGAGAAATTAGATTATTCTAATGGAAGCTAATGATTTCATGAGAAACCAAGAATCTGTTAAACAATTTAAAAAAATTAAATAGAAGAAAGTGTAAAATAATTCATTGTTAAAACAACTGACCTGGAAAATAGATCCAAGAGAATACTTTAAGAATAATTGGACTACATGAAAGCCATGGCCAAAAAATAAGTCTGGGGGTGGCGTAGTGGATAAAACACCAGCCTTGGAGTCAGGAGTACCTGGGTTCAAATCCGGTCTCAGGCACTTAATAATTACCTAGCTGTGTGGCCTTGGGCAAGACACTTAACCCCATTTACCTTGCAAAAAGCTAAAAAACAAAACAAAAACAAAAAATAAGCCTGGATATTATTCCCCAGAAGTCAAACTAGTCATCAAAATAATTCATCAATGATCCTCTGAAAGGGATCCCAAAATGAAAAGGCCAAGGAATATTGTCATCAAGCTCCAGAATTATCAGATCAAGGAGAAAATCCTGCAAGAAGCCAGAAAGAAGCAATTCAAATACTGAGGAGCCAGTAGTATTACACAGGACCTGGCTGCATCAAAGTTAAAGGATCAAAGGGCATGGTATATGATATTCTGGAGGACAAGGGAGCATAGATTACAACCAAGAATCGACTACCAGTAAAATTGAACATGGAGAATCATAACTCTATTTAGTGGGGGTATACAGAGGCTGAAGGCATGGAGACAAGTTCATTCTGATGGAAAGATTTCAAAAAATTAAGATATTAAAAATGAAGAGTACTATAATGAGATAGGAGGAAGGAAGAGGCAGAAAGGGATAAATTACATCACATGAAAGAGGTTCAAAGACTCTATTGCATCAGAGTGGAAAAAAGGAGCATGTGAGAACAACTTGAATCTTACTGTCATCAGATTTGACATAAAGACTAAGACCTATACTCAATTGGTTATAGAAATTTATCTTACCCTTCAAATATTGGGGGGGACGGGGAAGCTGGAAGGGAAGAAGGGATTGATAGAAGGGAGGGAAGGAAGAAGGAAGAAAGGGGAAAAGGGAAGTAAAGGAAAGATGGCTGATCAAATGGAGAATAGATTGATAAAGGTGGTATTCAGGAACAAAACACTGATGAGGAGAGATAGGATGAAGGGAGGAAAGAATCCAAATGGAAGGGAGAGAGCATGGAAGATAATAAAGAGTTAGTAATTATTGATGTGAATGTGAATGGGATGAACTATCCTACGACACTGAAGCAGATAGCAGAGTGGATTAAAAAACAGAATCCTACAATATGCTGTTTCTAAGAAACATATTTGAAGCAGATAAATATAAATAGAGTAAAAGTAAAAGACTGGAGCAGAATATATTTTGCTTCAGCTGAAGTGAAAAAAGCAGGGGTAGCAATCTTTATCTCAGACAAAGCAACTTCAAAAATAGATGTCATTAAGTGGTATAAGGAAGTAAAGTACATCCCCTTAAAAGGTACCATAGACAATGAAGTAATTTTAATACTAAATATACATGCTCCAAGTTGTAGAACATCCAGATTCTCAGAAGAGAAGCTAAATGAATTACAGGAAGACACAGACAACAAAACTAAACCGGTAGGGGACCTCAACCTCCCTCTGTCAGAATTAGGAAAAAACTATCCATACAATAAACAAGAAGGATGTTAAGGAGGTAAATAGAACATTAGAAAGTTTAGGTATGATAGACCTCTGTAGAAAATTGAATGGAGATGGGAAGGAATAAAATATTTTATTTACAGTACAAGGGACCTACACAAAGATTGACCATGTATAAGTGCATAAAAACCTCATAATCAAATGTAGAAAGGAAGAAATATTAAATGCATTCTTTTTTAGATCATGATACAATAAAATATGCAATGAAGTGATGTGGAGATAAAGACCTTAAATTAAATGGGAACTAAATGAACTAATTTTAAAGAATGAGTGGTCCAAACAATGAATCATAGAAATAATTTATAATTTCATTTAAAACAATGACAGTAAGGAGGCAACATATTAAAACTTGTGAAATATAGTCAATGAAATTATTAGGGGGAAATAATTGTATTTCTAATACATATTTAATTCAGTAGAGAAAGAAGAGGACAATGAAAATTGGGCATACAATTAAAAAAAAACTAGAAAAAGTTAAGAATCCCCAATTAAATACCAAATTAGAATTTCTGAAAAATCAAATGGGAAATTGATGAAATAGGAAGTAAGAAAACTATTGTGCTAACAAAATGGGGATGACTTCATGAATCAACCAATTTAAAAAAGATAAAACTTTGCTTAAATCTGATTTAAAAAAGACAAAGAAAACTAAATTACTAGTATCAAAAATGAAAAAGGAGAATTTGCCACCATTGAAGACCAACTGTATGCCAATAAATTTGAAAATCTAAATGAAATGTATGAATATTTACTAAAATATAAACTACTAAGGTTAAAAGAAGAAATTAAATAACCACATCTCAGAAAAAAGAAATTGAACAAGCCATCAATGAACCTCTTAAGAAACAATCTCCAGGGCCATATGGATTCAACAAGTGAATTCTACCAACATTCAAGGGCCAATTAATTCCAATTCTATAAAAACTATTTGAAAAAATAGGTGAAGTTCTGCCAAATTCCTTCTATTACACCTAAACTAGAAAAATTCAAAAAAGAGAAAGAAAATTATAGACCAATCTTCTTAATGAATTTGGATGGACCACATCACAATTGAATAGGATTCATACTATAAATGAAGGGTTAGTTCAATATTAGGAAGCTTATCAACATAATTGACCATATCAATGAAAGCCTAACAGAAATTATACAATTATATCAATAGCTCCTGAAAAATCTTTTGACAAAATACAACAATCATTTCTATTAAAAATATGAAAGGGCATAGAAATGAATGAGTTATTCATTAGAATGATAAGCAGTATCTAACTAAGCCTATCAAAAAGCACTATATGTAATGGGGATAAGCTAGAGGCATTCCTGGTAAGATCAGAAGTGAAACAAGGATGTCCATTATAACTACTATTTTTCAGCATTATATTAGAAATATTAGCTTTAGCAATAAGAAAATAAAAATAAATTGAAGGAATTAGAGTAGGTAATGAAGTAACAAAACTCCCACTATTTGCAGATGATATGAAGGAATACTTAGAGAATCCTAGAAAACCATCTAAAAAAACTGCTTGAAACAATTAGCAACTTTAGCAAAGTTGCAGGATATATAGTAAACCCACATAAATCATCAGCTTTTCTATAAATTATTAGCAAAATACAGCTTCAAGAGACAGAAAAAGAAATTCCATTTAAAGTAATTTTAGTTAAGATGAAATATTTAGGAGTCTACCTAGCCAAGGCAGACTGAGAAACTAAATGAAAACAACTATAAAACACTTTTCACATAAATAGGAATCAGATCTAAATAACTGGGCAAATGTCAGTTACTCATGGATAGGCTGAGCTACTATAATGAAAATGATAATTTTACCTAAACTAAATAACTTGTTCAGTGTCATACCAATCATACTTCTAAAAAAGTTTAACTTTGATGAGCTAGAAAAACTAGTAACTAAATTCATATGGAGATATGAATGCTTAAGAATATCAAAGGAGGGGCAAAGTGGATAGAGCACTGGCCCTGGCGTTAGAAGGATCTGAGTTCAGATACAGCCTCAGACACTTAACAATAACCTAACTGTGTGACCTTGGCGAAGTCATTTAATCCCATTGCCTTAAATAGAAATTAAAAATAAAAAGAATAAAAAGGGAATCAATGAAAAAATACAATGGAAGGTGATCTAGCCATACTTGAGCTAAAATTATATTATAAAATAAAATTATAAGTCAAATTTATATTTGGTTAAAAAATAGATGATGGATCAGTGGAATAGATTAGGTGCAAAAGGAACAGTAGTAAATGACTATAGAAATTTACTAATAAACTCAATGATTCCAATTTCTGAGATAAGAACTAACTGTTAGATAAAAGTGGCCAAGAAAACTGCAAGATGATAAGGCAGAAACTGGGCATAGACCAACATTACAAATGCTCTGCCAAGATAAGGACAAAATGGGTACAGGATTTAGACATAAAATTTTAAATCACAAATCAATTAGGAGAACAAGGAATGGTTTATCTGACAGATATATGGAAAAAAGATATAGAGAACACTATAAAAGACAAGATGAATAATTTTGATTACATTAAATTAATGAGATTTTGCACAAAAAATGTAGTCAATATTAAAAGGAATGTAAAGTTAAGTTTGGAAACAATTTTTACAACTAGTGTTCCCAAAAAAAGAATCATTTCTAAAATCTATAGAGAACTGAGTTGAATTTAAAAGAGTACAAGTTATTCCCCAATGATTAATGGACAATGGATACAGAAAGACAGTTCTCATATGAAGAAATCAAATCTATCTGTAGTCATATGTAAAATTTCTCTAAATAATTAATTACTGAAATGCTTATTAAAACAGCTCTGAGGTACTGCCTCATACCTATGAGATTGGCTAGTATGAATAAAAAGGAAAATGCTCAATGTTGGAGGGGACATTTGAAACCTGGAACACTAATGAATTGTTGGTAATGTTGTGAACTGATCCATCCTTTCTGGAGAGCAAATTGGAATTATACCCAAAGGTCAGTACAAATGTGCATTTCATTTGATCCATCAATAAAATTACTATGTCTATATCCTGAAGAGTTCAAGAAAAAGTGTAATAATCCTACATTTATAAAAATATTTGTAGCAGTTCTTTTTGTGGTGACAAAGAATTAGAAAGTGAGGGAATGCCTATCAATTGGAGAATGGCTAAACAAAATTGTGGTACATGAAAGTGATGGAACATGATTGTTCTATAAGAAATTATAAGGGACAGGACTTCATAAGAGCCTGGAAAAACTTCCATGAACTGATGCTGAGTGAAATGAGCAGAAGCAGAAGGATATTATCCACACTGATATCAACATTGCTTGATGATAAACTATGATGAACTTGGTCATTTCAACAGTATAAAAATCAAAGACAATTTTAAAAGACTTTTAATGGAAAATACCATCCATATTCAAAGAAGGAACTGTGAAGTTTAAATGAAAACCAACCCTTCTTTTATCTTCATTTTTTAAATTCTGTCTTATGCATTGTGTCAGATTTCTCTCCAATACTAATTTTTTTTCCTTCTGTTTGGATTTTATTTTTTTCTTTCACAACATAATCAATATGGATCTATGTTTAGTATGTTTATTCAAGTAGGGCCTATTTTAGATTTCTTTCTGTTGGGGGGAATGGAAGGGAAGGGAGGAAAGAAGAAAAATGAAAAACTCAAAACCTTGAAAAAATGATTAGTAAACACACCCATTGCATGTAGCTAGAAAAATAAATTAAATATTTAATTACAAATTTAGACAAATTAAAAGATCTTCAAGTTTTTGAAATGCTATACTACAATAGAGGATCAAACTTTGCTCTGCTTTATTCCAGAAGGCAGAATAAGGAGCATGGATAGAAATTAGAAGGAGGATAAAGGCTAATGCCAAACAAAATCTTAAAATTCCAAATGTGCAATAGACTGTTGTAGGAGAGAGGTGGGAATCTTCTCATAGGAGTTCTTGTTGGGTTTTTTTTTTTGTTTTGTTTTGTTTTTAGGTTTATGTTTTAGGCAAATGGGGTTAAGTGGCTTGCCCAAGGCCACACAGCTAGGTAATTATTAAGTGTCTGAGACTGGATTTGAACCCAGGTACTCCTGACTCCAGGGCCGGTGCTTTATCCACTGCACCACTTAGCTGCCCCCTCATAGGAGTTCTTAAAGAAAAACTGAATAATAACTTATTGGGTGAAAGAATTGAATGAATTCTTGGTGAATTTGGTGTAAAACAAAATGGAAATTTCTTGCAATTCTTATTCTCTAGAGGGCAATAACTGGGAATTTTCACATCTGCAGAAAAATCATTTTAAAAGTGAAGTGGGTGGGGCAGCTAGTTGACACAGTGGATAGAGCACCTGCCCTGGAGTCAGGAGTAGCTGAGTTCAAATCAGGCCTCAGACACTTAATAATTAACTGTGTGGCCTTGGGCAAGCCACTTAACCTCATTACCTTGCAAAAAAAAAAAAAAAACCGAGAAAAAAAAGAATAAAGTGAAGGGGAAAAGTGTTTAAGGTAAAAGTGTTTGAGGTTCTATTTTAATAAGAAGAGGCTAGAGGATGTGGAATAGATTAGTCAAGTAAAATTATTTTAGGAGAAAATGTGCCCCAAGAAAAAGCCAAGACTGCTCCCCTTACCTTTTTCTCCACGTGTGTACAAACTTTTAGAAAATGCTTGTTTCCCAATTTATTTGTTTTAATGAGTTCTATTTTTGTTTCTACTTTGTCTGACATGATAGCTAAACCTGCCTTTTTTTTTTACTTCAACTAAAGAGTTATTGATTCTGCTCCAATCCCTCATTTTGAATATATGTGTAAACTTCTTTTTCACATGTGCTTCTTGTAAACAATATGTTGTTGGATTCCACTTTCTAATTCATTAATCTACCCTTCTTATTCCCCCTTTTTATTGTCACCTTTCCTACTTCACTATTAGGAAAGATAAATGTCTGTATGCAGTCATGTATATGCCTAAAGATATCCCATGTAAGATATTTATGTTGTTAAGTCATTTGCAGTTGTGTCTGACTCTTCATAATTCCATTTGAAGTTTTCTCGACAAAGATATTGGAGTGGTTTACCTTTCCTTCTCCATCTCAATTTACAGATGAGGATCTGAGACAGAGTTAAGTGACTTCCCTAGGATCACACAACTAGGAAAGGTCTAAGGCCACATTTGAACTAAGAGAGATGAGACCTCATGACTCTGGGCCACTATGCCCATTAACCGGGCCACTAACCGTCTTATGTTGTCTAAGGAACTACCTGTATTGAACAATTCTAAAGAGGGTGAGAGGCACAGTAGAGTGGGAAGTTACTGAGGTGGAAAAAAACAAAGGGCAAAAGAAGCTTTTTTAAAAAAAAGCCTAGTTTTCCTTTAAAATTGAATTCAATCTTTTAGCTTTTTATCTTTCAAAATTCATTGAGTGTACAAGAACAGGCAGAGTACAATTCCCATTCATAGTCAAGACAATTGGGCTTTAAAACAAAAGCCAAAGCTCAATGAAAAGAATAAGAAAAAAATAAATCTTGGAAGTTCCTGGTACTTTTAAAGATTTCAATCATTTTAGGAAAACAGAATGCAAATGACTTTGTTCTAGTTGTCTTAAATTGTATGAATCATCAAAACACAAAAGCTTGTCCAATGCTTATTAGATTTGCTATCTGTGGGATTCATATTACTAAGCACAGGCTTTTGAATATGTATTACCCAGTGGCATGCCTGACCCTGTTTGATGTCTTCCATTGATATTTGAAGCTCAAAGCATTCATATTCTGTCAATATTTTGCTCAACTCTCTCCACTGGGGGTGTGTTTTCAGTATAATCTCCAATGATGTAAGAGGACACCAGAGGATTCTGTTGCAGTGTAAGCCTTAGATTCACTTTTACAGGTAATACAAAGAAAAATGATGGAACTATTACTTTAAAAAAAGACTTTGTGGAATCTTTCCTATAGCCTTTGGAAAGCAGGATCCTGAGAAGTGAGGAGTCAAGTTTTCTGTGAATTTATTTTACAGGAAGCAGAATGAAACTCAGCTCCCTAACAACATCACAAAACAGACCAATGTTGTTGTTTTTTTAGGATTTTTTCAAGGCAATGGGGTTAAGTGGCTTGCCCAAGGCTACACAGCTAGGTAATTATTAAGTGTCTGCACCACATTTGAATTCAGATGCTCCTGACTCCAGGGCCAGTACTTTATCCACCATGCCACTTAGCCTCCCCTAAACAGACAAATCTTAAAGCAGTTAATATTCAACTAAGTTCTGTTGAGTTCTTCATTATCAAAGGAGATGTAGGTTTACCTCAGAATTAATTCTCTCCAGGTTTCTTGGGGCAAATATGTAACCTAGAAAGGGGATGCACAGGCTCTGTGATCTCTTCTTCCCTCTATCCAGGGCTGTAGTTCTTCAAAGGTTTCTAGGTAATGGACACAGGGCCAGAAGAAAAGATCTAAATGCCCTTCCATATTTCTTCCAAACATATATAATAGGTAAGGTTATACAGTTACAGCTTAATTTAATTTATACAAATGCTCTAGGACAGTAACTATTTTGTTTTGTTTTGTCTTTCGTTTTTCTAGCTAAAGCTTGGCCCCTAAAATAAAAAGCTAACTTTTCCACTGGATATACACATTCCTTCATGGTCCAGCTACATCTGTCTTTAGATACTGATTTCCCATTGCTTACCCTCAAGCACTCCATTTTGCATCCATATTGAATAAATTACTCTTCTTCAAATGCAATAGTCTATGCTTTCCTTATCTTCTTCTGCACATATACTCTAGCCTCTAGGTTTGGAATGTACCCTCTCCTCCTAGACTACATAGAATCCTGAAGTTCCTTTGGGATCAGCTTAAGTAACTCATTCTTTAAGAAGTTTTTTCCTGATTATCCAAATCTTTATCTTTCTTTTTATTTTATTTATTGTATTAGTTTCTACTAGGCATTTGGGTTAATTGACTTGCCCAAGGTTACACAGTTATTACATGTCTAAGGACAGATTTGACCTCAGGTCCTCCTGACTGAAGGACTCATGCTCTAACCACTGCTATATCTAGCTGCACCCCAAATGTTTATATTTCTGTCACTTTAGAGTAGGAGGGATAGAGGAAGTAAGGAAAGAGGAAAGAAATGATGATGATATAAAGGAAAGAAGGAAGGAAGGAAGGAAGGAAGGAAGGAAGGAAGGAAGGAAGGAAGGAAGGAAGGAAGGAAGGAACATTAGTATGTATTATCAAGCTAGAAAAGATTTGACTGCTAACTGCACCATACTATCATGGTTGCTGTGTGAAGATAAGCTTCACGTAGGTTCATTCTAAATTTGGATACAGGGTGATAGAATTTTTGACCACAATTCTGGAACACCATCTGTTAAATCATAGACTTGCTCTCTGCATGGAGGGAAAGAACCTACAAAAATGAACACTGGTCTCATTGAAGTAAGGATTCTGGACAAGTCACATTACTCTTCTTCATCTCAATGTCCTCATCTATATGTAAAGGGCTGTCTCTTACACTTTGAAAATTTTCTTTGTGGGGAAAAAAAAAGATATAAATAAGAACAGCCTTGAGGAAACCTTTAAGAAAGAACTCCTCAGAGAAAAGTACTTGTTGAGAAACACAGACAATTCTGAAAGGATCTGAGAGAAAAGAGCCCTCAGAAAAAATGCCCTTACTAAAGATAAGGGGAATTGATGTATCTTGTTTCCCAGCAGTAAATTTTCATCTGCTTGTTATTTGGACTTTAAGATTGACATCTGGCAAATACTTTCATGACTAGGAGACAATTGTCTTTTGCCCATTTGTTTAACATAAAACTAAAATAAGAATTTTGGTTACTCACCTAATATAGTCATTTCACACTGAGATTTTGCTTTGGGCCAGGAGTGTGTCATCAGTGGAAGAACATGGAGGAGATGATGATTATTGTCCTTTGTTCTTGAAGAAAAACATGAATCATGATATCAGGGAGGTGATGCTATGACAAGCAAGTAAAGTGGATTTTAGTGTGTGTCCAGTTCTAATTCATCAACCTCACTTTCTCCTCTGGAGTCATCTGAGCCTAGTGACAAGCTATGAATAAGAGGTGACTGAAGATGACCTTAATGCAAATAAATCAGTGTTAAGTGACTTATCCAAGGTCACATAGCTAGTATCAATTTTCTGAGGTCACATTTGGCCTCAGGTCCTCCTGATTCCAGGACTGATCCTCTATCTACTTAGCTACCTAGTTGCTCTAAGAAGGAAATAAGTCTCAGGGGAAGAAGTCATAAGAAAAAGCAGCAGGAGTTCAGAAACCCTCCTTCAATATTTGGCAAAAGTCAAGCCAAGACTAGAAAAGTTGAGTATGTGGCTAAACAAAATGCTATTGAGCTCAGAGAAAAAAGAAAAAAATAGAGTTGCAAATGTAAGCTTACTGGCACATATTTTTTGCTGCTAGAGATTGATTGGAGGAAGAGTTTTGTTGATTAAAAGATCTGATTAAAAGAAAAGTGTTCCTGCTGGAGATCAATGGAGTAAGAATATGCTGTTTGACAGACATAATGAGGGAAAGGATAAAATTGTCTGCTTTTCCTTCTATAGCTATCTATAATTTGCATTGGGAACACCTTTAATAGTCCAGAGAAGACTTGTAAAGTTCTACAAATACTGAGTTTAGGGGAATCTTTTGCTATAAGAGAACAACATTGCCTTAGAACCAAGCCAAGGGGAAGTTCAAATGGAGTAATCAGCAAAGCAGTAGCTGTTCCTGGGAAATGAAAGTAGGTATGCTATTATAGAAAAAGAACATTAATCCCTATACTCCCGATTTCTGAGTTTTCCAGGGGAAAACAGCATTTCCTAGAAATGTGCCTCTTTATTAGGTTCAACAAAGTTTCTATGTTCTCTTTCCCATACACTTTGGGTATATTACTGGGACAGTATGATTCAAGTTTATGAGTGCACTGCTATCCTCTTTAAATTTCTGTTTTGAGGTCTGTTCATTAAATCCATGATGATTTATATTTAATGTTTTCTTCCCTGATTTGTGTAAGTGAAAATAACACTAATTGAGGTTTTTTGAGCTTCTATTATGAGTATTAAATGCATAGTTAACCTGCCTCAGAATCTTTGCTAGGACTCTGAGTATCAGATGTTGGAGCACAGCACACTCTTTTGTTATCCCTGACCTGACAGAATGAATACAGTTTAGGGTAAGTAAGATTGCCCAGAGAAAGAAAAGACAGAAGACCTGGGATAGTTGGGGGTCTCATACTAATATCATTCAATGCCTATGCTATATATAAAATAATATACTCCAAGTTCTGTCATTTTAAAATTCTATAAATTTTTCCTTCACTGCCACTGATTGTTATAACATTCCTTCTTTATTTCATCTCTATTCCTTCCCTTGCTATAGATATCTATTGGCTTTTGGGTTGTGCCTATTGCTCCAGAATGTAAAAGGGTGTTTGTTGCATTTTTATAGATGAAACTGGCCTGTTCATCATTTCTATGAGCATCATACGTACCCCATCCACTAGGACTTTATTCAACATGTTTCCTATTTCTAAAATAGCCTCTTTAACTGTCAAAATTCTACTCATCCATTAAAATCCTTTCCAAATGCCATTTCTTCCATAAAATTGTTCCCTCTACTCCTAGTCAGTAGTGAATATCCCCTATTACCTCCTGTGATAAGCAAAGAAAAACATGTTCTCTCTACATTTTTTGTTTTTAAACCATGGCAGAAACATAAACATCTAGCAAACAATCTATATAGGCACGTCACTGAAGATTCAGTTTGCTTCCATACCATTGTGAATCAAGAACTTTACTCTTAAGCTGTTATTTTCCCTCCTCTGCTCAATAAACTATAATAATTCTATGAAAAGACAAGGCATTCTGAGAATAGTTGAGTGTGTCAAAAAGAGCTCAGTTTATGTTGTGATTTTTTTCACCCTGGAAAAGTGACTGAATCTCAGGCCTTTCCTCATCCTTAAAATGAAGAACATTTTTTGTTCCTACATCACAGAGTCGTTGAGAGGATCCACCAATTAGTCAATTCTGAGGAAAATGTTTATTCCCAAATTTAAGGGTGATAGATATAAAGAGAGAGAGAAAAACAAAAGTGAGATAAAGGCAAAGGAACACATGGAAAAGGAACTAGAGATTTGCATGTTTCGGTTTAAGAGAGGAGAAACTAGCCTATAGTAAATGAGATCCCCTAAGTTAGAGAGTGGGGCAGAGGTAGAGCCAAGCCAGCCTCAGGGAGAAGATTATCCATTTTTAATGTTATTCTATAGTATACCTATTTCCTTGCCTGCCTTTGAACTTGGTAAGACAAAATTTACAAGGGCATGAGTCAACACGAAATTTCAAAGTGGAATCAGTTTACATTATCTCTGACCACCACTGCTCTCCAAGAAAACTTTCTTAGAAAACCCAAATGGTTAATGACATTACCAACTCAATCATCATAAATCATTTTGTTTGGATCTTTTGTGCATTTATGTTATATTATAATTTAATTCAATGAACCAATAAAATAATGAAAGATTATCAGGTACTATGCTAGGTCTACTTATATTCTAGATATCCTCAAAGGGATCTATGACCTCAAAGATTTGGCATTTCTTCTGACTAAAGATATTTCAAAGAAGCATCCTTCCATTCCTGACCATTGTATGTAGCTCTTGACTATTCAAAAGTTAACCCATCCCTCTAGCATTTCACATATCATTAGTTCATGAGAGACAGTGTTTCCTATATCATTGCAAGTAACAATATGGATAATATGTTCATATTAAAAATGAAATTTTAGGGGTGGCTAGGTGGCGTAGTGGATAAAGCACCAGCCTTGGAGTCAGGAGTAACTGGGTTCAAATCCGGTCTCAGACACTTAATAATTACCTAGCTGTGTGGCCTTGGACAAGTCACTTAACCCCATTTGCCTTGCAAAAAAACCCTAAAAAAATGAAATTTTAATGGGAATCTTAGAGGCAATATCAGAGATATGCAGTTTCTTAAAATCAATTCTCTTTTCTCTGTGTGTCTGCAGGTATAACACAGACTCTTTGGGAAGAGCAACTAGGGATATAATGCTTCCAAACTGTATGTATGAGATCATGACTGTGTGAAAACTAATAGAGCCTAAAAAACTATCATACTATTTGGAAAGTTGGAGATGATGTTGACTTGTGTCCCAGATTCAATCTATTTGCATAAGTGACTATTTATTATATGTACTTTCATGTCCCTGAGAAGCATGAGCCACCTGGCACTGGCTGTGATGGGTCTGCTTTCTCTCCCTCTTACAGAAATAGGTCTACTCCATCACCCTTCATGGTTTCAGGATATTCTGAGGGGCTTAGAAAGTACCTCTTCTCTACTGCCATTATCTTGAGCTCCCACTATCCAGCATTTCTATGAGCCAAAAATTATTGGCCTAGTTGTACTCACTATTTAACATGGCTTACTTTTTTATAAAGAGATATTTACTTGAAAGATATAATGAAAACTAAGTAAAAACAGTTCCCCTAGCAACTCATGGACATAATCTCCCTTAGAGTTATTCTGATTGAGGCACTGGGGGACTGGACAGGGAGAATGTTAGCATCTTACTATATGTAAGTTCCTATATATTTCTGGTTCAATCAAGCTCATATCCAGATAAAACATGAGTTGCTGGATAAATCGTACCACTTGGCCCAAAACTTGAAAATTACTCCTGAAGATAATTCCCTTTTTCTTAGAGTAATGATATTTCATTAGCTCAGGAAGCCAGACTAGGGTGCTGTAGTGCCCTTCTGACAGCTCTTGGAAATCATGAGGTCAAGAGGATCTCTTCCCTTCAACCTAGAGTATAAAAGATCAAGTGAAAAGTCTATGGATCAAGACTTATTTCTCTAAGTTACATGATCTCAAAGGAAAGGTTTTCCTCTGCAGCATTTTCTCTTCACACTATATATTTTGAGAAGATGCTGAACTACATTGATATATTGAGTTTCCTCATCTGTGAGTTCTTCAAACCAATGGAATCATAAATCTAGTCCCTGCCCCATATTTCCTAAATTACTGAAAATTTGTAGACTTTTTAGGTTGAAACATGTTTTAATTCATATATGTAAAACATATAATTTTTATTTAAGTATCAGGATAATATGAACTTAAATCATTCCTCAGATATTTACTAGCAATGTCACCCCAGAAAAGTCATTGAAATTCTCTCAGCCATTAAATCATCCTTAAAATGAGGATGAATTGTGTTCCTATTTCACAGAGTCATTAGGAGGATTCATCAGTCAATGGAAATGTATTAAGTACCTATTAGCTGCCAAGAAATGTGTTAATGGCTACACATACAAAGATTGTAAAAAGATAATCCCTGCCCTGAAGTTCACATTGGATCCATTTCAGATAATTAGATCCCTTAGAGATTTCAAATGAGATAACATGCAAAATAAAATCTATAATACTAACTATTATCATCACAAGTAGAAATAGCAAAATTCCAATAAGAATTTAGTTGAGTAAAATAAGCACCAAATAAGTAAAGGAACAAGTTGTAAGCTTTTGATTCTTAGGAGAAGAAAAGAAATAAAGAGCTCTATGCCATTAGTCAAGTCAGGAACAATGACCCATAATAGCTCTAAAGAGACTTCTGTGTTAGAGGCTTCATAGGGGGATGTTTGGTGGCAGAATGGATAGAGCACTGGCCCTGGAGTCAGGAGATCCTGAGCTCAAATGCAACCTCAGACACTTAATAATTACCTAGTTGTGTGACCTTGGACAAGTCACTTAACCCCATTGCCTTGCAAAAGCCTAAAAAAAATCAACAAAATTACCCCTCTACTCACCAAGGAATATTTCATCCCTGGTCACCTGCCAGATTGCAGTTGGATATTCACTCCCTCTACTGATGATCATCTTTCAGGTGTAGTGTAGTAAGTGATCTTCCTCCTTTGAAAATAAAAATGTCTCACTTGGACTCTAGACCAGTATTGGGCGGGTTCATTCTTTTTTATTTAAAATTATGATCTTGCCATATAATTATCCATTTATTAAAAGTTAACTTATTAGCAGCTAAAAGTATATTAGAATAAACTAGAATAAAAAATCATCCCACTCTCTTCCATGCAAGCCTTTTATACCAACTAACAGAGTTGTGATTAGGGTGGGGTAAAGGGGATTATACCTCCCCCCAGGTGCCAACTTTAAGAGAGCACCAGATGGTCCATCATGGAGTATACTTCTCAACCCTTGTAACCATAACTTAGGTGAACTTCTCCCTGCCTGCTCACATGCTTGATGATCATTATTACTTGATAGCTATACTTCTGGCACTTATCCTCTACTATTCTGTGTCATCTAGTATCCAAAGCAACTCACTATTCTTCAGAATCATAGACACCTCATGCTTTTCCAAGTATTACTTTTTCAGTTCATACTTCCCCCATTCAAGGCAAACTCTATCTGGCTCACTTTCCCTGCTCCCCTTTTCTAAGTTACAAAAGCTTCTAGTTAAAACTGAAAAAGAATTAGGAAAGTACCATTCTATGAACCCCCAAAAAACTATCACATGGGTCATGGGAGCAAATCATACCCACTGGTAACTCCAATATTAAACCACAGTTCCAAAAATATCTTTATACCAATTGTATGCCTCTTACATCAGCCAACATTTGAATACCTCTGAGTATTGATAGGTTTGTATAATAGCAAAAACTGGTTTATATTTCTGGTGGCACTGAGTAGTTACTAAATGACCACTAACTGGTTCTTTGAAATGATAATTTATTTGATTCATACTACTTTAAAAAGACACAATGATTAATTCATTTAATCAAAATTATGAAAATAGTTTCTGTATATTTGATGACATTATGGTATCTTCCCATAGTCCTTTGTGGAATTACTTGTCACTCAATCTTCTGATTGAGTTCTGCACAGTTTAAATAGGAGTTAAGAATTTGGGATGAGTAGAAATAATTCTAAGGAAGCAGAGGGTGTGGAGCAAGGCAGAGGTCTGGGATAGCAATAGCAGGTATGACATGACTCTTACGTTCTAATTGTCTCTGTAACTCTCCATTTTCCTGGTGAACATTTGTCCAGGAGTGGCCATAACTTGTATCGTGTTTTTCAGGAGGAAATTCCTAGAGCAGAAGTTAGAAAGGTGCCAGGAGAGAACTTCCTTACCAAAGATATATGTGAGGGAAGGAGAACTTAGAAAAATAGATGCTGGATATACTAACAACTTGATTTATCTTTTTGATATTTGCCTTGCCTTTTTTATCTGTTTGTTTTTCATGTTAAAAGACAACATGGATTAGAGTAAAGATAACAGAATCTATAGTCAAAATGTTCAGAGTTCAAATTCTAACTCTGGCATTTCATACTTTTTTTAAGTCACTGAACAAATTATTTAAGTTACACATGCATCAGGAAACTCTAGGAGTTATTTACTATGTCAAAGATAAGTTGTGATCTTTAATATTTTCCTCTTTTATTTTCAACAAATTTCCCACAGTTTATGTTGATGTCAAATAATTCATAGTAACTCTATTAAGGAAAATGCAGTAAGAATAGAGGATTGTGAGCTGCAGATTGAGAAAGGTGATCACTCACTGAATGCCAGTTACTTAAGGGAATTCAAAAAGAAAGCCTTTAGGGGCACAGGATGTTCCATGTATATAAATGAGACCCAAGTGTTCAAGCTTTGTAGGACATGGAGTTTTGCTGACTGAACTGCCAGGGTGAATGAGCTATCTTGTAAGATTCCTGTTTTCAAGGCTCCTCTTTCAGTTGAAGAATCTTATTCTGTGTTGAAATTTAGAACAAGTTCTCGGCTACAGATAATTTAATTTTGTTTATTGCCAATTTCTAAGTCAGATGAAGGCCTAACAAAAAAGAAATCAAAGGTTACGTTACTCATATTAAAACCATTCGTTGAAAAACAGAATTAGCACCTCCAGGAAGTTAGCAACCTATAAAGAACTTCAAAACTAGAAGAAATCTTTTAGAAATAACCAGGAAGCCTGACCTTCACTCTGCTTAAGGACAATTTGCAGATCCTATGAGGTTTCTTTTCAAATTATAAGGAATTTTGTAAGCATTGTTGCCAATAATTAATGAGATGTGCCCTTGTTCTTTTAATTACTGCACAGAGTGCACAGCATACTGAATCCGGTGATTCTAAGAAAATGGAAAAAAAGAAGGTCATCAGAAATAAAAAAAGATTTTGTAGGGTCATGAGAATTGATGTATCACTTCATTGCTAGATAATTTGAAGAGAATGTATTATCCAACCAAAGCAAAAGATTCTGTCTTTAAAACTATAAGAATGGTCTAAAATTAATGAGTTTTCTGAATAGCTAATCTTAAGAGAAGAATACAAGATATCTGGGATGAAACAATTCCCATTAAGGTATCATAATCATAAAACAAGGAAGGAAATAGACCAAAGTCTTATTATGAAGTAGTAGTAGTTTCTTAATAGTTATGATGATGTCTTCCAATCTGAGACAAATCCTATCAAATGCAAAGATTTCAGTTACAATTTAAGCAGCAGATTTTTATCTAAGTACCAAGCTAAACAGAAGAGAATCTCAGTACCTAAAGTTTAGATGTGAAATAATATTTTGATCATAAAATTCATGATATTGTCAATTTATGGAGGTAATGTGAAATCTACCACAGGTGGGAATGCTTAAATATGGATCTTTGAAGTTTCAAAGATTGACATTCTACATTTGAAGTATTGGAAATTGCTAGAAGCTGATAATAGGAAGGAATAGAGAATTGCAGTAGTGGAGGAGGAAAATCACATGCATGAATTGAGATTGCAGAAGAATGCCAGCATCCATAGAGACAGACACAAGTTTGATGAGTTTTAAACACTGCATCTACTTTCTCTGCTTTGTGATAGTCTAGTTACAATTAAACAAAGGAGAAAACTTTTCTCAAGGTTAGGAAACTGAGTTGAAATGACAATACCACTGAGAAAGTCTCTTATCTTGTCAACTATCTATCCAAATGCTGAGACTATTTCCTATTTCCTTATAACCAGGCCCAGAGTTTCTTTAGGATTTTGACACTGACTCTTAAAGACTAGACCTACTGCAAGTTTTAATTGAAGTAATTTTTGTGGAAAGTGTAAATGTATATGAATACATGTCTTTGCTCACTTGCAAAGGTCAGATATGAGGAATTAAATAATCTTAAATTGTATATTTCCTAGAATTGTTTCTGGTGATTTTTTAAGTACTCAATAGATATTTTATTATTATACATTATCCATTTATTATAATGTATACTTCTTTTTCCCACGCTAAGAAGCAATGTTGCTTACAGTCCCGAAATACATGCATCTCCTTCTATGGAGAGTCAATAGTAACAATCATTTGAGTATCTTTAGTCAAATATAGCTAGTCAAAAAGAGATGAGTGCTGATTAACAGAAAGAAGTTCAGAGTTAAGTTCCAAATATATATTTGCTAAAACCGCACATCCTATGAAAATGAATATAATTTTTATGAAAGATAGAACAGGAGTATAAAAAAGTATCTAGTAGGCACATGGAACTTAAAGTTCCTAAGTAACTCCAAATAGCATGACAACCACTTAAGCTTGGTTAAAAGTGAGTCTCCTCAAAACCAGATCACTTTTCATGAATAAGAAAGGGTTAATGATGCTAAATGACAACAACACATTAATGGAGGATTAGAAAAGTAATAGGATTAAATATTCCTTCACTCATTGGTTTATCCTTTAAACATTTATTAAGCATAATAAAAATCTATATTCTACAATATAATTGACATTCATGTTTGTACAAAAAAAAGTTGATTCACAAAATTTCAGATCCCTAAGCCAATTAACTAGACAAGAGAGAAGATTCTAATGAATATTAGTCTACTCATAGGAAGTATATAATGCTCTGCCATAGTCAGAACTTGTACTCATAACTTAAATTAAGTAATGAACTCTATGAGAAGTACATTATAATACTCTCCCTACAAATTTTAGTAGATAAATTAATATTTTTGCCTTTAGAGATTTTTCACTTCTCAAAACTGATAGTACCTTTGAATGTTGAAGTCTGGATTAGAGCTATTTTATTTCTTCATAGTATCTTCATGCTTTTTATCCTGTATGCTTAGATATTGATTTTGCTCTTTCTTTTAAAAGTTGATGATCTAATTTTATAAAATCAGACAATTCAGGAATGACTCCTATGTCAGTGATTTTTTTTTCTCATCTGTTAACACACAGTCTTTTCTGTGATGCTGTTCAGTGACTGTTATATGTAGTACCTTGTGATTCTCTTCTTAAAGAGGTTTTCCATTAGAAACTGTCATGAAGATTCTTGGTAATAAAAGCCTTTAGGCTCTGTTTTTTAAAAATCCTTAATTCTCAACAATATTTCCAATATATTTTCATTATTTTTTGCTCACTTTTGCATCAATCACTTGCTTTCAATGTTTATATTGATTTAATTTGAAGCTTCTTTTCAAATTCATAACATTTCTGACCTCTAAACACATGTTGGTTCATTTACTTCCATTATTTTTATAATAGTTTTTATTATGCCTAGTATAAAAACTTAATTATATGAAAAACATTTACCCTACTTCAAAAATGAAATTATTTATTGCCTCTGGATATTAGATAAATCCTCATCTGGCCACCATTTTTATTTGCCTCCCCAATAGGAACCTAAAAACTACTTTTCTGTGACTTTTTACTTCTCTTAAATTCATGTACAATAAGAATTTGAATAATGATATGGCTTTGTTCCTCAAGTTATATGTCAGCTACTTGTTCATTCAGCAATGATCTAATAGTTTGCATCCAAATGATTAAGCCAATGTTCACCTGACAGTCTAAAAATGAAGACTTTTATGCGCTTCTTTTCTTCCACTCTGTCACCTATGACCTCTGTGACAAAACCAGAAAAACAAGAGAGAAAACTTTGTGGATTTCTCTTTTTTTCAGGGGTTGTCAAGGTCAAAGTAATCATCATCTATCAATAGGTGACAAAGCTCTTGGTTATGAGTCTCTTGATCCTTAGGATGTTCCAAAGTTAGAAGATCATCTCATCTTTTACAAGAATAGTATCAAAGTCTTTCTAGTTAAGTAGAAAGTTTCAAATCTTGTAACATGTAGGCCACACAGGAACCCAAGATTATCTACAGACAATATTTAGGCAAAATAATGAATTTTAAAAATCATAGTCATCACCAATTTGGATCAGATTCCAAATTCATGGGCCTGAAAAAGAACTCCAAAGTTGCTCAATCTTACTTAATACCATTCCTGCTGCATAAATGAATCATATATTGGTTGAAAACCAAGTATCATTGTTTATATTTGTAATTTGTATTAGACTTTATATTTCAAAGAATTTCTTGATTTGGAAATTCTGTCAATAAGATGCCTGCACACAGCGGTGGTAAGGGTGCTTCATTGTACATTTAATGATTAATTGATTTATGACCATATGTGTTGTTGTATTGGTTTTATTAAATCATTGTTGAAAATAAAACATTGTATGGAGGTTCCAAGCATATTTATTTGATCCTGAGGGAACCCAAGGCCAATCTGGTAAGGCAAATGACTGGGATTCAGTGAACTCTTTAAGTTCAAGGAAGAAGTTATATGCAGAGGTAGAAATTCAAAAGATTATTCCATTGGGTAAAATCTACAAAGACCTTTATCTCCAAATAATCAGTAGTCCTGCACAGGATAAGAGATTACCCATTCCTTGAGAAATATAGAAAATTTGCTGTATCTTTGACTAGTTCAGTCAACATGGTGGAACACCATAACACATCCAAACGACATGGTGGAATTATAATACCTTGAGTACTAATGAGACTTGCACAGCCAAGTTCTTTCCTGATAAGTAGGATAAGGTTGGTGGCTAACACTGGCACCTTGTGATTAAAGATGAAAGTTGCCATGAGTAAACACAAAAACATTAATAAATGAAGATCTTTTATAATATGTTGTAGTGTTGTCAAATTCAAACAGATTCCTGTGGGGCCTATATTAAGAAAACCATAAATTAACATGATCTTCATTGTATTGTATTTTGATTTATTTTTGTAAACATTTCTCAATTACATTTTAATCAGGTTCAGGCCACTCTCTGGAGTTTAGCAGCCACAGGCTGTGAGTTTGTTGAATTATAGACAATAAATCCATTTTAAGGTTAGTGACATTAAAAATATTTCAGACCACTTGAATCTACTAATTTTTTGTCATGTAGACATTATTTACCTTCACAATGGATTCTCATTTCCCTGACCTGGTTACTATTCGGCAGTGGGAATTTAGGTCTGTATTTATTTCCATCACTGTTTCCATATTTCATTGGTAAATTTTTCATTATTTCCAAGTGAACATATGTTCACTTTACTGGTTGAGTCTCATTTTCTCCTTTCAAAAAATTGATGTCACTTCAGTGCGGGAAATGTGCCTAAGTTTTACATTTAAAGTTATGTTACCACAGAAACAATAACTTTTCAACAATGCCAAAGGCTTTCTATATTCAGCTAAAAATGTGAATCCCTCTTTAAACTTTCCAAAGCAATGTGGTTGATAGCTTGAATCTAGCAATTGAATGTAACAAATGCTCTTCTTTTTGTAGAAATGATTTTCATGGCACTGCACAGGAAATGGTGCATCTCAGGGTTCATTAGTGACATGGTCATTGGGAGTGATAATCGATTCAGAAGCAGACAGATATTGTGAAAAGCATTTTCTGGGCCTAATCGCTGACAACAGACTGGTGAGTTTTAGTTTCACCTCTCCCCCAAGAGAAGTTTATACTCACTGATAAAGAAAAATATGAAACATGGGGAAGCAGGTAAATAAAACAGGTAAAAATAGAGCCAATTTTTGAGGGTTCTATAATCTTTTTCTCCTATCCTCCCTCCTGGAGCCAGCCCTAGGTAAAAAGAAATAAGTAAAATTTATCTCTGACATCCTCTCTCCTGACCCTTTAACTATCCCTTCTCTCTTTTTTGGTAGCACTAAGGCTTACTTTATAGTAAATGTTGTAAGTGCCCTTCAGTTTCCAAGGTGCTACTATACCCATACCCCTTACAAAAGCTTCTAAGTAACCTAATAATTGACCTCTGTTACCCTAACCCAATTCTCTGCCTCATTACTGGAGGGATATTCTCATCTTTTCTAAATTGGGAAGGATTCAATAAATTAATTTAGTCAGTTAATAATAAACATTTTTTAAAAGCTTAATATTTACCTGTTACTATACTATGCCCTGGAAAGGCAAATACAAGCATAAATAATGGCAGTATTTCCTCTCAAGAAGCTTCTATCCTGAAAAAAGGAGGAAATGTAATAAAAAAAAAGTTTTTAAAAAAGGGAAGGAGAGGGCATAGTAGAGAAACTCCTGAGGGCAGATGAGAAAAGAATGGAGAAATGACTGCCAGAGTCCTCTTAAATGAGATTCTATAAGGAACCATCCAATCAAAGGGAGAGGTTGCAAAGTCACAAGGTACTTTAAGAGTCTGAATTTCAGGAGTGGGAAAAAAAACTTCTAGAATGAAGAGGTTTCAGAAGCATGGCAGACGAAATTCTGAAAGAAGTCAATAGAGGCAGACCTGTTATGTGTCCTTTACTAAATCTGGCTTTAAGTTTTACCCCCTCTTTGCCATTAATTATAACTTTAAAAGGTCAAATCCTTCTCAAGTCAAGACCTTCTTTACTACATTTTCTTCACTTCCATGTATTTTTCCATCATGTTTTTGAAATGGACACCTTCTATCTTCCTCTCACATTTCAGTCTCCTTTTATGTTATTTTCTACCACTAGAACATAAGCTCCTTTGTTTTTATCTTTGCTTATATATGTACTCCCAGTGATTTGCGCAGTGCACATTTAAGTGATTAATAAATGTTTCATTAACTGATTGGCACATTCTTGATAACTCAGAGAAATTAATTTAAAATGGTGAGATAGAGGCACGAGTAATAGAATGGGGGGGGATAATTATTTGGCAGTAATAGTTCTTCCTGGTATCTTTCAAATCAATTTGCATCAACTAAAGACTCTGTTGTCCTCTCTAGCTTTTTCTACTAAAGACTCTTTGAAGACTGAAGCTTATTCACAAAGTTCAAATATTTCATAGCTACATGTAAACTTTCTCCTAGAGTAAGCAAAAGTTAGGACTCTACCTTTGACATCTATATTTATGTAAATGATCTAACATACCAGTTCAATATCAACAAACCCTTAACTGAGCATAAATGTTTTCATAAATAAAGAGACCCAGAGTAGGAAGGGATCTCAGTTCTGCTCCAACATTTACATTTTTCCGATGAGTTATTTAAATGCAGCAAAAGGAAGTGATTTGTCCAAAGTCACACAGTTATTCAGCAAAGTATATGGAATTTGTTCTCAATTTCTCTGACTCGGAGTTTAATCCTTTTTCTACTATACCACACAACCCCTCTTTGACTGATGATTTATCATCATAAACAGGGATTAAAGTGTTTATAAGCTTATAAACCTAAAGATGTACTTTGGATTAGGAAGGTAAGTACATTGGCAAAACTTCATGATTGAAAAGATTGTTCACATCAGAGTTCAAAGTGATTTGCACTCCCTAGTTATGCTATACTTAATTATTGCTCCACATCTCTGCAGTAAAGCTAGTACTACATTGGGAATGTAGCCCTTGGACCATGACTTAAAAGTGCCAGGAAATGATTCAAGAAGGCACAGGTAAAAAGGTCCTCTATGTATACATCACCAGGGCAAAGTCATGAAAGCATGTGATAGAAAGTCAAGTATAGGAACTTGTTTAAACTCTCAGAAGCAGAATTTGAGGCCATGACTCTTTCTACTACATCCTTGAACTATTTGACTCACAAGATTATTGTGGGAATCAAACAAGATTATATATAGAATGGATTTTATAAACTCTACTGTTCTAATTACATTTCAGCAATTATTGCCATCACCTTAACAAGTTAGCTCAACAAAAACATAAGTGTATATTAAAGATTTGTTGGATGTTAGTCACTGTACTAAATGACAAGAAAAAACTGTGCTGGTCCTTGAGGAGTTACTATTTTCATGGATAAAAATATCACTGAAAAGGGAATTAAAGATGAAATTAAGGGTCAGAGGAGGTAGCCTGTAGGATGTGACTGAGAAATATGGCAAATAGGACCAGAGTCAGAAGAGGAATATATGGATGAATACAAATGAGTTGAAAACTTCCTTCTAAAAGAGATTACAGAAAGCATTCACTAATTGGTGTAGAGATCTAAACATGAGGGAGAATATTCCAGGGTTAGAGAGTTTCTGGAGAATAGTGGACAAATCCAGAATCAATTCACCTCCATTATTTAAACCTTCACATAAAAACTTAATATTCCTTGAAACCTTTAGTTTAAAGTATAGTAACTTTTATCAGGAAGTCAGGTTTTTTATTTTTATTTTTTTAACCACTAATATTAAGTTTTTGAAGGGCAAAGGAGTCAAAAGTTGAAGGAGCTACCATACCGCAGGACTGTATTCTTATTATCTACTTCGTTAACATCACAAGGTTCAGAAAAGACTGAGTATGTTTAAAAGAGGCTAAACTTACAAGTACCATTAAGCTTATGATAAATGAAATAAGGATGATGCCATCCATATTCAACTATGTCATATTAGAAGAAATTAATGGATCCTGAGGGAATTCCATGTAAAAGCAGTGAGAGACTTCAAAGGTCAGTCATATTTGAAGTGAGCTGTAGCAAAGTAACACAGGCACTTATTAAATCAGAAGGCCACCTGTCAGTATTGAGAGATTCCTAAGATTAATGTGAAAGCATTCTGGTATATTACCGAAGCATTCCATTTGGAAGCAGAAAATCCAAGTTTGTATTCCAGCTTGTCTACATACTGGACATGGGAACTTGGGGAGATCTCTTAATTATGCTGATCATCATTCTCCTAATCTATAAAGTAAGGACACTGAACAGACAATCTCTAAGGGAATTACCAGCTTTAAATTCTATGTTGACAATTATTAATACTGACCCTTTTCTTTGTGCTAATCAGGTAATATCTGTAATACTGTGGTGAATTGGGCATATTTATATTTTAAGAGGAATCTCAGCAAACTGGTCTCTGTCCAAGGGTATGGGATTGATAAAGAGACATGTGAAAACTATGCCAACTCAATTTAATAAGCATTTTAAAATCTCTATCATATCCAAATACTGGGAATTCAAGGTAAAAATTATAAGCATTCCAGGTCGTGGAGATGGAACCAACTACAAAATAATTTCTTTAACCAGAATGATTGCTGTAATTTTCTTTCATGTTATTAAGACTACTACTCAAGATAAAAATTTGTTTTATGCAGCTACCTTAGACCAGGCACTGTGCTATGAAATGGAGTTATCATTAGTTGTAATGACTAGATAGGTAGGTTAAACTCAGTTTTCAAAGGGCTTTAAAAATGTCAAAAACAAGATTTTATATTTGATCTTGAGAGGAATAGTCACTGAAGTTTATTGAGTATGAGAGTCTCATGGTTAGACTTTTACTTTAGGAAAATCATGTTTGTAGTTTGTTATTAATATAGTTTCATGGAAAGAGAGAAGGAGATTCATTTAAGAAGAAATCTAACTAATATAAAAATAAAATGTATAAACATAACTTGCTCTTAAAATATGCTTCTTTAAATGTATGTTCAGGAATCTACAGTTCAGGTAAAATTACTTCCAAATTTTGGGACTTTGATAGAACTTTAGAAATATGGGCATCAATGGAGAATCTAGCATAAATAAGAAAACTTTATCTTATCTACTAATCAAAACTATTTCTATAAATACAGTCATTGTGGTATAATTAACTGCTACAGAGCTAATTCAAAACCAAAGAAAGTCTTAAAATCTTGGCTGGGATTCATACTAATTTAGTGACCTTGTCTTAAGTCACTTAACCTCTGAGTACTCTAGGAAATTATCTAAGACTTTAAATTATAGAGAATGTGGCTTCATTGGTTAAGGAAGTTAATTTGGTTTTTTGCTTGATTGTTTGTTTTCCCACCAGGTGTTCCCTATATCAATGAAATCTCAGATCTAAGTATCTATTTCCTGTAAATATATTATCTATTATGAAAGCATGGATATTAAATCATTTAAGGTTCTCCAGGGGAGGGCCTATTTCCTTTTTGTCTTTATTATTTCACAAGGTACAATCTCAGTACCTTGCAAAATGGTAGGTGCTTAAAAAGTACTTGCTGCATTGAATCAGATAAAGTTAACTCTAGAAGATTTCTTTAATTTTTGAGAAGTTGGAGGGATGATTTTACATTATGGTTCTTTTCCAAAAGTCTATTGGAACTGCCAATAAATTCCAAGATCTGACTCTAATTTAATCTTTGAACACAAAAAAAAAAACTTGTTTTTTGGGCAAAGTGCCCTAATGCTTGAAGTTTTATGGATTGAACTTTATTTGGATTTGAATTGTGGCTGATAGCAAACTCAATTTACTAGCCCAGTTCTCCACTTATATACAGAAAACAAAATCCTTCGGTAGAATGGTGCCAAAGTTGAATAAGCTATTCCAACTCTTCAAAGAGAAAATAAAACTTTCCCATTACTGCATTTTGACCAGTACTGGTCAAAAATGGTCAAAAATTAAAAAATATTATTTCCCTGGTCCTGCAAGAGCATTCTCTCAAGCATTCTAAGATCAAATCTGGAAAACCTTATAAAAGAATTTGCATTTCTGTATATTAGCTCAATTATGGCATCACAGATTTAAATCTGGAAAAGTATTTATATTCCATAAAGTATAAACTCTTCATTTTTAGATGAAGTACTTGAGTATTTGGCCAGTAGTCTTATGAAAAACTTTTAACACAGGACTCTGGCACTAAATCCAGGTCCATTTCAAGCCATTTCAGTATAAATGAATGTCTTAAAATTGTAGAAATGAGAAAACAAAAAAAGTCTGTAGATTCTCAAGCCTGGAGATCTCATTGACTTCAGAAGCCTTTCCAACAATGTGCTACTTGAAATCAATCTATGATTTAGGCCCCAAATCCTATGTTTCCTATGGGATTTACCTGGGGTTACACAGCTTCCTGACTTTAAGCAGAGTAATTATTCAGTCTGACACAATATCTCTGTAAACAGAAAAGACAGAATTTCCACAATTAATCAGTCCCTTCTTTAAATTAGATTCTTAAAACAAAACCAGTATTTAATCTAACCACTTATAAAAGCTAAATTGAAAAAAAAAAGTCTTTTTTTAGGATAATAATAGCTGCAATGTTTTGTAAAAAAAAAAAAAGGATTAAGTTAAACATTTTTATATGTCCTGGGCAGAAATGAATGATTTTTCATTCTATATGCCAGTGGTATCTAGTTTGCGGAACAAATAAATCAATGCTGATTAATCTGCATAATTTCCTTGTAAATATTGGGGTTTATGCATTGCAGAATTCCAGAATTTGAGAGTTGAATGGGGCACTATTCAATCTATATTATGAATGAATCTCCATTATTCCATAAGTGGTTATTTAGTCTTTTCTTGGAGACCTCCATGTAGAAAGTATTGACCACTTCTCAAGGAAGCAGGTCCAATATTTTTCTGAATCGAGTCTAAAATTTACTTTTTGAAACTTCCACTCACATCTTTTGGTATGGAGCTCTAGGGAAACGTAGAAGTTTAATTTGTCTTCCTTCAAATACTTGAAGCTATTATATCTTTTCTGAGTATAGTTTTCCCTTGGATTAAAGAAATCCAATTCTTTCAATTGATATCTTGGGATTCATGGAACTTGACCATTCTGATAACCATTCTTTTTCAACAGTCTTTAATTAATCAATATTTTTATCAAAACTTGATAACCAGAATCTGAATTTTTAATATGAATTTATAACATTCCCTTTTCTATCAAAATCTCCACCTCTCAGTCTAGTTCACAATGGACCTCTTCCTTCCTGCTGAGGAATCAATTATTCTCAACCTCTAGGGCAAATGTCTCCTGGAGAACCCTTACCTTTTGTTTACTACATAAACCAGCTTGAACTAAGGCTACTTCTTGCTTTTTAATCAAGTTTTGGGGTGACCTGATCTACTTAGGGAGACACCAAGCCAATTGATTAAGAAAGCTTATGACAAGGGCAGTTGTCTCAGAGGAATTAGCACTCTGAGAGAGAGGCATGATCAGACCCACCTGAAATCCACTCACCCACTCACCCACCAATTAGGGTGAGTTTCATGGAAAGTTTCCAATGATGTATTGTCAAAAGGAAGACACCTGAGATTTAAAGGAAATTGTGCCCTTCACTTGGAATCTTTGGTCACTATGAGAAATCAATAATCTCAATTTATTGGTTATTGCTAACTTAATGAATAAATTGATTAATCAAACTCAGAACTATGTCTCTCAGAATTTCATTAGTCATAACAAGAATGTCATCAATGATCATATCCAAATGATATGGAAACGTTAAATTGCATAGGATTAACCACTGATTCTTATGGATGAAACAGAAGAGTCTCTACCATATTAACATTAAACCATATGGACAATTCTTTGAGTCTAGACATCCAACTTGGGAATGCATCTGAGTATATTACTGAATAATTCATATCTATCCATTTTCGCTACAAAGGGAAAAACATATAGGTGTTCGGAGAATTGTTTTTAGAGGGGTAATTGAATTTGTAGCCAGAAGATTCAAATTCTGAGTCTCCCTTTTTGAAGCAACATTAACGTGATCAAATCATCTTTTCTCTCAAGGCTTAAGTTTTCTCCTCTTTAAGAAAACCAAGTCAAGACAGATAAACTCTAATTCCTCTTCCAAGTATATCCCAGTTCTTCTGACTCAGAAATTTAGAACTCAAGTCATGTGACATTGAACAAGGTCCTTTTTTAGCTCTCAGAGCTCTATTTCCTCCTCTAGGATGAGTTTCAGGGTGCTGATGGTCTTTAATAACCTCCATTAAGAGCTGAGTACTTTGTATCTTTTCAGTGGATATCTTCTATCTACTTGTGCCTTTTTTTCCCACCTTATTCAAATATATGCTCCTTGAGGGCAAGAAATTTTTTCTTTATATATTGAGCCATCATCACAGTGCCAATCACTTAGTAAGTGCTTAATAATGCTTTTTGATTGAATTCAACTCCATTCTACAGATAATAATGATAAATAAAGCTGAATGATTAGAAATGATTACAAAAGCTGAAATTAGATTGCTTAGAGGTTTGCAAATTGCTTTCTATTTATTATCTCATTTGCTAAAGGAAATAAGACACAGAAAAAAATAGGGACTTTTCTCAAGGTCACCTAGTTTGCAAATAGATGAAATAACTCAGACTTGAATTGATTCTCTGTACCACTATACCATTCTTACCGAGACATATGTGTGATCATTGCAAACTCAAATGGCTTTCCTTTGTAGCGAAAATGGAGAGATTTGAATTATTCAGTAATGTTCTCAGATGGATTCCTAAGTTGGATGTCAAAGAATTGTCCATATGCTTTAATATGGTAGAGAATCTTAGGCAGACATATATATATATATATATATATATATATATATATATATATATATATGATCATCCAAAATTCAAATGGTCATCTGATTCTGTCAGAAAGCAGGTTAACTCAGGCAAAGAATCAATCAACTTGCCTGGGTGATGAAATACTTGACTACATAGATATGAAAGAACCTGATTCTATTAATTTAATAAAAATTCCTGGTCAATTGGGTGAGAAAAAATCAATCTCATTGATGACTTCTCAGAGTGGATTGATTAAATAATTCCACTTAGTTATCTATATCCCATATTATATTTCTGCTAAAATACAGTTAACCACATCAATTAAAGAAATTGTCAAAATGTAATGAATGGTGAATAAATATGGAAATAAATTAATAATATTGTTCTCTTGATTTCACTACAAGTCTATCCATCTTTACAGTATGTTAATTCTAAGGAATGGTACATCCACCATTCTATAGCAAATATGCTCTCTGTCATTATTATAATTTACCACTTACTGCGCTCCAGCAATACTCTAATAATAATTTTGAAAAAAATGAAGGATATTTAGTGCCAAGTACTGAAACACGATGCAGCTATAATCATAATGGTTATGCTCCAAACAGTTAATAAATCTTGGGCACAATAGTGCTGTTTCATAGAACATTTTATGTGTCAAAATGATTAATTGTAAATGGCTTGCTATATCCCTCGTGTACAGTGCAGAAAATCCCAGGGGAAAAGCAACCCAATCTCAATGTTACAATAGCAATGAAATAACATATTATAGGATTTTCTGATGACTCAGAGGAGGCAGATGGCTCCTACGGGACTGAAGAGTTAATTAAAATTACTATAGGATTGCTATACTCTATTATAGCACAATTATGTGTTTCCTAGAAGACTTTACCATTGAGGTCAAATTGAAAAAAAAAAGAGCATACACTTTTTCAAACTCAGCTGCCTGATGATGAAAAGTTTAACTGTTTTTGAGCAGGATGACAATGAAAATAACTTGATAATAATTCCTCTGAAATTCAGAATGAAAAGAATTAGGGCAATAGGGTCAGGAAGCATTCTGTCAGTGCAAAGAATATCATGGGCTTCAGACCAGAGAGTAAAATATGTCATGTTTCACAGAGGAGACATACCCTCTACCTAGACATTTCAGAAAGAGATGACAACACTGTACATATTTAAGTATGGTGATATAGCTAGTTTTACTGGGGAAACACATGAACAAACTTTTGCATCCTTGCATATACCTTTGTTTTTCCTTCCTGAGGAACCCAGTCCTGAGTTAACAACACTACTTTCATTGGTTGCTCAGAGAGACCTTAGTCATTAGCTTCCTGGTAGAACCAGAGCTCTGATTAGGGTATAGTCAAAGTATTGATATAAGACAACGAAATTTAGAGAAAGCATCTATATCCCTTCAAAATATTTAAACAACTGATTATCACCTATTTAGCAATTTTTGGAGGAGGAATTGGTCCCATATATCTGTAGGTTCTGTGATGTAATATATGTGAGGAACTCCAGATATGAGAGCCACTTCTCAATGATGATATAGATAGGCAACTCACCTGATATAGTATTAGAGAATTTCCTATGAGATGACAGAATTTGTCCAAGGTTATTATGCAATTTGATTGCACAAATAATTCAAATTATCCTACTTCACCTAAAGAATTAACATTTGAAGCCCTGTTACCTTAACTATGTGAGAATCTACCTCAATAATCAAATAGACAATTTAGAATAAGTGTAAAAATAGCACTTGATTATGAGGGAGTGATTTGCACAGAGTATTAGAATTATATGAGAAAAGTTGGTGAAAAACCTATGGGACCCGAAAACCAGTGGGAGCGAGTTCAGGATTGGAGAGTTTGAACAAATAATGAAAAGAAAAAAATTCTAGATAAACCCCTTGCAAAGCAATGGAAATGACAGAGCTTTGGACCCTGGGATCAGCAACTTCACAAAACATGGGATCCCAAGACAAAATATTGAGTTCACTTTTATTTTTTCTTTGGACTTACAGGACTTCAGGAATTCAGAGTACTAGATTTTCTGATTCTCTGATTCTCTTTCCTCTTTCCTCTGTTTTGTTCTCTGTTACTGTCAGTACATAGGCAAATTTAGCATTCCTTCTTTTTTGTTTTCTTATTTCTATTTGTTATTTCTTCCAAAGAGGAAGTCATCTGGGTCCTTAGATAGAGCATCTGACCTGCAGGCAGATATGCAGATATGCGTTCAAAAACAATCTTCATCACTTACTAGATATGGAACTGTGGATAAGTCACTTAACTCTCTTTGCCTCAGATTACTCATATGTAAAATGAGGTTGATATGGAACTGGCAAACCACTCTGGTAGTCTGGTACCTTGCCAAGAAAACTACAAAAGAAGTCAGGAGTCAGACACAACTAAAATGACTAAACACAACTAAATGAACAAACCTCCAAAACACAAATAATCATTTATTAAGACTCATTAACAAAAGATCTGGGTTCAAATCTGATTCTGGGAACTTTGACTGAGTAAGACATTTTATCTCTCATTGTCCTTAGACAATATATTATACATTTTATATTCTGTTTGCATGAGTGTAAAGTATGTCCTAATTAGAATTTCCTATGTCAATAAAATTACGGTTTGGTACTAAAAAATCTATATTGTATAATAAAATATCAGGCAAAGCTCATCATGAATTGTGATTATTGATTTGCTTATCTTTTCTCTCTTGGTGGTGCTACTTAGATCAGGTTAGGATCTGATTTTCTTCAGGTCAAAGAATCTTACTATCCATGTTTTCAACCAAAGAAACATGATTCTTTTATCAAAAATTTCTTAACCAAATTCAAACACTTCCCACATAGGGTCAGGTGGCACTCTCTACTTTTACAATCATGACTTGATTTTCAGCAAATGATACACTTTTCATTTCATGAATCTTGGTTTCTAGGTTTTAATATTCAACTTCCATTCCAATCAATCACTGAATATTTCCCTCCACATCCTCCAAAATAGACAAGGAAATATCTTTGTAAACAATGTTAATATCACTTTAAAAACAGGTCATGACAGTGGTTCACAGAAAAGGCCATCCATGAAATAGGTGCCCCATGCAAACCTGCAGCACTTTCACCTTAGCACATTGAGCTCATTATCCATCAGGGAAATATAGAAGAGGAGTACCAATCAAATTTCTTGACTCCTTTTTGAGAAACCACAGAGATAACAGAGGGAATGGCACAGGAAATATGGGATCATCATTGAACCAACTGAAGGTGGCACTGGAAAAGATTTTAGAGTTCACACATTAATTTTAGAGTTAATGAAAGTTTATTAATTTTAGAGTTATCAACCTTTGAGTTCATCAGCTAAAGAATTTTAAACTCTTCTTTCTATCCTTCCTTTCTTCTGTCTCTCTCTCTCTCTCTCTCTCTCTCTCTCTCTCTCTCTCTCTCTGCCTCTGCCCCTGCCTCCCTCCCTCTCTGAATCCATTTCTGTTTGTCTGTGTCTCTCTCTCAGTCTCTGTCTTTGTCTCTGATGTAGGTATTTACACAAATATATCTATATTAATATGGAGATAGAGAGAACTATTAGGAATATAAACTATACATTATATATCAAGAAAAATATTGATTGATATATTTATAGGTAGCACTGTAGATATTTCAAGATAGGGATATATCCATGGCTATGATATTAATAATATTAATAATATATAACATGTATATAGTCTATATTTCTTTGTCCCAGCTACTGTGCTAAGTGCTTTTAAAAAGATTATGCCATACATTCTAAACATAAATCAATTTAGGTATAGTTTGATAAATTGATAAGACAGTTTGGTGTTACAGTGGCACACCATGCTTGGAATCAGGAAAGCCTTAGTGTAAACATGAGCTCAGATACTTATTACCTGCATGAACCTGTATAATTTGACCCTGTTTGCCTCAGTTCATTATCTTTCAAATAAGCTGAAGAAACACATAGCAAACAACTCTAGTATCTTTGTGGAGAAAACCTTGAAAAAGGAAATCACGGAAAATTGGATATAACTGAAAATAACGAAGCAACAATAAAACATATATGAATGAAATTTTCACTATAATTGTTTCTTTTTTACAGCCCAGTGTATTTTATTTCTTGCATTTGACAGTATCATTATGACAAGGGGTCCATATTGCCTAATGGGTCAAGTATTACAAACCTCTTTCATTTTAAAACTAGATTGCAAAATTTTCCTGGGTTTACCCTGACCCTAATGTGGGAACATAGCAATAGATCATATTTCTATTTAAATTTATAATTTGTCAGGAACGTTTTCAAAATAGTCTTGTGATGTAGCTAGTAAGAATTTTGTTCAGATTTTACAGATGAGGAAACTAAAGCTGATGATATGAAACCAAAAACTACTGAAGGTCTTTTCTCTCAATAGCTCTGAGGGAAGACATGCAAGCTTTATTACTTCTATTTTATAGATAAGGAAACTGAGTCTCAGAGAAATCAAATGATTTGCTTAGGGCAGCACAATAGTTAAATATCACTTCTGACATAACTTCTTGGGATTTTTCTTAGGACAGGATAGTGAAGGGAGACAATGAGTGTATTTTAAATAATTTTAAAGATAAGGAGTGTCATCCCATAGAATTCAAATGTTTTATCTAAACTCTACCCAAATAAATGTCAGACCAAATTTTTAATCTCAGATTTGCTGATTGCAACCAGGATTACCTAAAATTTACTCTCTACTACACCATACCATTACTCAAGAGTCATGCTACTTGTCTGATGAAGTCAAATGGAAAGTCTTGTACCTAGACGTACAGTACTAAGAGTGAGGAAAGGGAATTGATGAATTTGGAAAATTAGAACATTTAAGTTTGAATTTTTAACTCTGCTATGTTTCACTTTTGCAACATTCAAAAAGACACCTAATTTCTTTTACCCTTAGCTTCCACATCTAAAAAATGAGGGCAGTGGATTAGATGTTTTCTGTGATCTGTCTCTTGAGGTTCTTAGAACCCAGATACTATGACAGATACTGAAGCTCATCATTATGAATAACTGTTTCCATTTTGTAATTTTCAGAAGGAAAAAGAGTGGCAACCAGATATATATGATACCAGGTACAAAGTCTTTCTATACTAATATCTGGAGTCAGGCAGTGAATTGATTTAAGCTAAATTCCCTTAAATAGAAAAATAAAAGAAACAACCCACTTATACCAGAGCAAGCAATTCAAATAACCCCAAAGTTCAAAATGAAGCACTTTTAATGCTGAATATGGTTGGATACCTTTACATAGCATTTGGACTTTGGAGAAATTAAGTGATAGGAAGGTGATTTTGACTTTATCAGAGGACAATTGATATCAACCTTTTTTTCATGTAAAAAAACAGTTGGAAGCAAAGCCAAGATTGTGGTAAGGTAGGAATTCCCAGAAGCTCTCTTGCTCTTACAAAATACTCCAAAAACCTTAAAATTATGATGAAAAAACCCACCACCCAAAATAATTATGATTCAAACTAAATTTTAAAGAGGCAGAACCCATAGAAAGAAGCAGTGAAATAATCTTCGTCCAAGATTACTTGGAAGATCATGGGAAGGCTCTGTTCCTCCTGGGTCAGAAGGGGAGGCAGCACAGCCAGGGTCATGTCCTGCCATCCCAGAGACACAATTAATGGTATTTGAACACAGACTGAATTACAATTTTTTTCCCTCAATTTATTTTTCATGAAGTTATTTTTTTATTTTTGTGAGGGGAACAGGGTTATATTTACTCTTACAACAAGACTATATTAGTAATGTGTAAAAATAAAGAATTTAATTTTAAAAAAATGTTGGTAAACTCTGTGGTGTGTGTGTGTGTGTGTGTGTGTGAAAGAGAGAGAGAGAGCATACTTGAGATACAATTCTAACAATGAAATCAAGAGAACTGTGCTTGATGGAATAAGCAGGGGAGATTGGAAATAAAAGCCTAGATCTGAGCATCTTTGAAAAAATAAGTGGTAATACAGAAATTAAAAAGCATTTCTTATTTCCTTTCCATGCCCACATCTCTTCTGGAAAATAGAAACAACAATCTCCATGACTTCAAGTCACACAGTCACTTGAATATTAACATTCTATTTTATAAGAAGAGAAAGTGAAAGAATTACAAAAATATGCTTATTTAAACAAGCCACTTCTGGGATTTTTCTGCAGTTTCTCAGTCTGTCATGGTCTTTATGACTGTTCCTTAAAGCAATTTATCAAACTAGCTGTAATAGCTTCTTCAACTCAATCTTGAAAATATCTTTCTTTTACCATTAAAATAAAAAAAAATCTTTCTTCTCCAGTACCATATAAGAAATATTAGCACTGAAACCCCAAATTAGTTCAGTCTCTAAATGAGAGTTCATTAACAAGAAAGGAACTCACAAAAGCTAAGAAGTCATTTCCCAAGCTACCTACTCCCACTGTCTGCCATAACATTCCCAAGTTTGAAACATTTCTCTTTTCATTTACATGGAAGACCAAAAGAAATTTCTGGTTTGTAAAAACAAGACAATAAGCAAATATATGTCTTTCAGCTCAAAAAAAGCAGTCATTGGTGGATTTTTTAAAACTATAGTCCCTTAAATGGAATTTATTTTAGCAAAACATTTAATGGGAGATATAAGGAATTTCTAACCTGAAATCATATTGGATTGGAATATATACTTCAACTCTAGTAAGAAGAAAGAGGAATTGTAAAAACGAGATTCAGTCTTAGATTCAAGGAATTCTATCTTTGGTCTTAGCTAGGGGTAGTCACATAGTCTTATTAATATCAGGTATTATTAAAGAGCTGTTATCTTAAAAATTATGATAATGAACATTCATATAGTTATTTAAGGTTTGCATATTCAAACACATGCACAAAAATGTATACATACACATATAAAACACAGGTGGATGTGTTTATACAGGTATATATACATATTTACATATATATGCATATTTGATCCTCACATATCAAACCTGCAAGAATATAGGTGCTAAAATTTTATCCTTTTTATAGATGAAGAAACTCAGGTTTAAATAGATATCTACAAACTTGTTTATGGTCACAGTTAGTAAATGTCAATTTAGATAAAATTTCAATTCAATTTCATTATCTAAGTCTCATACTTTATTTATTCTGTTGCGGAATGGAGTATAATCACAGAGAAACTTACTATATAAAATATATTTATAGCAGCATGCATGTATATACGTAAATATTTGTGTGTGTATGTATGCATATCCTAGCCTAAATCACTAGAGGCATTGCCTCAGTCAAACGTAGGCCTTGGAATGATCTTAGCTTAAAAAAGCCAGTGTCTCTGACTGCATCTTCAGCCATCTCCAGTCATCCTGTTCTGTATCTTCCTACCAGACCCAGATGCCTACTGAGGAAAATATGAGACTAGTCACTTTGCAAACAACCTCCCTCACTTAAATCTAATTCACTTTCAAGTCATTACCCTCCTGATTACATGAATTTGAACACAAAGGAAAAATAACAGCAGCTGATTTCTATCTATATTATCTAGTATATCTATACATAGCCATACCTGAAATATAAACACATTTATGACATGCACACATTATACCTTTAGTTTATACTCATCTGGTAGCAGTCATGAGACTTGTACTGTACTGTCTGTCAGTAAAGATGAGAGATCAGTAGGAAGCAATCCTAGTGACCTGCAGAGATTACAAAAATTAAACACATGCAGTTGAGAATTCCCCCAATGATAGATCATTGGGGAAAAAATATCCATTAGGAAGAGTAGAATTACTACACTAAAAGATATTAACTTTGTACCATTAACAAAAGGTTCCCATTGTATTTCTGTGGACATGCCCTGGCAACATATGTTTCTGACATACACAGTCCCTTATACTTATTTCTTAAGTTATTTCTTTTTTTCCCACAAAAATTGTATAAGTATTTATTGGACAGTGCGATATAAGCTTATGGGGCAAATTTTCCATTACTACTTTTATTAATACTATAGTATCAAATCTTTGGGTTTGAAGTAAATTTTACCTTATGGCTAACTAGTAAAAGGAGTACATTGTTGGAACTTTTAAGATATAACTTTTGAGTGGATAAAGACTAACAATGTACCATGAACCTAAATAATACAATTTATCAGAAGTATGGCAAGCCAAAGGAACTTCAGAATCACATAGGTAACACCAGAAGTCAATTTGTACCCATATTTTGAAGATTGCATGCATTTTATCCAGTTTATTATCCTGTTTCTTTTAACTAATTGTAAGATTTAAATTTTTTGGGGGACTGGACCAAGCAATAGGAGTGGACATGCCTGTCTCTAGTATTCCCTCTGATGAAGTTAGTAGATCTTCCTAGATATTGTTGGGTATATGTATTGGCTTACAAAGTCAAAAAATCATCTTCTTATCAGTAGATTGAATTATTTCAAAGTATTTTTGAGAAGAATAAAATGCACAAAGAAGTTTTTTAAATATATTTTAAGTCATATTTTAACCAGGAGATTAATATCTAAATAAAATTATTTCATAGATGACCCACATGTCTATCGACATCTGGAAGAACAGTTCACATTCTTTTCTCTCTCTCTCTCTCTCTCTCTCTCTCTCTCTCTCTCTCTCTCTCCATATATATATATATATATATATATATATATATATATATATATATATATATATATATACACACACATACATATATGTGTTCTCACAGCATTTATAATTCTAGCACTATGAAATATGGTGAGGATGGGGCTGAAAAAAAGTGCTGGCAATCCTCTTTTCAGGTGGTATTAAAATGCATTTCTTCTTTGCTTTCTGCATATCATCCAGATTTCAAAGCAAGGAAAGACTAGAGCAACTTAACATGGAAACAAGAAAATCAAGGAAAATCTTTTCACAGCCCTACAAAAGGGAGAATTTTGGTAGTGAAATAAATATAATTGCAAGGATAGTGGTGGATACTTAAGGATAGTGATTGATATTAAGGAGCATCTTTCTCTAAGAATTGTGCAGCTACAACAAAAGTTAAATCAATAAAATCATGGGTTAGGCAGCAAGGTGGCTCACTAAATAATACCTTAGACCTGGAGTCACGAAGGCTTGAGTTCAAATCCGGTCTTAAACATGTAATAGCTATGTGACGCAGAGCAAGTCCTTTAACCATTGTGTTAGATTCTTGAACAATATTAAGAATGATTATAGCAACTACCTCTCCCCCAGATTTATTATGGAGATCGAATGCATTAATATTTGTAAAGTTTTTTTTTACAAATCTTGTATCCTCTCTAAATTTTCATTGCCATCATTGTTGTTGCTGTTGTTTTTCTCGTACTATTGTATCCTACGTTCTAATCCAATGCTTCATTATATTTTGGAGTTTACTCTGAGTTCTTGAAGATTATATCGATGGAATGCAAGTGTAGGAAGACAATATTAAACTGGATAGTGTTTGAGTAAGCACCAGGTACCACAGATTATGTATCTATTGTCCATGGATCCTCCTTCCCAAACTCAGAGAATCCCTTCACTAAAAGATGGCTCACTATGCGAAAACATTGTCAAAAGATATTCATGAAGAAATATCTTATATAGAAGCACATGTCTTAAAAAAGGTTACATGTTCACAGTAAAATGGCATATTCTTATTTTTTTGTTTAAAATTTACATGTTTCATTATTATATTTGTTCTTTTTATTTTTGTACTGTGTTACAATGTAACATACTTTGTTAGATTACTACATTTTATCATTATGCTCATTGGTAATATGAGTTACATTGCAGTCATAAATAAATATCAGCTACTATCTGATCATTGACAAGTGTTTTGTTGGGTAATGTGGCTCAAAAGGTCTAAAAAATTGATAACCATATCTCAGGAGTCATTTACATAAATTTTATATTTAAATCGATGTAAGCTGAGGAGATCACTAAATGAAAGAGTTTGCAATGAGAGAATGGGGCTTTTGGCAGAGATTTGTGCACTAAGGAGAAGAAGTAGAAGATGAGTCAACAAAGGCAAGACAGAATAAGTCATCAGACCAGTAGGAGGAGAAATGATAAAGAGCAATATGAAAATTCAGAGAGGAGTGATTGTACAGGAAATGTTGATAGGCTTTATTGAATGATTCAGAGAAATTAAGAAGTATACATAAGGAGAAAAGAACAGAAAATTTGGCAAACACTACATCATTGGTAATTTCAGGGAGAACAAATATACGTAAAACTTTAGATCAGAAACCAAATTGCATAGGGCATAAAAGTGAAAATTAAGAGAGAAAATTGAATTATCTCATATGAATAAAATTAAAAAAATTGATTGCAAATGTATTTGGAGTCATAGGAGAATAGGGATATGTTTTTCAGCATGAGGGATATTTTGTCTTCTATGTGAATAGCAGGAAAGGAATCATTAAACAGGAAAAATTTAAAAATTAGAGAACAAGAGGGAAAGATTGTGGAACAATCTTCTGGAAAAGACATTGAAGATAGGATACAAAGTACAAACTTCAACAGATTAAAAATTCCTTGATGTCAGAGATGATTTTTTTTCTTAAATCTTTCTACTCAATTACTAGCGCAGGGCCTGGCACAGAGATTTATTAAAATACGATTGAATTGAATTGAATGATCAAAACAGAGTATTGAGAATCCAAGTTTGAATGATATCTAGAAAGAAGCAAGAAAGTGTCACCTTTATGCCTTATGGTAATGGCAAAGGACAAATAATTATCTTTCTGAACATTGAATTCTATATTTCTGGGTTAAAAGTAACTTATCCTATTTATTTATAGCTAGCAATCTCCATAGTTTTTAGGCAGAGAAATGAAAGATCAAGAAATTATTGAGGAAATCATGTTTCCTCTATATCACACTGCAACTTCAGAAAGATAAATTTAAAGAAACTTTGACAAACAACATGATAAACACCACTGAATTGACTTATCACATGTTCTATCAGCTGATTTAGACATATTTTTAGAACTATTATGTCTAATTTACATTTAGCATGCTTTTTTTCTTTTTATTAAATAATTTACTATTCTATTAAAAAACAAGAAGATTGATACCTAATAGCTAACACAAGAGAAATAGAGAAATTCTGGCAAAATTTCAGGTACTTACTTTCAATAAGAATCCAAGTTTTTTTCCCATGCTCTTTGGAAAATCACAATTCTAATATACCTCTAAATACAAACTTATTAAATTTTTGCTACTAATCATCATCTTCTTCAAATTCACATCACTTGGTTCTATGATCCTTGCAAATAGGAGTCATCTTTTGATCATAACCTATGCTAAAAACCTTTTAATATTGGAAGGGCCTAGTAAATTTTTCAATCCATTACCAAAGCTTACCTTATCCCAGGGTCACATTCATGTCACAATAAGATTTTGGAATAGGCCACTGATGCAAAAGTTGTGGACAAAAAATTTCAAGTGTGACAAAAATACAAAGTTTTAGTAGTATTAGGTATCTTAATTTATGACTTGGTGAGGGGATGCCCTTATTAACTTCTTGGAAATTTAGAGCAAACCTAAAAAGAGAACAAAGATTTTTCATATAGTATTTTAATAAAACATGAATAAAAAATATGTTTACAATGACACTTAATTACTAATGCACAATTATAGAGGAAATAATCTCTGAAGACATGAGCTATTTTAATAATAATCTTTAGAAATAACTTAATCAATTTCAATTCCTCAGAGAGTGTTGTATTCTAATAGTTGCAGTTATATAGCACTAGAATAATGTTAGAATTAAAAAGATTGACCATTATTTGAGAAAGAAAGTTAAGATTAAAATAAAAGAAGTGGGAAATTTTCCAAAGGCAATCTTGCCTATTCTCAGTATCCAACAGATTTATTGCGGAATAAACATGTATAAATAACTGTATTTATCTACGCATACATGTATGCATATGTGTATAATTGATGACTTTATGTCTACTTGTGACCACCCTATCTGGGTTCAAAGAAGTTTACCAGGACAGAACTGGATACTAGGTGATAATGATAAAAAAAAAATAACTAAAAGACTTCTGACCATGACGGCAGAGAGAAGCCATGCATTGTTTTAAGGTCTCTTGGCTTTCCCTAAGGACCAATATGAATCAAGCTTCTTAACAGATTTTGAATCTACAGAACCCAACAAAGAACAGAGGAGAACATCTTCCAGCAAGACCTGTCACTGAGAGTAGTTTGGATTTGTCTGGGACAGAGAGCAGAGACCCAGATCACAGATGGCAGGGTGAGGCAGAGGACTAACCTGAGAATAATGGTGGTGGGAGTGGAAGCCTTTGTGATATGCATGAAGAACAGTCTGGGAGAGCTTCAATGAAGCTGCCCAAGACACCACTTTGGCCAGCTCAAGTGCCCTGATATCTTAGAACCAGAGTGGAAAATAATCATTGAAAATTTATATCAATTCCTTACTGAAAGGGATCCCAAAATGAAAATGCTAGGGAATATTTCGACCAAACTCCAGAATTATCAAATCAAGGAGAAAATCCTACAAGTGGCCATAAAGAAGCAATTCAAAGGCCTAAGAGTAACAGTCAGAATTACACAGGACCTGACTTCTTCAATACTAAAATATCTCTGGATTATGACTTTCCAGAGAGCAAAGTAGCTTGGATTAGAAACAGAATCAACTATTTCAGCAAAGCTCAGCCTTCTTTTTCAGGAGAAAAAAAATAGACATTTAATACAATAAGTGACTTTCTTTTTTTTGTTTGTTTTTGTTTTTAATTAAAGGTAATAGTCTTTGGTCTTTGTTCAAACTCCACAGTTCTTTCTCTGGATACAGATGGTATTCTCTATTGAAAAAACCCCAGAATTGTGTATGATTGTTGCACTGATAGAATGAGCAAGTCCATTAAGGCTGATCATCACTCCGATGATGCTGTTAGGGTGTCCAAATTTCTTCTGTTTCTGCTCATCTCACTCAACATCAGTTCATTCTTTTTTTTTTGAGTTGAACTTCTTATAAATATTTCAGTTGAGGCAAAACGCAGGCTAAAGGAGAAGAGACCCTCCCACCCAAATCCAGGAGCAAGGGAGGTAGCCATTGGCCCAACTTTCCTCCTTAGTTTCATTCAATTTTTCTTCTCTCTCAGATTTTGCTTGTGAAGATGGGGAATGGGGAAGGGGGAAAATGCTCAGTGTAAAGGTCTTGGAATGGTCTGAGGGAGCAGAGCTACCTGGGTTGGGCCAGGACAGAATGATGCATGGAGGAAGTAGAACTGAAAATTATGTGCTGTTTATTGCCAAAAACGATTTTTTAAAAAACCTGCTCATAAATAAAGGACCCTTACTATCTGATTTGCTTTTCTTATTTGTCACCCAACCACTCTCTGATGAAGTACTTTCCTTTGGAGCCTATAGTGTAAGGTCAGGGCTAATCCACCTTCATCAAGAAGACATTGAAGAATGTTTGTTTTCTTTTCTCAACTAGGAGATCAAGCTAGTTAGGAATTTAGGATTGAGAAGGCAGTGGGTCTAACTTGGAATCTACTAAGAAATTAATGGAACACTCCAAAGCAAGCCTTGGAGAAAACACCACTCAATAAAGGTTCAAACCCCAGCAACTGAATAAGTAACTCACTGGAAGATTGGGTCTGCAATCATGAAGAAGAGAAGTTTCCCTGCTATGTTTTCCCCGCTGTTGTAGAGATAATGTATTAAGGCCTAATAGAGCCTTAAGGTTTTTATAATAAGAACTTAATAGATACATCTACTCACCTCATCCTCCAAAATCTTTACTGATTCCCTGGGGGAAAAGGTTTTTTTTTTTTTTCTGTTCATATTAAAGGAACAGACAAACTCAAGGAGACCCAGATGTGGGGAGTAAAGCTTCCCACTTCTCCATGCAAATCTTTCTAGGATTCTCTGAATTTCCATCCCTCCTGGTTTCTTATTTTTTATTAAAGATATTTTTTGAGTTTTACAATTTCCCCTCCAATCTTACTTCCCTCCCCCCATGCCACAGAAAGCAATCTGTCAGTCTTTACTTTGTTTCCATGTTGTACATTGATCCAAATTGAGTTTGATGAGAGAGAAATTATACCCTTAAGGAAGAGACAAGAAGTCGAAGAGGTAATAAGATCAGACAAGAAGATATCTATTATTTTTCTAAATTAAAGGGAATAGTCCTTGAACTTTGTTCAAACTCCATGGCTCTTTATCTGGATACAGATGGCACTCTCCTTTGCAGACAGCCCAAAATTGTTCACGATTGTTGCACTGATGGAATGAGCAAGTCCTTCAAAGTTGAACATCACCCCCATGTTGCTGTTAGGGTATACAGTGTTTTTCTGGTTCTGCTCATCTCACTCAGCATCAGTTCATGCAAATTCCTCCAGGCTTCCCTGAAATCCCATCCCTCCTGGTTTCTAATAGAACAATAGTGTTCCATGACATACTTATACCACAGTTTGCTAAGCAATTCTCCAATTAGACATTTACTTGATTTCCAATTCATTGTCACCACAAACAGGGATGTTATAAATATTTTTGTACAAGTGATGTTTTGACCCTCTTTCATCATCTCTTCAGGGTATAGACCCAGTAGTGGTATTTCTGAGTCAAAGGGTATGCTCATTTTTGTTGCCCTTTGGGTGTAATTCCGAATTTCTCTCCAGAAAGTTTGGATGAGTTCACAGCTCCACCAACAGTGTAATGGTGTCCCAGATTTCCCACAACCCTTTCAACAATGATCATTATGGATTCTGGTCATATTGGCCAATCTGAGAGGTGTGAGGTGGTACTTCAGAGAAGCTTTAATTTCCATTTCTCTAATAGGTAATGATTTAGAGCAATTTTTCATATGGCTATGTATTGCTTTCATCTCCTCATCTGTCAATTGCCTTTTCATATCCTTTGACCATTTGTCAATTGGGGAATGGCTTTTTGTTGTATATTTTAGAAATGAATCTTTTATCAGAATCATTAGTTGTAAAGATTGTTTCCCAATTTACTACATTTCTTTAGATCTTGGTTACAGTGGTTTTATCTGTGCAAAAGCATTTTAATTTAATCGAAATCATCTAGTTGGTTAAGGTGATGTTCTCCAACTCTTCCTAAGTCATAAACTGCTCCCCATTCCATAGATCTGACAGGAAAACTAGTCCTTGATCTTCCAATTTTCTTATAGTGTTTTTCATGTCTAAATCCTGTATCTATTTGTATCTTATCTTGGTAAAGAGTGTGAGGTGATGGTCTAATCTAAGTTTCTTCCATACTAACTTCCAATTTTTCCAGCAGGTTTTATCAAAGAGGGAGTTTTTATCCCAATAGCTAGACTCTATTACTATACTATTATACTATATTACTTTTACTATATTATACTATTACTCTATTACTATAATCATCTCCTGCTTTTGCACCGACTCTATTCCACTGGTGGATCACTCTATCCCTTAGCCAATACCAGTTTTGATGACTGATGCCTTATAATTTAATTTTTAGGTCAGGTGGGGCTAAGCCCCCTTCTTTTGCACTTTTTTCATTCAGCTCCTGGAATTTCTTGACTTTTTATTTCTCCATATGGACTTACCTACACTTTTTTCTAACTCATTAAAGTAACTTTTTGGAATTAAACAGGTAGTTTAGTTTTGATACAATTGTCATTTTTATTATATTAGCTCTACCTATCCATGAGCAGTTGACTTTTGCCCAGTTATTTAAATCTGATTTAATTTGTGTGGGAAGTGTTTTATAATTGTTTTCAAAAAGTTTCTGAGTCTGTCTTGGCAAATAGACTCCAAGGTATTTTATATGGTCTGAGGTTACATTGAATGGGATTTTTCTTTCTAGCTCTTCCTGCTGTATCTTGCTAGACATATATAGAAAAGTTGAGGATTTATGAGGGTTTATTTTATAACCTGCAACTTTGCTAAAATTCCTAATTCTTTCCAGTAATTTTTTGGATGATTTCTTAGGATTCTCTAGGTATACCATCATGTCATATGCAAAGAATGAGAGTTTTGTCTCTTCCTTCCCAATTCTAATTCCTTCAATTTCTTTTTCTTCTCTAATTGCTGATGCTAACATTTCTAAGATAATATTGAATAGTAGTGGTAATAATGGGCACCCTTGTTTCACCCCTGATCTTACTGGGAATACCTCTAGCCTCTCCCCAGTGAATATAATGCTTGTTGATGGTTTCAGATAGATACTGCTAATTATTCTAAGGAACAGTCCATTTATTCCTACACTCTCTAGTATTTTGAGTAGAAATGGATGCTATGTCAAAAGCTTTTTCAGCATCTATTGATATGAACATATAATTTCTGATAGGTTTGTTGTTGATATAATTGAGTATACAAACAATTTTCCTAATATTGAACCAACCCTGCATTCATGGAATAAATCCTACTTGATAAAAATGTATTATACTAGTGATAAGTTGTAATCATTTTGCTAAGATTTTATTTAAGATTTTTGCATCTATATTCTTCAGGGAGATAGGTCTAAAAGTTTCTTTCTCTGTTTTAACTCTTCCTAGTTTAGGTAACAGCACCATATTCATTTAATAGAAAGAGTTAGGCAGAGTTTCATCTTCCCTATTATTCCAAAGAGTTTATATAGAATTTGAACCAATTGTTCCTTAAATGTTTGGTAGAATTCACTTGTAAATCCATCAGGGCCTGGAGATTTTTCCTTGGGGAGTTCAATGATGGCTTGTTAAATTTCTTTTTTCTGAGATAGGGTTGTTTAGGTATTTAATCTCCTCTTCATTTAACCTAGGCAATTCATATTTTTGTAAGTATTCATCCACTTCTGTTAGATTGACAAATTTCTTTGCATAGAGTTGGGCAAAATAATTTTGTATTATTACTTTAATTTCCTCCTCATTGGTGGTGAGTTCACCTTTTTCATTTATGATACTATCAATTTCATTTTCTTCTTTCTTTTTTTTAATGAAATTGACCAGAGGTTTATCAATTTTATTGATTTTTTCATAATACCAACTTTTGGTTTTATTTATTAATTCAATACTTTTTTGCTTTTGATTTCATTAATTTCCCATTTTAGTTTTAGAATTTCTATTTTGGCATTTAATTAATGATTTTTAATTTGTTCTTTCTCTAATTTTTTTAGTTGCATGTTTAGTTCATTGATTTCCTCTTTCTCCAATTTATTCATGTAAGCATTTAAAGCTACAATATATCCCCTGAGAGCCACTTTGAGTGAATCCCATAAGTTTTGGTATGTTGTTCATTATTATTATCTAGGATAAAATGGTTAATTCTTTCTATAATTTGTTTTTTGGTCCACTCATTCTTTAAAATTAGGTTATTCAGTTTCCAATTGGTTCTAGGTCTATATCTCCTTGGCCCAATATTGCATATGGCTTTTATTGCATTGTAATCTGAGAAAGATGTAATCACTATTTCTGCCTTTCTGCAGTCAATCATTAGGCTTTTATGTCCTAGTACATGGTTGATTTTTGTATAAGTTCCATGCACTGCAGAGAAAAAGGTATATTCCTTTCTATCCCCATTCAATTTCCTCCATAAATGTACCATATCTAGTTTTTCTAACAATCTGTTTACCTCCTTAACTTCTTTCTTGTTTATTTTATGATTCAATGTATGTAGATCTTATAGCGGGATGTTGAAGTCTCCCACTAGTAGAGTTTTGCTGTCTATGTCTTCCTGTAATTCTTTCAGCTTCTCCTCTCAGAATTTGGATGCTGTCCCATTGGGTGAATACATATTCAGTATTGAAATGAGGTTATTCTCTATTGTATCTTTTAGGAGGATAAAGTGTCCTTCCTTATCCCTTTTAAAGCTATCTATTTTTGCTGCTGCTTTGTCTGAGATAAGGATTGCTACCCCTGCTTTTCTTACTTCAGCTGAAGCAAAATATATTTTCCTCCAACCTTTTACCTTTACTCTACATGTATCTCTCTGATTCAAATGAGTTTCTTCTAAGCAGCATATTGCAGGATTCTGGTTTTTAAGCCACTTTGCTATTCACTTACATTTTAAGGGATAGTTCATCCCATTCATATTGAAAATTATGATTACTAATTGTTTATTGCCCTCTATGCCTTCTTCCCTCTGTTTGTATTTTCCCGCTTCCCCCCAGTATTTTTTTATGAATACCACCCCCTTCAGTGTGTTTGTCTACCTGTATCACACCCTCCCCTTTCTTTCCCCCTTTTCCTTTTTTCCCTTTACCTCCTTCCGTTTGTTAGTTCCCCTTTTTTCCCCTCTCCCCCCTCCATTTATCCATCCCACCTCCCCTTTTCCTCTTTTACTACCTGAAAGGTTAGATGGTTTTTAAGTTAACTAAGTATGTGTAAGTTGACTTTAAGCCAAGTCTGATGAGAAGAAGATTCAAGTGTTTCCTCATCTGCTCCCTTCTTCACCTCTATTACCATAGGTAATTTGTACCTCTTAGTGTAATGAGATTTACCTGATTCAATCCCCTCCCTTTTCCCATCTCCTTCCTGTCTCCCTTTTTAAGGACATAGTATTTTTTAGATCATTCTATATGAGTCATAGAGAACTCTGAGTATCTGTCACTTCTAGCTAAGTACATTCTATCTAATAGAGTTAAAATTCTTAAGAATTATTAGAGTCTTTCTCCTGAGTGGAGTTAAAGCCAGTTAATTCATGGATAGGACATGACTGTCCATCATTTCTGGCTAAGTATATATTCTCTTTGTTAGAATTACAATTCTCAAGATCTATGAGAATCTTTTCCCCCCATGCTTGAATATAGCCTGTTTCACCTTATTGGATAGCAGTTATTTTTTTCTTTTACCCCCCCCTTTTTTTTATCTTTTCATGTTTCTCTTGAACATCCTGTTTGATGCCTAAATTTTCTATTTAGCTCTGGTCTTTTCATCAGGAATCTTTGGAATTCTTCTATTTCGTTAAATGTCCATCTTTTTCCGTGGAAGAGAAGGCTCAGCTTTGCAGGATAGTGGATTCTTGGCTTCATTCCAAGCTCCCTTGCTCTTCGAAATATTTAGTTCCAGGTCCTTCAATCCTTTAATATTGATGCAGCCAAGTCTTGAGTAATCCTTACTGTGGATCCTTGATATTTAAATTATTTCTTTCTGGCTCCTTGCAGGATTTTCTCTTTTAACTGATAGTTCTGGAATTTGGCCACAATATTCCTTGGTGTTTTCATTTTAGGAACTTTTTCTGGAGGGGATCAATGTATTCTTTCAATAACTACTTTGCCCTCTGGTTCCATGATATCAGGGCAGTTTTCCATCAGTAGATCCTGTAATATTAAATCCAGGCTTTTGTCTCTTCATTGTTATCAGGAAGTCCAATAATTTTCAGGTTGCCCCTCCTCAACCTATTCTCAAGATCAGTGGCTTTGTTGATGAGATATTTTACATTTTCTTCTATTTTTTTCTATTTTTTGATTTTGTTTAACTGGCTTTTGCTGTCTCATGGAGGCATTAGTTTCTGCAGACTCCATTCTTTTTTTTAGAGAATAGTTTTCTTCATTAACCTTTTGCAACTCCTTTTCCAATTAGTTGATTCTACTTTTGAAAGAGCTTTCCATTTGACCAATTGAGGTTTTGAGAGAATTATTTTATTTTTTCATTTGCCCAATTAAGGATCTGTGAGAATTATTCTCATTTTGTATTTGTCTAATTGATGATCTGAGAGATTTATTCTTATTTTGTATTTGTCCTATTGTATTTTCTAAGGATTTATTTTCTTGTTCAAGGTATTAATTGTCTCTCCCAAATTTTCTAGTTGATTTTTAAACTCCTTCCTTATTTATTCAAGGAAGTCTTTCTGTGCTGAAGACCAGATTATATTCTCCTCAGAGATTCTAGGTCTCTCTGAGGGTCTTTTGCTTTCAAGAATTTTTCTATGGATCCACCTTTCTGCGGACTCTTCTCCATTTTGCTAAGACCTTGAGTTAGAGAGGGGCTGGCTCAGGGGTGCTTGGGTTCACTAGAGGCTTTACTCACTGAGTGCAAGTTCTCTGGCTGGCCAGTAGGAGGTGCTGGTTGCTTTTTCTGGATTGTCTGTGACCTTGATTGAGGCCTTCTCCCTTAGCTTGAAGGGAGTGGTTGGAGCTAATGAATCCTTTTGCCTTCAATCAATGGTGGGCTTTACCCTGGGGTGAGGTCTTTCCTCTCCCCATTATCAGCTGGGCTGGTTCTTCTGCTCGCACACCTGTGCCTGAGGCAGAAGTAGTCTGCTATTGTTTGGCCTGGGAAGAGGCCTCAGCCCTAATGGAGGCATGAACTCAGTATTCCTCAGACCAGAGGAGCCCAGGGATGGAAGCTCCAGAGGGTCAGCTCACCTCTGCTCCCTAACTGACTCAAGCCTCTGCAGAACTAACCCCACCGCAGATGATCCAGCAGGTCCAGCTCTCCCCTCAGACCTCTGGGCTCCAATTCAGCTGCTAATCTGGTTGATCTGGGGCTGATCCACCCTCTGTGCCCAGAGTCTTCTGCCTGAATTCTACCAATGCTGCTTAGGGAGACAAATCCTGAGGTAGATGTTCTTTCTCTTGGCTTTTCTTTCTGGGTTTTGTGGCTCAGATTTCTGTTAAGAGGTTTCTTTCATATTATAGATGGGGAAAGAATAGGAGACTTTAGAACTGTACCTGTCTTCTTTCTTCCATCTTGGCCAGAAGTCTCAAAAAAGTGACTTTCGAATTTCTCTGATGAAAGGACCAGAACTGAACAGAAAATATGATCTTCAAATGGAAAAATCAAGAGATCCATGAAAAAGTAAAACAGGGAAAAAGAAGTAGATTGCTATACAATTACATAAAACTGGTTCCATTCCTACCTGGGAGGAAGATTCTCATGACTCTTGAGAACTGTAACTCTATTGGAATATGCTTTGAGTGAAGGTATGGACATTCATAGTATGTCCATGACTTTGATGAAAAAATTTAAATACATTTATTTCTTTTAAAAAGGGGGGGGTGGTTGGAAAGAGATGGGAGGAAGTGGGAGATTGAATGGGGTAAATTGCATCACATAAAGGGTACAAATGATGTATTGCAATAGAGGGAAAGAAAGGAAGAGGTGAGAACTGTTCTGAATATTTCATCAAATTTGGCTCAAAGAGGAATTAACACACAGATGAGTTTAGAAATTTATCTTGCCTTTCAAGTATTAGGAGGGGAAAGAGGGAGAGGGTAGGAGGGCCTGAAAGAAGGGAGGGAAGGAAGAATAGAAAAGGGAAATGGGGAAAGATAAAAGAGGGTGGAGGAAAGAAGGGGATAAACATTGAGGGAGGCAGTATTCAGAAAAAGGACAGCTAAAATTTATATAGTACTCATTATGTGCTAGGTATTATACAAAGTGTTTTTAAAATAACTCATTTAATATTCACAATAATTCTGAGAGATAGGTATTACTCTGATCTACATTTTATAGGTGAAGAAACTGAGAAAAGCAGAAATGAAATGCTTTGCCCCAAGTCACTCATCTCATAAGTGTCTAAACTCAGTTATGGACTCATGTCTAACACTAGTCCTAGTGCTCTATCCACCTTATATGCCTTTTACATGATGATCATGATATTCATGACATATATATATATATATATATATATATATATATGTATATATATATATGTGTGTGTGTGTGTGTGTATGTGTGTGTGTGTGTGTGTGTGTGTGTGTGTGTGTGTAATACTCCTTTGGTTTCTAAACAGTTTCTCTCCTGAAAGTAATTATGTGTGTGAGAATAGTAGCTGAATAACTTAGTTTCTCAGGAAATGTACTAAGACAACATTTTTGAAAATAACTGAGGCGAGAGTAGTGGTTGAAAGCCAGGTTTGTGCAGTGAATTGTTGCATGGATTACATATATATTACTCTTTTGAAAGTTTAGAAACATAACATAGAAAAAATATGAATCAAGAAATTATTTGAGACTGGAAAATTGAATTTTTTTCATATATTATAGAACTGTAGACTTGGATTTTTCACTCTGATATAAATACAGATGTAGAAGGTCTACTGATTTGCAGTTTAAGAAGCAAGATGAAGAATGAAAGAAGATATGGAGGTGAAGTCAAGATGACAAAATAAAGACAGGAACTCTCTCAAACTCTCCTCCAAACCATTCCAAATAATTTTAAATAATGACTTTAACCAAATTCTAGAGGGGCAGAACCCCAAAAAGACTGGTTGAAACAATTTTCTAGCCCACGACAACTTGGAAGATGAGTGAGAATGCTGAACCATGATGAGAGAGGAACACAGAGCCACTTGAGACACTCCAGAGCATAACTTACCCAGTCAACCAAGAACAGGAAGCCAAGAGACTGGGCCAGGTACAGTGGTTTTCAGACTTCGCAGTTCAGGAGTTGACAAGGAACCTTGGAAAGTCAGTAGAAAGTCCATTGCAAAGGTCCAGAATTGGCTTTAGTAACACAGACCCCAGCAGCCTAGGAGCAGATCTCAGAAGTCACTGAATCAGGAACAACAGCTGCTTCTGTAGTGTTCCCAGCCAATAGATAGTAAGCGAGTCAGAGGGAGATGACAGGGGTCTCTTTTCTATTCCTGAGTAGGACTCCTTTACTTTGCATGTAGCATTTTGTAGCCCCAGTCCTGGGAAGGGGAGCAGAAATACAACAGAGGTTACAGCTGCAGCAGAGCAGGGTCTCTCCTCACAGTTCCAAGGCAGAAAGGATTGCATGTGGTCATACCCAGAACAAAGCACAGGCAACATAACTTCTCATAAGACCTTGGAAGAAAAGAAAAATACAAACTGGGCTCAGGTTATGGAACAGTTCAGAAAAGTTTTTTTGAAAATCAAATGAGGGAAGTAGAAGTAAAATTGAGAAGACAAAGGAGAGTAATTCAGGTAAATCATGAAAATGGAATCAGTATCTTGGTAAAGGAGATATAAAAATAATGAAAAAATAATATTTAAAAAAACAGAATGGGTCAAATGCAAAATGAGTTCCAAAAAGTCAGCATGGAGAATAATCCCTTAAAAAGAAGAACTGCCCAACTGAAAAGGGAGAAATAAAAGCTCTCTGAAGAAAATAAATCCTTAAAATGTAGAACGGAGCAAAAAGAAACTTATGACTGTGAGAATTGAAGAAACAATCAAATAAAAAACAAAAGAATGAAAAAACTAGAAGAAAATGTGAATTATCTCATTGAAAAACAACTGACCTGGAAAACAGATGCAGGAGAAAACATTTAAATATTTTTGGATTATTTGAAAACCATGAACAAAAAAGAGCCTAGATATTTTTTCAATAGTTAATACTTCAATAGATAATTTTTAAGAAATTATCACCAAAAACTGCCCTTATATTTCTGAAGCAGAGTGTAAAATTGAAATTGAAAGATTTATTAATCACCTCCTGAAAGTGATCTCAAAATGAAAACTGCCAGAAATAGTATAGTCAAATTTCAGAGCTCTCAAATCAAGGAAAAATATTGCAAGCCAGCAGAAAAAAAAATTCAATTTTTGTGGAGTCACAGTCAGAATAATACAAGATTTTGCAGTTTCTATGTTAATGGATCATAGAACTTGGAATATTATATTGTAGGGCAAAAGACCATGGACTACAATCAAGAATCAATTTCCCAGAAAAACTAAATACATTCTTTCAGGGGAAAAATATGGACATTTATTGAAATAGGGGAAATAAAACTTGATATAGCTGAACAGAAAATTTCATCTTCAAATACAAGACTCAAATAAATCATGAAATGGTAAACAGAAAAGGTAAATCATAAGGGAATTAATGATATTGAGTAGTTTATATTCCTGCAAGGGAAGATGATATTAATAACTCTCATTTTTAAGGTAATTAGAAGGATCATATATAGACAAGACACAGGGGAAAGTTTAATTTGAAGGAATAGTATATTTAAAAAGATGGAGTTAATGGATGATAGAAAAATTTACTGGGAGATACAGAAGAGAGAGTTTTACTGGGAGATAGAATGAGATTCATCATTTCACATAAAAGGGGCAAGAAAAACTTTTGCAGTGGAGTAGAAGGGGAAGGAGGTGGGGGAATGAATGAGATTTACTCTCATTGGAATTGGTTCAGAGAGGGAATAACATACATACTCAATTGGGTGTGGAAATCTATTTTACCCTAGAGGAAAGTAGAAGAGAAAAGTCATGGGAGTGAGGGAATAAGGGGTTGATGATAGATGGGAGGGAAGATTGTGGGAGAGGGTAATCAGATGAAAAGAACCTTTTGAGGAGGGAATGTTGAAAGAAGAGAGAGAGAAAAGAATAAATGAGGTTGGGAGAAAAATACAGATAGCAATAGCAAGAGTAGGGGGAAAATAATGAAATGATTATCTGCTAAAACCTCATTTCTCACATGTAGAAAACGGAGTCAAGTTTATAAAAAATGTGAGTCATTCCCAGTTTACGGATGGTCAAGGGTAATAAACAGTTTTCAGATGAGGTTTTTGTGGCAAATAATGCATATAATAGTGATTAGATGGCAGATCATAAAGGAAGTGTAGCCTAATGAATTGTTTAGTCAATTAATAAGAAGCAGACCTGGATTAAAGTTCTGGTTATGTAATACACTTGTTATTTGAATATAGACCAGTAACTTGAACTCTCACCCTTTGTTTTCTCATCTGAAGCCTGATATTTATCTTCCAAAATATTTAGCATTGATGATTTTGATTTTGATTTTAATTTAATTAATTTTTAGCATTTATTTTTTAAAATTTTCAGTTCCAAATCCTCTCCAGTTATCCACACCATCCCCCATCCATTGAGAAGGCAAATAATATGATAGCAATTGTTTATGTGACATTGTACAAAAATATTTCTAATTAGTCACTGTGCAAAAACAAAACCAAAGTGAAAATGTATGTTTTCATCTATCCTCATAGTTCATTGGTCTGAGATATGGAGGGGAATCCTTTGGAATTTTCTTAGATCATTGCCTTGAGCAGAAAAATTAAGTCTTTTAGTTTTCACCATTCTTAGAAAATTGCTATTACTGTATACAATATACTCATCATTATGCTCACTTAACTTTTGATCAGTTCATATGTTTTCCCAGTTTTGCTTTGAAATTATCCAGTTCATCATTTCTTACAGTACAATAGTATTCCATGAAGTCGTATATTCAACTTGTTCACCACTTAATTTTCAATCTGTTGCTAAAACAAAACGCTGCTATAAATATGTGTGTAAACATACCTTTTTTTCATTTTCTTCATCTCTTTAGGATATAGATCTAGTGTAAATGGGTTTTGTTGGGACAAATGGTATGCATGGCTTTATAGCTCTTTGACCATAGTTTCAAATTGCTCTCCAGAATGATTGGATTGGTTCACAGCTCTCTCTGTTAGTATTCCTATTTTCTCATCTTATTCAATAGTTATCACTTTCCTCTTATGTCTTGTCAGCTAATATGATAGTTTTAAGGTTTTTCTTCAGAGTTGTTTTAATTTGCATTTTTATAATTAATAATGATTTTTTTCTCATGACGTTTTGATAAGTTTTGATAAAAACTGCCTGTTCATGTCTTTGATTACTATATCAAATAGGGAATGGCTCTTACTTTTGTAAATTTCAATCAGTCCTCTATATATTTGAGAAATGAGACCTTTATCAGAAAAATTTACTATAATATTACCCTTCCTGATTTCCTGTTTTCCTTCTAATTTTATCTCCATTTATTTTCTCCCATTACAGGTTAAAAACAATTTTATATTCATTTTTTGAAATCTTTGAGTTCTGAATTCACTCCCTTCCTCCCTGTCAACACAGCCCCCTCATTAACAAAGCAATTTGATACACTTTATATATATGTGTAGTCATAAAAAACCAACATAATAGTCATATTGTGAAAGAAAAAGTAGATCAAAAACACTCAAGATATTAAAGTTTTAAAAAGTATGTTTAAAACTATTAAGACACCTTCAGGTCTTTCTCTGTAGATGGATAGCATTCTTTATCATTAATCTTTCAGGATAGTCTTGGATCATTGTGTTCCTGAGGTTAACTAATTCCTTCACAGCTGATCATCTGAAAATATTGCTGTTACTTTGTAAATAGTACATTTTACTTTGGTTTAGGTCATATAAATGTTTCCAGGTGTTTCTGAAAGGATTATGTTCATCATTTATTGTAACAAAATAGTATTCCAACATAATCACATACCACAATTTGCTTAGCCTTTCCCCAATTAATCTGAAACCCTTCATTTCCAATTGTTTGCTAAGACAAGAAAAACAACTACAAATATTTTTGTACATATAGATCAACTTCATTTTTTGTTTTTTAATCTCGTTTTTAGATACCGACCTAGTAGTGATGTTGCTAGATCAAATGGTATACATGGTTTTACAGCTTTTTGGACATATTTACAAATTGCTCTGGAGGATGGTTGAATCAGTTCACAGTTCCTTCAGTAGTGCATTAATACCTCAATTTTCCCACATTTCCTCCAACATTTGACATTTTTCTATTCTGTTCCATTAGTCAACCTAAAAGAGATGAGCTATTACCTCATATTTGTTTTAATTTGCATTTCTCCATCCAATTGTGAGCTTCAGCATTGTTCATATGATGATAGATAGCTTCCATTACTTCATTTGAAAACTGTTCTTAACTTTTTATCATTTGTCAATTGGGGAATGGCTCTTATTTTTTTATAAAATTCACTCAGCAATTTATATGTTTGAGAAATGAGGTCTTTATCAGAGAAACTTGCTTCAAAATTCTTTTACAGTTACCATACTAACTATATTTATCTCCACCTTATTTTCCCCTCCTCCTGTTTAGTCCATTTTCTCCCTCCATTCACTGTCTTGCCTCAAAAGTATTTTATTTCTGACTATCTCATTTATCAATTTGCCCTCTCTTCTATTAATCCCTCCAACCTTTCTCTTATCCTTTTCTCTTCCCACTTTCCTTAAGGCTAAGATAGATTTCTATATCCAATTGCATATGTGTATTACTGATTCATTCACTCTTTTTCACTCCCCCCATTCCCTCCCTAGTAAAAATTTATTCTTGTCTCTTTTATGTGAGATAATTTACCAAATTCTCTCTTTTCCTATCTCTTTCTAACAGTATATACCTCTCATATTTTCATTTGATTTAGATATCATTCTTTTATGTTCAATTTATACCTATTCCCATATATATATATGTATATATATATATATATATGTGTGTGTGTGTGTGTGTGTGTGTGTGTGTGTGTGTGTATGTGTATATATTCCATCTAACTGTCTAATGATGAGTTACCAGCATCATCATCTTCCCATGTCAGGATTTAAACAGTTTAATCTTATTAATTATCTTATGATTTCCCTTTCATGTTTTTATTTTTATGCTTCTCTGGAGTTCTGTGTTTGATGGTCAAATTTTCATCAAAATTGTTTGTAAGTGCTCTAGTAATTATATGTCATTTTTCCCCAGAAAGAAATAGAAACAAAACACTTGTGAGGAGAGACAGGGTAAAAAAGTAGAAAGAGAATAGAATACATTAGGGGATAGATTGGAGGAAAATAAGACATCATCCCTCAAACATATAGAGAATAGAGCCAAATTTATAAAAATGAGAGCCATTCCCCAATCGATAAATGATCAAAATTATGAACAATTTTCAGATGAATCAAAGATATATACATATATGCATATAAAAGTGTCCTGCATCACTAATAATTTGAGAAATGAATAATACAATAATACTGAGGGACTGCTTCATACCTATTAGATTGGTTAATAGGAAATAAAAGGATATTGACTAATGTTGGAGGGGATGTAGGAAATTTGAGAGACTAAAGCAAATTGGTGGAATTGTGAATTGATTCCTCCATTATGTTGAACAATTTGGAATTATGTCTAAATATTTATAGGAGCTCTTTTCTGGTAGTAAAGAATTAAAAATTGATAAAATGCCCATTAATTCCATAATGACCAAGCAATTTGTGTTGTATGATCGAGATGAAATTGTGTTATAAAGAATAATGAGTTAGATATATCATAAAATCCTGAAGATGAATTAATAAAAAGTGAAATGAGAAGAACCATAAGAACAATGGATATATAACATCATTATTGAAAGTTGATCACATGAGGAGTTAACTTTTTAAGCTATACAGTGAACAAAGAAAACTCTGAAGAACTGATCCTGAAAAATGCTGTCCATCTCCAAAGAAAAATATTAATGAAATCTGGATACAGATTGAAGCATACTTTTCCTTTTAACTTTCTTCCCTTTCTTGAGTTTTATTTTGTTTTGTGTTCTTTTACTACATGATTAATATAAAAAATGCTTTGCATTATTATACATGAATAATTATATCAAATTGCTTGCCTTCTCAGTGAGGGATTTGGGGAGAGAAAGAAAATTTGAAACTGGATTCTAAAAATTAATTTTGAAAATTGAACATGTAATTGGGGACTAATAATATATTAAATTTTAAGATATAAATTAATGGTGCTGGTGGTGTATGAGATATTGTTAGGGCAGAAATTTCTGCTTACGATGATCCATCCCTTGTTCCTTTATCATCAACAAATATGGAAATATAAGTATTTGGCAAAACAAACTAAAACAAAGACTGATAGATGTTTACTCAGAGAACTTGAACTAGAATTCCAACTTTGCAACCCATTACCTCTGTAATTTTCGATGAATATCTTAATATCGAATTTATTCATCTATAAACTTGGAATCAATTAATTCAAAGGCCATTTCCTCAGCCAAATTCATGCTGGCCTGTCTTTTATGGATTTCCTTTTTCCTACGTCAGTGACCATTCAGTTCATACTAAGTACCTACTTTGTACTAGTTTCCATGTTTGGTAGTGAGGATACAAAGAGAGCAAATGAACTAAACTCTTTATCATACATTCACACAGATATACAGAAAATGCAAAAATAATATGTTAGGGAGAAAGAGCATTGGCATTTAATGGATGATAGGATTAATGTATAAGCTACTATTTGATCTAAATGACAAAAGAAGTGAAGAATTCTATGAAGTGAAGGTGAGAAGGGACAACATTCCAAAGAAGATATGTTAAATACCAAGTATGTTCTAAACATTGCAATAAGTTCTGGGAATATAAAGAAAGGTAAAAGAAAATCCACCCTCCCAACGCATCAGTTTTGAGATGTAATGTCATATATGAGAAGTTAAGAATCTATTAAATGGCTACAGATTGAGGAAGGAGAGCTATGCATAACGTCACTCAAAGGTAGAGTAGGGTCAAGTTTTACAGTGCTTTAAACAACAAAAACAAGTTTATCTTTTATTCTATTAGTATCAGGGAGACATTGGAATTTTTTGATTTAAGAAATTTCATTTCCAGGCATGAGCTTAAAGAAAATAATTTTAGCAGGTATGTGGAAGGTAGATTGGATTGGAGAGAGATGAGAGGCAGAATAATTATGAAATTTTTGCAGCTGTTTAGATAAGATGTGAAAATGAACTAAACTATATAAAGGAAAAAGAGATGAGTGTGAAAGCTGTTGTGGATCTAGAAACAGCAAAGTTTAGAAACTGATCATATACATGGGTTTTTCCAGAGTGAGGAGTCAGGGATAATGCTACAGTTATGGACCTTTGAGTCTTGAAAAATGGTGGACTCAAAAGAAGCAAGTATATGCAGCAGAGGAGAGAGTTTGGGAGAGCTGTTGATTAGTTCTAGCTTGGACATGATATACTATATATGTTGCCACATCAGTCATTTCTGAATGGCATCTAGGCAGTTGGTATGGAAAGAAAATTTAATATAGAAAATGGAGGTGGATATATGGATTTGACAGTTATATGAATAAAAATGACAATTAGTTAGTCTCAGTTAAGGAGAGAAAATTGCACTTTTTTGAAGTTCTCATTCGAATATTCTCATGCCTCTTATAAGGAGCTTCTGTCCTGTAAATATAGAAATAGCCCTATTTCTTTGTGTACTTAGAATAGACTAAAAATTGCCTATAGCAATGATAGACCTTCATCCACATTTTCTGTAGAATTATTCTACTTCTAATTTGTATGCATAGAATCCATAGCTTAAAGATTGTATCTGGGTGTTGTTTTTTTTTTTTGCTAATTTTTTTTTGAGTGGTTAGTCAACCCCAGGGAAAACAACCAAAGTTTATGCTATAGTTAGTCTTAAGTTTTGCTGATTAAGGTGTACAGGATGCAAAACCAAACTTCATATGCATATGATATACATGCTACTAAATCTAGGAGGAATTGAGGCTTTTGTGTTTTTCAAGTTTAAAGAGTACTTTGAATTTTAGCAGAAATTAAAAAGTAAAGAAAATGCCTAATCAGCAAAGTAAATGTTCATATAGGTACATTGGAGTTTTAATTTTCATATGAAACCCTAACAACTAAGGTGGTACTTGAACTAGGTGGGTGAAGGGGGTGGGGAAATTGATGAGAGGAAAAGAAAGATTTTGAAAGGAGAGGATTAAAAGTTAAAAGAGAGTCTTCCAATACTTGTGGAGATTTGGAAAAAGAATTGAGTTACCTTTACTAATCCATATTCCTGTGAACAGAAGAGACAATTATGTGATCTGATAATCCTAAATGCCCAATAACTTGAGAAATCAATGAGCTGTTTTGAGAGAGACATTGATTCTTTTTGGCTAGGTGATGGGCATATCACCAATTGCATGTCATCCATAGTCTATACGTTATAAAGAGAAGGAAGTTTGCAAATACTGTGGCAATTCCACAACTAAAGTAGGAGAGCAGGAATTTAAGGTCCCAATTGGATTTTTTTTCTTTTGCCTAAATCACCTCAATAACTTGAATTCCTCTGGGGATAGAATTGGGACTAGATGTATAATTTAATTGGTGTAGAAAGTTTAGAATGAGGTCATTCCCTCTATTACTGGTGCCTTTTCTGCAACTTAAGAGAACTAGGGAATTGCCAAGGGTACTGAGAGTTTAAGTAACTTGCTTAGGATCGAAAAGCCAGTATTATATGTCTCAGAGTCTGTACTGAACCTAGTTCTTCATGGATCTGAGCAAGGCTATCATCTATCATCTAAACTCCACTAGTTCTCATTAAATTATAACAATATGTGTTAAATATTTTTAAAAATCCTCTGAAATTATACACTAGATTATCACATTAATAGTCATCTCCAAGAACATGGCATATATTGTAAGACTCAGTTGAAATATTTGGGTTTTTAATTTCTTCTCTTTTTAAATTTTTTGCTATAAGAGATGGCTTCCTGGGTAAGAGAGAGTAATTGAATTTATTCAGAAATGAAGACCTATTCAAAAATGCGTCAAAAATAATAAAATAAAGATATGGATGTTGTCTAGAAGCAGATCCCTTTTGATTAAGAAGCCACGATGTCAATGATGGTTTGAAAAAATCACAAACCCCTATATTATTTTATGTGGCAAGAAAATAAATAATATTTTAAAATGCTTCATCTCTGAGTTATTATAAATATTGTCAATTAGATGTTTCTCAAAATAATAATTAATTTTAAACTAATCATCCCTATATCTCCATTTAGGTATACTTTTATTCCTTTGTAAAAAGACAGGCAATTGAGGTACCTAAACTGTATCAGTATGTCTCCCATTCTGAGCTTTTGAACAAGTAATCAAAATGAATCAAAATTTTTTCAATGGATTTGGTTCTATTTTAGGAATTGTAGAAAATTTAAATATAACATCTTGATAATTTTGCCAAAAAATTTACATGTGATTAAATAAGAATTAAATGAGAAAATGAGAACTATGTTAATTTTTATGTGAGTCTGTAAGTTAGGACATGTTAGAATTTGTGGAAAATTATAAGGAAAGTCACAAAAGATTAAGTTTCAAGGAGAGATATTTCGATTTGAGTGACTGAAAGCAAAAAAATATTGTTATGAATGTAATGAATGTAAAAACATATCAATTGAGTATAGTTATCTTCAACGAATTCATGACAACAGAACCAGATGGCCTACATTCCAGAACACTAAAGCACATGGGAGAAAAGATTTCTGATTCATGATCAGTAGTCTAAAAAAATCAAGAGGATTCACAGAAGTCATAATGTGAAAATATCCTGACCAAAAGACTTTGTTGTCAGAGCTTTCAAACACAGAATCAGTGAAATTAAGTTAGATATCCGACAAATTTCATTTTTTTAATTTTGTTTTTTGCAAGGAATGAGGTTAAGTGGCTTGTCCATGTTCACACAGCTAAGTAAATATTAAGTGTCTGAGACCAGATATGAACTCAGGCCCTTCTGACTCCAGGGCCAGTGCTCTATCAACTGTGCCACCTAGACACATTTATAGTATGTATTATTAAGGGACTATATGTGGGCCTCTAAAAAGTCAAAAAAGCAATTGTCAATAGAGTTTGACTGTGTTAAAAGATTGTCAAGCCAGCCTAATCTTTTGTTTCTTGACAATTATAAGAGTAGTACATCAAAGGTATATTTTAGCTATACAGTCTACATTGCAGGAAAGATTTTCACAGAGTCTTTAAAGTGATTTTTATGGGTAATATAGAAAAATGTAAATTATACTGTAGTAAAATTTAAGTAGATTAAGAACTTATTGAATAACTCACATCAAAAATTTAGATCATCAATTAGTCAATGTTTACTTTTGAAATGTCCCTACTGTAGTGCCCATTATTATTTCTTGGCTCTGTTCTGTTCATGTTTTTCTTTGCACTGACTTGAGTGTAGGCATAGAGGCTATATAGTTATATAGTTGTTCTCACCGATTTTCACCCCCATTCACCTAATAATTTCTTTTTTTTTTTAGATTTTTCAAGGCAATGGGGTTAAGTGACTTGTCCAAGGCCACACGACCAGGTAATTATTAAGTGTCTGAGATCAGATTTGAACCTAGGTACTCCTGAATCTAAGGCCACTGCTTTATGTAATGTGCCACCTAGCTGCCCCCACCTAATAATTTCTATCTCTTGCTATGGAAACTCTAATCAAATAAATATTACTGGAAAAAAGTGTGTCAATTTATTTACCATAAATTATTCATCATGCTCTTGTCTTATCAGGTGAATTTGTTGTTTCCTTATGTGTCTTGTTCCTTATATAGAGTGTAAGCTTCTTAAAGTCATGGATGTTTTGCCTAGTTTTTCTTTGCATTCCTGTCCCAAACAACATTTATGAAATAAAAAAAAAACATAAAAATGTTTTCTAATTCATTCATTCATAATATTATTTAAAATAGCTAATAGGCTGAATTATATTATCAGAAAAATTCAACAGGCAAGAATTATATTCAGGGAATTGTAAATTTGAATCAAATATCAGCAACTCTCTAGTCAAACCCATGCATATAAGACAACTCTAATTTAACACCTTAAAAATAGTCATGATGACTCTGCTTGACAAATTCCCAGGTGGGGAAATTGGGCACCTCTGAAAATACCCATTTTCCCTTTAAAATAGCTTTAATTGTACATATTTTTATTTATTTCCAGCTTATTTTTGTCTATTTGTAAATTTCAACCCCTTCTCCTGAGTTTTCCTTCTGATCCCAGGCATTCAATCAATAGCCATTTATGAAGTACCTTACTACTCTCATAAGCACTGAGAATACCAAAAAAAAAGGGGGGGCAGAAAAAAAATTATTTCCTCTATCACATGTCAGTCCTCCAAGAGAACTTGAATGTACATCCATAGTTTTCTCTCATGCTAAGTATTCCCATTTCCTTCATATGATATCAGGTCAAGGTCTTTCAGTATTCAGGCTTATATTCCCAGCTTACACTTGCCGATCTCATATAATGCCACCCTAAAGGAAATGCAATACTCCATATTAGATCTGACAAGGACAGAGTACAGTGAACTGTCAAAGAAACTACATCCTCTTTTACAGTCCATGATTATAAAAGGATTTTTGAATGCTATATCACTCTGCTGACTTATATTGAAATGAAAATCCACTAAAACCTCTATACAATTTTACAACTACTGCCGATTCATGCCTTGCCCATCTTATATTTTGTAGTTGATATTTTTTAACCTCAAGTGCAAAACTGCATTGCACATTCTGGAATTTCATTTATAGGTTAAACTCAATGCTGTCAAGATTTTGTTTAGATCCTGATTCTGCCATTTACTATGTTAGTTATCCCACACAGATTGTTATCATTGTTAAATCTGATGAATATAAAACCAATGGTTTTTTTCTGTGTCACTGATCAAAAAATAGCATGGTTGGGCTGGACAGCTCCATTCAAGTGAACATGTTGCTAGTGTTCCCAACATGTTGTGCAAAAGGCACCATCTCCCAACCCAAGAAGCTTGGGACCGTACTCCTGTGCCACAGAAGAAAAGCTCAAAATGAGTAAGAAAAGTTCTAATTATAGAAAATTACTATAATGATAAGAAAGGTCACACAACGCCATCTCAGAAGAAGATGACAGAAAATGGGAAGCCTCAGAGGGGAATATGAGTTGTTCTCAACTTCACAAATAGGTCTCGGGATTTTATATTCAAGTAGAAAAAACTGGGATAAAACATGCAAGAGAAAGTAAACATCTTGCAAAAGGAAGCAGAAAAACTGATTGAAGGAAACAAATTCTTTTAAAGCACAATTGGTCAAATGGCCAAAAAGTAACTTTTTGAAAATAGAACTGGGAAAATAGAAAAGAATCTACTTCCTTCAAAAATACAATTGACAAATGATAAAAACACTTTTAAAAGTAGAATTTAACTAAAGGAAAAAGGAGATGTTAAAAGTTAATTGAAGAAAACATTTCCTTGAAAAATAGATTGAGAGAGTATAAGCAAATGATTCTGTGAGACATCAAGAATTAGGCAAGAAAATGTTTTTAAATGACTTACAATAGAAAAAAATGTAAATAATATCATTGGAAAAAACAACTGACCTGAAAAATCAATACAGAAGAAATGATTTAAGAATTATTGGACTAGCTGAAAGTCATGATAAGAAACAACCTGAACAAGAAATCATCAAGGAAAATTACCCTGATATCAAAGAAACAAGATTTAAAAAATCATCAAAAGAATGCACTGATCATCTTCTCAAGGGTATCCCAAATTGAAAATGTTACCGAATATTGCAGCCAAATTCCAGAAATAACAGGTCAGAAAGAAAATAAGGCAGGCAGACAGAAAAAAAAAACAATGTAAATACCAAGAGCCACAGTCAGAATGACCCAGTACTCGGCAGCATCAATTTAAATGATCAAATGTCCTGGAATATGCTATTGTGGTGGGCAAAGGAGAATGGATTACACCAAGAGTCAAGTACTCAGGAAAATTGAGCATACTCTTTCAGGGAAAAAATATGGAAGTTCAATGAAAAAAAGGTGAATTAAATTTTTGTTGGCAAAAAGGCCATAAGTGAACAGAAAATTCTTTCTTCATACATGACACTCCAGAGAGAAAAAAGGTACACTGGGGGAAAGATAAAAATATTATTCAATAAGATTAAATTAGTTATAGCTCTACTTTGGAGGATGATAATCATAACTTTTGAGAATTTTATCTATTAGATAGTGTATACTTAGAAAGTGCAATTATAAGCTGAACTTGATAAAATGATATGGACTTATAAGACAATTAAAAAAGGATTTGCACTTGGGAAAGATGGAAGGGGAGGCAAATGAGGTAAATTATAACACATGAAGAGATGCAAAGGATTTATGACAGTAGAGGGAAAGAAGAAAGGGGTGAGAATTGCTGGAATATTATTTTTTATTGGATTTCCCTCAAAGAGGGAATAATATATACACTTGAGGTTAGAAATTAATCTTATCCAACAGGGAATTAGGAGGAATGGAGGGCAGAATGGAATGAGGGACTGATAGAAGTAAGGGCAGAAAGGAGTGGCAAAGTAGGAAAGGAAAGGGGAAATAAAAGGGAGGGGACTGATAAAAGAAAAGATAAAGATGGATAGAGGTGGTGGTCTGAAGTAAATCACTTATGAGGAGGGAAAGTAAAAAATGGAGGAAAGATAGGATGGAGGGTAAAACAGAGTTACTAATCTTAATTATCAAAATGAGTGAGAGGATCTCTCATACAAGGGAAAAGGTAGAAAAGTAGATTAAAATAAGATTATTACAATACCTAATTTACTAGAAACATAGGGAAATAAATACAGAGTAAAGGTAAAAGGCTGCAGCAGAATATATTTTGCTTCAGTTGAAGTAAACAAAAAGGAACAGTAATCACTATCTCAGAAAAAGCAAAAGCAAAAATAGATCTTGTTAAATACTCTATCATGCCTTTGTGCCAGATTGTGATCTATTTACCAAATACCCATCATTCTCTCTTTTGGTAGTATATAGTAAATTTGTTTTTTTGTTTAATATTTTTTTTTATTTTGAGTTTTACAATTTTACCCTAATCTTCCTTCTGTCCCCCCCCATACATAAGGCAGTCTGTTAGTATTTATATTGCTTCCAAGTTATACATTGACCTAAATTGAATATGATGAGAGAGAAATTATATCCTTAAGGAAGAAAAATAAAATATAAGAGACAACAGAAATACATAAGATAGCAGGTTTTTTCTCTAAATTACAGGTAAAAGTCTTTGGTCTTAGTTCAAACTCCTTGATTCTTTCTTTGGATACAGATGGTATTCTCCATTGCAGATACCACAAAATTGTTCGTGGTTGTTGCACTGATGGAATGAGCAAGTCCATCAAGTTTGCTCATCACCCCCATGTTGCTGTTAGGATGTACAGTGTTTTCCTGGTTCTGCTCATTTCACTCAGGATCAGTTCATGCAATCTCTCCAGGCTTCCCTGAATTCCCATCTCTCCTGGTTTCTAATAGAACAATAGTGTTCCATGACATACATATACCACAGTTTGTTAAGCCATTCCTCAACTGAAGGATATTTACTTAATCTCCAATTCTTTGCTACCACAAACAGGGGCGCTATGAATACTTTTGTACAAATAATGTTTTTACCCTTTTTCATCATTTCTTCAGGGTTTAGACCCAGTAGTGCTATTGCTGGATCAAAGGGTAAGCTCATTTTTGTTGCCCTTTGGGTGTAGTTCCAAATTTCTTTCCAGAAAGGTTGGATGAATTTACAGCTCCACCAACAGTGGAATAGTGTCCCAGATTTCCCACAAACCCTCAAACTATGATCATTATCCTTTCTGGTCATATTGGCCAGTCTGAGAAGTGTGATGTGGTACCTCAGAGATATTTTAATTTGCATTTCTCTAATAAGTAATGTTTTCAAGCAATTTTTCATAAGACAATGTATCACTTTGATTTGCTCATCTGTAAATTGGCTTTCATATTATTTGTCAAGTGGGGAATGACTTGTTTTTTTTAACAATATGACTCAGTTCTCTGTATATTTTAGAAATTAGTACTTTGTCAGAAATACTAGTTGTAAAAATTGTTTCCCAATTTGCTACATTTCTTTTGACCTTGGTTACAGTGGTTGTATCTGTGTGAAAGCTTTTTAATTTAATGTAATCAAAAGAGGTTGTTTTTTCTTGTTTTTAATGATGTTCTCCATCTCTTCATTGGTCAAAAACTGCATCACTTCCTATAGATCTGCCTGGAAAACTACTTCTTGATCTTCAAGTTGCCTTATAATATTGTTTTTATGTCTAAATCCTGTATCCATTTGGATCTTATCTTGGTATGGGATGTGAGGTGTTAGTCTACTGCAAGTTTATTCCATACTAACTTACAATTTTCAAAACAGTTTTTATCAAAGAGAGAGTTTTATCCCAATAGCTGGACTCTTTGAGCTTTTCAAACAGCAGATTACTATAATCATTTCCTTCTATTGCACCTAGTCAATTCCACTGACCCACCACTCTAGTTCTTAGTCAATAGCAGACAATTTTGATGACTGATGCTTTATAATATAATTTTCAATCTGGTAAGGCTAAGCCACATTCTTTTGTACTTTTTTTCATTGAATCCCTGGAAATTCTTGAATTTTTATTTTTCCATATGAATTTACTCATAACTTTTGCTAACTCATTAAAAAATTTAAGAATTTTGATTGGTAGGGCACTAAAGGTAATTTTGTTTTGGAGGAATTGTCATTTTTATTATATTAGGTCAGCCTATCCATGAGCAGTTTATGTTTGCCAAGTTATTTAAATTTGATTTTCTTTCTGTGAGAAATGTTTCGTAATTGTTTCCTAAAAGTTTTTGAGTCTGCATTGGCAGATAGACTGTCAGGTATGTTTTATTGCCTGAGCTTACTTGGAATGGGATTTATCTTTCTAAGCTCTATCTGCTGTATCTTGCTAATCATATATAGAATTGTTTAGGTTTTATGAGGATTTGTTTTATATCTTGCAACTTTGCTAAAGTTCACTCCTGATTTAATTGGGAATGCCTCTAGCCTATCCCTGTTGCATATAAAGCTTGTTGATGGTTTCAGATAGATACTGCTTATTCTTCTAAGGAACAGTTCATTTATTCCTACACTCTCTAGTGTAGCAATAGGTGCTATATTTTGTCAAAGCTTTTTCAGCATCTATTGATAAAATCATATGATTTCTGATAGGTTTGTTAATGGTATAATTAATTATACTAAAAAGTTTTCTAATATTGAACCAACTCTGCATCCCTGGAATAAATCCTACTTGGTCATAGTATATTATCAAAGTGATAACTTGTACACATTTGTTAAAATTTTATTTAAGATTAAGAGATAGGTCTATAATTTTATTTCTCTTTTTAACTCTCCCTTGTTTAGGTATCAGCACCATATTTGTGTCATAGAAAGAGATAGACAGAGTTCCATCTGCACCTATTTTCCCCAAAGAGTTTATATAGAATTGGAACAAATTGTTCCTCAGATGTTTGAAAAAATTCTCTTTTGAATCCATCTTGCCCTGGAGATTTTTTCTTAAGGAGTTCAATAATGGCTTGTTGAATTTTTTTTTCTGAGATAGGGTTGCTTAATTTCCTCTTCACTTAAACTGGGCAACTTATGTTTTTTGTAAATATTTATCCAATTTATCTAAATTGTCAAATTTTTTGGCATAGAGTTGGGCAAAATAATTCTGAATTATTACTTTATTTTCCTCCTCTTTGGTGGTGAGTACCTTTTTTCATTTATGATATTATCACTTTGGTTTTCTTTATCCTTTTTTAAATCAAATTGACCTGAGGTTTATCAATTTTATTATGTTTTTTACATAAAACCAATTCTTGGATTTATTTATATGTTCAATAGATTTCTTGCTTTCTATTTTTTATTAATTTCTCCTTTAATTTTTAGAATTTCTAATTTGGTATTTAATTTGGGGCTTTAATTTTTTCTTTCCTACATTTTTAATTGCATATTTAGTTCACTGGTTTCCTCTTTCTCTAATTTATTCATGTAAGCATTTAAAGATATAATATATCCTCTGTCAGATGCCCTGAGTGTATTCCATAGGTTTTGGTATGTTGTTTCATTATTGTCATTATCTAGAATGAAATAATTAATTCTTTCTATAATTTCTTGTTTGATCCACTCATTCTTTAAAATGAGGTTATTTAGTTCCCAATTAGTTTTGGGTCTGTATATCTGTGGCCCAATATTGCATATGATATTGATTGCATTATGATATTAGAAAGATGTAGTCACTATTTCTGCCTTTCTGCAGTTGAACATTAGGTTTTTAATGCCCTAATATATAGCTAATATTTGTGTGAGTACCATATACTGCAGACAAAATGTATATTCCTTTCTATCCCCACTGATTTTTCTCCATAGATCTATCATATCTAGGTTTTCTAACAATATATTTATCTCCTTAAGTTCCTTCTTGTTTATTTTATTTTTCGATTTCTCTAAATCTGATAGTGGGAGGTTGAGGTCTCCCATTAGAAGAGTTTTGCTATCTATGTAGTTCTTTCAACTTCTCCTCTAAGTATTTGGATGCTATACCATTGGGTGCATATATATTTAGTATTGTAATACCTTTATTATCTATGTTACCTTTTAGGAGATTATAGTTTCCTCATAGTATCCTCATCTCTTTCAATACTGTCTATTTTTGCAGCTTCTTAGTCTGAGATAAGAATTTCTACTCCTGCTTTTTTCACTGTTGCTGAAGCAAAATATATTTTGCTCCAACCTTTTACCTTTACTCTATATGCATCTCTCTGCTTCAGATGAGTATCTTGTCAGCAGCATATCGTAGGGTTCTGGTTTTTAATCCACTCTGCTATATGCTTATGTTTTAAGGGAGAGTTCATCCCATTCACATTCAAAGTTATAATTACTAATTCTTTACTGCCTTCCATGCTATCTTACCTATGTTTGTATTTTTCCCCCTTTATCCTTATTCATAACTATCCTTATTTTATTTCTGAATACTGCTACCTTCAGTGTGTATGCCCTCCTATATCCAACCCCCTCTGCTTTCTTTTCTTTTTTTCTTTTTCCTTCCCTACCTTCTGTTAATTCCCCCTTTTCTCCCGCTCCATGTCCCCTCCCTCCCCCTTTCCCCTTTTAATACTTGAAAGGTAAGATAAGTTTCTTAATTTAACTAAGTGTTTGTATAAGTTAACTTTAAGCCAAGTTTGATGAGAAGAAGGTTCAGGTGGTTCTTAGTTCCTCCCTTCTTCCCCATTATTACAATAAAATGTAATGAGATTTATCCCAATATCCTCCATCCTTCTGTCTCCTTACTGTGTTTAAATCATTCTATCTGAGTCATGGAAAAGTCATGAGTATCCATAGCTTCTGACTAAGTATATTCTCTCTAATACAGTTACAATTCTGAAGTTATGAGAATCTTTCTTCCAGGAGGGGATATAGTCAGTTTTGTCTTATTGGATAGTAGGATTATTTTTTTCCTTTACCCTTCTTTTTTAACCTTTTCATGTGTCTCTTTGGCTTCCTGTTTGATGTCTACATTTTCTATTAAGCTTTCATTTTTCTTTCAGGAAATGTTAGAAGTCTCCCATTTCATTAAATGTTTATCTTTTCCCCTTGAAGAGAAGGCTCTGCTTTTCTGAGTAGAGGATTCTTGGCTGCACTGAAAGCTCCCTTGCTCTTCACAATCTCTAATTCCAGTCCCTTTGATCCCTTAATGTGAAAGTAGCCAGGTCCTTTGTGATCCTTATTGTGGCTCCTTGGTAGCTAAATTGTTTTCGGCTGCTTGTAGGATTTTCTCTTTTATGTGATAGTTCTAGAAATTTGCCCACAATTTGGTGTTTTCATTTTAGCATCTCTTTCTGCATGGAATCAGTATATTCTTTCAATAATGATTTTGCCCTCTGGTTCCATGATATCAGGGTAGTTTTCCATCAAAAAATCCTGTAGTATTAAGTCCAGTCTTTTTTTCCCTTATGTGTTTTCAGGAAGACCTATAATTCTCAGGTTGCCCTTTCTCGATCTATTCTTGAGGTCAGTAGTTATGCTAATGAGATATTTTACATTTTCTCCTTTTTTTCCTATTTTTTTGGTTTTATTTAACAGACCCTTGCTCTCTCATGAATGCATTAGTTTCTACAGATTTCATTCTTTTTTTAGAAGAGAATAATTTTCTTCATTTACCTTTTGCAACTCCTTTTCCAATTCATCAAATCCATTTTTTGAAATAGTTTTCCATTTGACCAATTGAGGTTTTGAGAGAATTATTTTGTCTTTGCATTTCTCCAATTGCATTTTCCAATGGTTTGTTTTCTTGTTGCAAGCTGCTAATTGTCCTCCGCAAATTTTCCAATTGATTTTTTTTAGGTTTTTGCAAGGAAAATAGGGTTAAGTGACTTGCCCAAAGCCACACAGCTAGGTAATTATTAAGTGTCTGAGATCTGATTTGAACCCAGGTACTCCTGACTCCAGGGCTGGTGCTTTAATCCACTGTGCCACCTAGCTGCCCCTCCAATTGATTTTTAAACTCCTTCCTGATTTCTTCAAGGAAGTCTTTTTGTGCTTGATATCAAATCATATTCTCCTCAGAGGTTCTCGGTCTCTCCGAGATAGGGTCTTTTCCTTCTAGGAATTTTTCTATGGACCCTCCTTTTCGCTGGCCATTTTTTCATTTTCCTGAGACCTTATGTTGGCAAGGGTTTGGTTCCCAGAGGTTTGGTTTTGAGAACCCTAGAGGATTTACTCACTGGCCTTAATAACTCCAAGTGGGCTGGCCAGTAGCTGTGTTATTTGCTTTCTCTGGAGTGTCTATTACCTTAATTTGATGCCCTCTTCCTTATTCTGGAGGGGTTGGATGAAGCTGTTGAGTACTTTTTTCTTTGACCATTGATGGGTTTTGCCCTAGGGCAAGGTAATTGCTCTCCCTATTTACAGCTACTGGAGCTCTGCTGCTCATGCCTGACCCTGGGACTAAGTTGGGCTGTAATTGTGGTCTGTTCTGGGAAGAGGCTCCAGCTAAAATGAAGGTATGGCTGTAGCTCTCTGGCACTGGTACTCTCTCTCCAGCTCTGCTGGCAAGGTCCAGACCATCAGTGCCACAACCAATGCTTCTGCTCCCTAGTTGGCACATTCCCTCATGGCTGATCAGGTTTGCCCCACTTTTCGGCTTTCAGTCTCTAGTCCACCCCACTTATCAGGCTAGTGGAGCTCTCAGACTCTAGCCCTCACTGTCACCAATCAGACTGGTTTCACTTTCAGGGTATCAGCATCAGGCCCACCCCTCCAGATCAGTCTAGTTGAGTGCTAATGCTCTAACCCTGTTGTGCTCCCGGCAGAGTCCACCCTTTGCGCCCAGCTCACCCAAGATCCTGAACAACAAACCTTGAGGTAGATCTTCTAGTTTCTCTTTCTGCATTTTGTAGATCAGATTTCTGTTAAGAGGTTTGTTTCATATTATATATGAGGGAAGATCAGGAGACTTTAACACTGTGCCTGTCTTCTCTCTGCCATCTTGACTGGAAGTCTCTATAGTACATTTTAATTACAAAATCACTTCTCTTTCTTCCTCCCTTCATCTTTTCCTAAAAATCCTCTGTTGCCCTTCTGGATTCTGATAAGAATGTTTTGTTTTTAAATATACAATTCTTCTTCACTTCATGTTAACAGTTCTGTTTTATTTGACTAAGTCCAAACCCATAGGTCAGTCATGAGAGTCATCCTAGTAAGCCTTGGTTAGGATGAGGACAAATCTTCCCTCTAGCATTGGGACATGTAATTCCTCTTATATGGTGCTTAAACATTTGTCACTTGTCTATAGACATCTGAGGCCATAGATTTGACTATTTGTTTCTTTTATGAATTCTGTCTCACAAATCCCTGACTATATCTGTTGTTATTCTCCTCTGCAGCTACTTTTTATATATATTTTATATATTTGGGAAGTGTAAACAAGCTATTTTATTTCACTCTTTCTTTTTAGTTTAAAATCTGTTTCTTTTCTTTTTTTTCTCTTATTAGGTAGCAAATAGTAAAATGGTGAAATAGATTTCTGATAGCTAAAGAATTAAAATTGATTAAAAGGTCCTAGAGATATGGAATTATGTTTATACTTTCAGGTGAAATGACTTCTTTTTTTACTTTGTTGCAAAAACTCATTCACTGAAGTTAATATTACATAATAAATAATATTGCAAAACAAAAATAGACAATATTTTGTGTACCCCATTTCTGTCTATATATCTGTCAGCTCTATATATATGAACCATTATTCAAAGGAAGATAAACATGTGAAAACAACCTATGTGCTTTAGGTACTTACCTATATCCTCATAATCAACTAATGATGAACTCAAATAGAATAAAATTTATTTGTACTTTTATTTATTTTATTTTTTGATTAATTACATTTTAGTTTTAAAATATTTGTATTCATATAAAGTCCTAAAGACTTAGATTTTTAAAAAATAATCAAGAACCCTAGGATGAAAAAGGTCATAAAATATGATACAAGAAAAATTATACTTATTCTGAAGCCAAAATTGGTTAAAAATCCAGCCTATAGAATTACTAGCAAGTCAGTTAAGGGGCCCTGAATCTTTTTTCCCTCATCTATAAAATGAGGGACTTGATCCTATTGAACTCTGAGCCTTCCTCTTTTTCAAAGATCTAAGATCCCATAAAATGAGGGTTTAGGAACAACTAGACAATTATGTGAAATAAAAAATATCAGTTGTCTTATATAAAATTTAGTTTCAATGTGTCAATACTGTATTAAGGCACCCCAAAAGGCTGCTTTCACAGATAAATAGCATCCAGAATGAGAGATTATTCTTTCCCCATGCTATGTAATTTTCTGACTCCTTGAAAGTATCATGTTCATATCTAGAAGTTACACTTTCACAAGAGCATTATCAAATAGAAATGAATTAAGAAAAGGACAATCATGACAGTGAAGGACCAGGAGATCATGTCATATAGAAACTGACAGAAAGAAGTGAGAAGTGTTAATCTGAAAAACAAAGATAGAAGGTGTAGAGGATGGAGTATCGTAATTGTGTTGTGAAATGACTGGTGTCTGCAACTTTAATTTAGTTTCCATAAGAATGGGAGAATAAATGACCACAAGTCTCAGATGTTGAAAGCCATTAAGTTTAATAAGTGGATCAAATTATAAGATTCATTAAAAAATCTCAGTAAAATCACATCACAATAAATCACAAGTCACATGAAGATCATAAAAAATACTAAAATCACAAGGCAAAATAAGATCATTTTACTACAACTACTCATCACCCATTACAATCAGGTTGTCTTGCCACAATCAGCCATCACTTGTAAGGAATCAGCAACATCTGCATCCATATGTCTGGAGAGATCCAAGAACAATTCTCCAAAGTCTTGAAGGGAAAATGTCCTGGACTATGCATTCATATCTCAAGGGAGACTCTAAAAATTGGACCCTGAGCCTCCAGCTTAAAGAAACCTCCAGATAAATAAGGTTCTGTACTAAGTCATATGATCTGCTTCCAGTGGTGTTTTCAGGATTCCTGGAAATGGAGATTTGAAAAATACCTCAAGATAATGCTTATTCTTAAGGAGAATCTAATCATTTCCCCAGCCACTGACATACTAAGGTTCAGGCTTATCTTGTCAGTTTTAGGTCAAATAATGAACAACTTTTAGAGAATAATATGATTTTTAATATTCCCATTTCAGTGATCTAACACACTACATTTTTTGAACTGATAATATGCCAGACATAGATGGTAGATGCTAGGGATAGAAATGAAGAATGAAACGTTCCTCACTCACAAAGGACTTGAATTTTAAAGAATTTTCAAATATTTAAAAAACTTCTTTGAGGAGAAGATTCATTCTGGGCTCTGTAATTAGATGCTGAAGAGGCATATTTTGACTCAACTTGGGGAAAAATTATCTTTCTTAATATTTAGAATTATTTCAAAATGAATTGGACTGTCTTGAAAACTATTTGTCACACTTTTCTTGGGTATTTTAAGGACACATCTGAGATTCTGTGAAGGGGGAAGGGGGAACTTCTTTGAGGTTATAGTTTAAGCTAGATGATCTAAGAATTCCCTTGCAACTCTAGCAATCTGTAGTATAGATATCAATGCTATAGAGATTCAGAAGAGGGAGGAATCATTTAGTGAAATCAAACTTTAAAAATGGAAACAATTGGTTCAACTAATAGCTAGATCACAATATAGCTTTATATATATATATATATATATATATGTGTGTGTGTGTGTGTGTGTGTGTGTGTGTGTGTGTGTGTATGTACATATATATTCTTTTTCAGAACCAACAATGTCTCCCTGTCTTCTAATGTTTCTTGCCTGCTATCTTCTAGGAAGGACAAGGTCACCTGGTCCTCCATATCTTCTTTCTCCAGGAACACAGTTTGCAGATTCCCATAGTGAGCAGAGACTTGAAAGAGTTAATATGTACTCCAGATTGCCTTGCCTTTCTGTGCACTGAGAACAGCTACCTGTCCATAATTCTGCAGTGAGGAAATAAGAAACAAACATCTAAAGAAAGGCTAGACAGCTGTCTATCGAATAGTGGTAAGGCTGGGTTCATGCTGTCTATTTTCTTTCTCTTCATACAGATCCCATTAACTTTGGGTCAATTGCTGCCTCTGTGCTTCCTCTCTCTACCATCCCCTTGTGTTTATTTCCCTGACATTTCAATGGGAGTTCCACAAGTCTTGGAAAAATAGAGCTATGAGTGGCACTGACCAAGCAGAAACAAAGAACATCTGTACCAATGGAATTTATTTTAATCAGTCAAAGAAAACCCATAGGCTCTAAGAAGGGAAGGGACTTAAAGGTTTATAGAATTCAGTATTTCCAAATTACCACAATACTAACCTTCTTTCATTTTAGCTAATATTAATGAGTTTAAGCCCATCCCAATGTAATATTTGAGCAATTTTGTATCATTTATCAAAGATTTAGAGTGAGAAGGAATCACAGATGTCATCTTTTTCAATCTTCTCATTTTATAGATTTAAAAAAAAAAAAAACCTGAGGCATGGGGGCATGAATTACCTAGGATCACATAGGTCATGTGACATTTGTCCTTTGGTGTCAAAGAAGACCATGACATCGGGGGAGGGGGGAGGGATGATGCTGTGACAAGTATATGAAATGGATTTAAGTGTGTGTGTATGTGTGGGGGTACTGTGCTAAGTCATCAGCCTCACTTTCTCCTCCAGTGACATCTGGATCCAGTGGCCAGATTTGAAACAGGATGATTGTAGATGACCCTGTCATATAGTCATTAAGTCTGACAGTAGATTTGAACTTCCATCCTGAATCTGCTCTATCCAGGGTACCACGTAACTGCAGTAATTGTTAGAAGTTGAAATAGGACCTATTTTACTTGTACTGCTGCTTACATAGGATTAATGTGGGACAATATATAGGGTGCTTACCTTATAGTCAGGAAAGTAAGGACTCAAAGCCTTATATTGGCACATACTAGCTTTGTGACTATGAGAAATATGAGCATCATGCTGTTCCCTCAAATTGACAAATAAGTCATAAAGAACTTTAGAGGATGTAAAGTAGAAATTCCTTCAACAACATTGCCAATGAGTAAATAATCATTCCACTTCTTATTGAATGAACAGAAATTCCACATTCCCAAAGAAGTCTTTTTTTGTCACTTTTGCACAATTTGAATTTCTTTTTATTGCTCCCTTCCTGCTTCCTTCCCATCCTCTTCCCTGTTTTTCCCTTCCTTCTTCTCCTTTCCCCTCCACTCCCTTCCCTCCCTTTCTTTCCCCACCCTAGTCCTCTTCTCTCTGTTCCCCTTTTCAACCTTCCTTAACCTTCCACTTTTCTCTTCTGGTCTCTTTTCTTTTCATCTTTTCTATTATCTTTTTTCTTTTTTTCTTTAAAGAAGATACAAAAACCCTGGCAAAAATCATAGACCTTCATTGATATTGTCCCCCAAAGTTACTGAAGACATTCAATAATTGCTAGCCTATTATTTATAACCTTACTCATTTCCACAAATCTTTTTTTAGGTTTTTGCTAGGCAATGGGGTTAAGTGGCTTTCCCAAGGCCACACAGCTAGGTAATTATTAAGTGTCTAAGACCAGATTTGAACCCAAGTACTCCTGACTCCAGGGCTGGTGTTTTATCCACTGTGCCACCTAGCCTCCCCATTTCCACAAATCTTCATGAGAATTACCAGACATTTATTGTCATTCCATAAAAGTCTGAGAGGGAGCAGGCAAACAATAAAATATTGTATTGTAGGCCAAATACTTGAAGTCAACCAGATGATTAAAAGGTACAGATAATAAAAGTAATATATGCATTGCAAACTGATATTCCTGTATAGAAACCACTCTCTTGACCCTCCCAAGATATTTGCCCTTATTAGCACCAAATAAGATCACAGTGACTCCTTGAATCATGAAATTTCTGCCCTTTTTTCAAAAACAAATAAAGTTTCCCAAGATGGAATCTGACTTTATAGTTTATGTCATTGCTTTTCCCATAATAATAATCTCTGAAGGGAAGGAGATGAGGAGAACAATGACCTCTTTCCAAATCAGAGACAAATACTAATGTACTTATCCTCAAAAACTTCAGTAGCAACCTTTAGGATAAGAAGTCTAGATCAATCATTAGCAGGGAACTGGAGTGGAGAAAGAGGATAAGGACCTTTAGAAAGGTGACCCATAAGTTGAGCTTTAAATTAAAATAAGAATTATAAGAGACAGAGATGAGGAGGAAAAGTATAAGTGCAAATTCAGATTTACCAGATTTACCACACTTTCTTTCACTTATTCTCACTTTTCAAAATGTTGCTTAACAAGGGGATTTTATGGTCTGATAACATGATACCCGCTATTTAAGGATAATCCATTTTTCTCTCTCTGGAGTGACACATTTATATCCGACCATCCTAATTGTCAGCTGGTCTTGGACCAAATGGACCAATGGACCAAAGTCACAGAAGTACATAGCATTCTCCTGCCAACTCTATGCTCCAACAGCAATATCTTCCTATAGAATTTTAATCAATTACTTTCCTAATCACTTTGGAATGGTGAGGGATGGATAATGAATCTTCCAAGAGAATTACATATTCCTTTCTCTTGACTCCTCTTCTCCTTGCATCATCCTTACTCTTTTGCTATAACTTCATCCAGTAATGATGATTTTGATTTTTTAACTCAAAGGTTGCACTTTGTTTTACTTTATTCAATTTCAACTAGTTAAATTCAATGCATTGATACAACCTGTTGGGCGTTTAAATTTTTTCTTTCATCCAAATATAATAATTTTCTCTGAAATTCTACAATTTCCTCAAGATTTTAATAAGAAAATGATCTATGTATTCACTGAAATCATTGGGGGGAGAAATTAACCAGCCCAGGCCAAGGAAAGAGAACGACTATAGGATCATAGCTTTAATGATCAGGGGTTCTTTAGAGGACATTGAGTCCAATTTCATCATTATAAATATGAAGACACTGAGGTATAGGGGATGTTAATTATTTGCAGAGGGAAATATAAGCAATAAATACCTGAGACAGAATTTCAACTTACATCTTTTTGATTCTAAGTTCAGGGTTTATCACTGTCTCCTGACAATCCTACCAGAATGACCTCAATGAACACCTTTGTATCTGAACATTCAATTAGTTACAAATTCATTAAAATACCATAGTACTGTTAAGTTTATCCATCATGTCCACATGGATCATATGAGACTCTTAACAGCACCTTGATGAATAAATCTTAATTACTTTAAATAAAGCTCTTAATAGAAATGGCACTATCTATGGCTACCTAATACTTTGCAACAATATTGACACATAGGCATAGCTGTGGTCCAGGTGGTATGGCATAACTAAGAATGCAGTGAAGTGTGTGCACATTAACTGTCACACACAATAATTAACACAAAATTAATTTCCTCAGTTAATAGATGCAGCAGAATTAAATTAAACTTCAACAGTAGAAGAGCAGGTTGTAACTATTAATTCACCCATAAGCAACAATAATTATTTTTGCCAGCAGTTATTTCATTTATATATGCAAAGGTAATTTGAACATTTTAGCAAACCAACTATGAATCCTCTATAATTTGATGGAGCAGGATATAAGAGGTGTTATATAAGATCATGTGGCTAAGAAAAACCAAGGTGAGAAAAAAATAACTCATGAACAATATATAGGGGTTTTAGAATAATTAGTTGAAATAATACCCAGGTCTCTTTCAAGTTTGACTTTTGTATCTTCTTTTGTGTATCCTTGGATTAGATGACAATGTCAGCAAATCATAAATTGGGTCAGGTTTTGCCATTATGAAAAAATAATATTACAATCCTAGAGAGATATAAAGAATGCTGTCTATAAGACTACACATGGAAGAAGAGAGAAGTTTATCTCCAGGAGGTCATCCACAAAATGATAAATTATTAGACTATCAAACATTTAAAATGCTCTCAGTCTCCTAAGATTCATTTTTTTTTGGATGATAGAAAATAATTAATGGAAAGGAAGACTGGAGGATTCCTCAGAGACAGAAATATGACTAGAGCCTTACAAGAGGATTTTTTTTTTAATTTTTTTTTAGGTTTTTGCAAGGCAAACAGGGTTAAGTGGCTTGCCCAAGGCCACATGGCTACGTAATTATTAAGTGTCTGAGACCTGATTTGAACCCAGGCACTCCTGACTCCAGGGCCAGTGCTTTATCCACTGTGCCACCTAGCCACCCCACAAGAGGATTCTTAACAGTGAAAACTGAGAAACACAATTGGAGGTAAATCAATTGGAGAACAAATTTCAGCTAACCAAAACTGCCTCAAGAAATAATCCTGGAAAATATGGTTGAAGATGGAACAACAAATATGGGACTAATTAGAAGTACTAAGAATGAAAAAAGATTTTACTGTAGAATAATGGTTAGTTCTGAAGCTCAAAGTCTGAGTAAGGTGATAAGACTTTATGTAGGGCAAAATCTGTAGGTCTACAGAGAAAAGGTCTGTTAGAGAAATACTCAAAGTAGCAACTGTAAAACCAAAGATCCAAGAAACCAAGGACACTTCTATAGGATTAGAGGAATATAATGGAGATCTCAATCCCTAGCAACTGGCTGGTAAGTACACTTTTTATATGTCCCTATGTCCCTATTTAACATAGAAATGAGAAGGCAGCAGAATCCCTAATCACCTGTGTATATAAGGACACAGATACTTAGGAATCTATTTTGAAGGCATCCATTACTATCCAGTTCAAGCTGTTGTTATCATCCATAAGCAGTCACCTCAATCATAATATAACATTCTAAAAATATGGTCAAATCACTTGCTATATACCCTGATAAACAAACAAAAAATAACTAAATTGTTATTCTTCAAATGATTGCTTTGCTGTCATATAGCAAACTAGGAAACCAATAAATAATAAACTAATAAGCACACATAATTATCATGTCTGAAACGCTCTTCTAGTTTGTTACTGGTCTGTGGTTTTATTCAATCATAAGTTATTTATGAGGGTAAACATATGTGAATAACCACAGCATAGTTTATTGTCAGTGGATTAATGCATCCTTGGTTTGAATTCTTAATGAAGAGAGAGTTCTTATACAAAAGGACTCAGTTTTCACTCACTCATGCTATTCAATTATGAAATTTTCACTCAACAGTAGATACAAAACATTTGCATGAGTATAGGAATACTGATCAAAACCATAGCTACAATTGGAAGATTAGGCTATTATCCCAAAAAGACAAAATATAGAGGGCCCTGCCAACATTTGTTGACACATGGCAGGAAGAAATAGCAAACCTTAATTCCTAGTAAGCAAGAATAATTAGGTTGAAATGTAAATTACCAAATGGTTGCTTTTGTCCCAGGTAGCTTAATCCCAAGGGCTTTGGTTAGGTAATATTTGCATGGATGGGAAGGAGTGAATAGAAAATTTGGTGAAATAAAAATAATCAGAAAAGGGCATCCCCTGGAAATAAGCATTTCACATTTGGGATTAGTGAGGTATCTACATTGTTGTTACTAAAAAGGTAGATAATAGAGCTGGAAAATTTTTCTTGGGATCAGTCTAAACTTTTTTAGGTAGTAGTGACCAATTGAAAACTATAGAGTGTGACATTTTTGTGAACATTGGAGTTTTAGAAAAAATTAATCTAGTAACAGCACATTCAATAGACTGAAGGCAGAAAATAACTATTAATGATGCTAGTTGACATTTATGCTTTGCATCAAAACTTACAAAATACTTTACTTACATTGTTCATTTGAGTTTTCAACAGTCTTGAGAGATTGATGTTTTTATCCCAATTTACAAATGAGGAAACTGAGGCTGAGTGTTTAGGTGACATGCCCATTGTGAAAGGGGCAGGATTTGAATCCCAGTGTTAATGATTCTAAGTCTTCCACTCCAACTTTCATGCTACCCTATTTCTCCAGCTAGTAATCTATTTTAATAATCCTCAAAAGAGGCAGTATTAAGAATAGGTTACTTTTATTAATCATTGGATTTAATGCAGACATTACTTTCAATAACTGTCGAGAGTCCTCTTGAAAGAAACTTTTAGAGATTCGATTTTTTAAAACAATAAGTATAACATGTCCTTATCCTCATTGAATTTATAATCTAATGGAAACAAATATATAATACAAAATAGATCATGCTGAGGACAAAACAATTCGAGAAACTTAAGGATAAATATAATCTTATCGGATAGTGGAGATCAAAGAAGGCTCTGTGGACAATATATTATTAAGCATATTTATTACTCATTCACCATGTGGAAAATAAAATAGGAATCACAGACAGTATAGCTTCAGGATGCTAAAATAACCTTGTATATTTTTTCTAATAGATTAATTAGGCCAATAGATGAAATACATTATATATATATGTATATATATATATATATATATATTTCACTTGAATTATCTGCAAAACATTTTATAAAGTCACTCATAAAATTATTGCAAAAATTGTTATGTGGAAAAATGTGAAATAAAAGAATTAAATGAATTTATGAGTGGTTGGAGGGCTAAACAAGTGTGATCATTGATTCAAACAGTCAGCAAACATCTAATGCATGCTTATAGGTCATAGAGTGGGTTAAATTTTTAGGATAAAAATAAAGGCAAAAACTATGTAAAATGTTTATTAATTCCTTTCCAATCAGAGATACAGCATCCTATGGGATACTTTGGAAACAAAAGCATAGTGAAAATGATTTTAGATACAGAGGAACTTGGCTTCAAATTTCAACATTCTAAATTAATATCTTAGTGACACTGAGCAATTCTATCATCTGTGGAACTTGAGTTCTTTATTTGTAAAATAAGGAATAATGGCTAAAAGGCATTCAGGTCCATTTTAACTCTACTCTATGACTCTAAACCTACTTTCCTGAAAGGTTAGGCTTAGCTCATTTCTTAATGTCAAGCTCTAGTCTATTAAGAACCCAGACAGAATTGGCTGATGAGAAAGTTAGCTGTTGTTAAAGAGCTATGTTAAACCAGGGACAATTTTGAGCTATCTGCAATGGAGAATACCATTCATATCCAGAAAAAGAATTATGGACTTTGAACAAAAAACAAAGACTATTATTGTCAAATTAGAAAAAAAGCATTATAGTATAATGTAATTTTACTATCTCATACTTTATATTTCTTCCTTAAGGATATGATTTCTCTGTCATCACATTCTACTGAGATCAATGTATAACATGGAACCAATGTAAACACTATCAGAATACCTTTTGTGGGGGGGTGAGGGAAGCAAGATTAGGGGAAAAATTGTAAAACTCAAAATTAATTAAATCTTTAAAAAAGAGCTATGTTAAACTCCGAGGGAGCAAGGACAATAGGAAGAGAATCTCCAGTGTTCTTTTGTAAGTAGAAACAAAGTACACTAAGGCTGTCCTACCTGTGAACCCTCAGCATTGAATTGACTGAATAGCATCTTTTCAGAAATCTATCTGATAAATCCTCTTTTTAAAGGACTTTTTAAAAATATGGGTAATACAGCTCATTTTCTAAAAGTAATATTGGGTCATTCTTTCTGATATGGTCATCCAAATGAAGGTAAACATTTTTTCTAGACATAATATTGCAATGAGATATTTCCCTGACTTTCACAGGTTCTAAGACAGCATTTATTAGGCAAGAAAGATGATGGCTTCCTCCACTGAGTTCTTACCTTTTCACAATTTGGAAATGATTGTGTCTCTACACAGACTGATAGTAGTTAAGGGCTAATTGGAGACTTTTCCTATTTATTTGCCATTGAAAAAATTCAAGTAATATTAATAAAAAAATCGTAAAATTAATTGATCCTTCCTTGAAATGGACTGTTTTCTTTAAATGCCAATGGATTAGACAAGAAAGTACAAAAATGGATATTGATCATAATTTTTTCAATTAAAATATACTTAGAGATATTTTGTGCATTTGTTTTCTTATCTGAATGCCTACATTTTTCAGGGTAGATAATTTCCTGGACAGAATATTCTCTGTTCCTCCCTTTACCAACACAAAAATTTCTGCTCTAAGTTTACCTTAAATTATTTAAGACACAATATGTTAAATTATTTGCTCCATATTATAAAGGTAGCATGTGCCATAGGTAAAAATTTGAACCCAAACCTTTCTGGCTTTGAAGTCAGGTCTTCATTCATTATGCACAACTGTCAGCAGATATTCCAAGGAAAAGGAACTTTTGAATAGGAAGGATAAATAAAATTTTATATAACCCTTTTAAAGTCTGAAAATCATTTTTCTTTTTTCTTTCTTCAAATATTTATTTTTTTCCTCCAGCTCCATGCAAAACAAGTTTCAATATTTACTTCCAAAACCTTGAGTTCCAAATTCTCTCCCTTCCTTCCATCCTACTCCCTCACCCCCCCCCACTATTGAGAAAGCTAGTTAATTGATGCAGGTTAAAAATGTATAACCATAAAACACTTTACTACAATAGTCATATTGTAAAAGTAAACATAAGCCCCCCCCCCCCCAAAGAAAGAGAAACCTTAAGAAAAATAAAGTATGAGAGTAAAAATAATGTGTGCTTCAGTCTGTATTCAAACCCCATCAGCTCTGTCTTTGGGATGGATAGCATTCTTTATCATAAGTCTGTCAGAGAAATTGCTTCAATATTTTTTCCCCACAGTTATTTTTGGCAGCACATATACTAAAACTGGAATGATACAGAGATTAGTATGGCCCCTGCACAAGGATGATGTGCAAATTCACAATGAATGGATGGATGGATGGATGGATGGATGGATGGATGGATGGATGGATGGATGAGAAGCATTTTATAAATAGTATCTCATTTAATTTTCACAAGAGGTCTAAAAGTTGAATGAAGAAGGTATTCTAATGCATTTTTAGAGATGAAGAAACTGGAACTCAAAAATATTAAATGAGTTGAAGCTCAGAGATCAAGTGATTTTCTCTTTATCACACAGTTAATAAATATCAGAGGTCAGATTTGAATCCTGATTTTCCTAATTCCTAAACTACCAATCTATTACACCTTATTCCATTTCACACAGGCAAGAGGTTTATTTCCTCACTTGGGTTTGATGGGATAGATCTTAATTATTTTTAAATACAGCATATTCCTTTCTCTATAATTAATAATTTACCAGAAATACAGAAAATCGGAATTGGTGTTCCACCAGTAATTTCAAAAGTACAACTCTCACACTCTCTTCAACAATGCAGGTTGACACCCTTTCTGCAACTTGTAGTGTTAGAGAGGCCTAAGGGATTTTGTGGGGGGTCAAAAATACCTTAGATGGATATGACAGCAGCTCAGAACTTCTATATTCTAAGGCCACTTCTCTATTGACTTAAGCTTGCTGCCTTTCAGCAAGTAAACCGTCATTAAAATTCCAAGCCAAAATTCACATCTCATGGATCACCACTACTGTTTTCCAAAGAGCTTTTTGATTTAAGCAAACAAAGTTTTTTTTAGATATAGTGGCAGACAGGGACTCCTTCTGAGTCCACTCCAAAGATGCCAAGGAGGAAATCTAAGTGAGAATATTTATTGAAATCGATAGTCTCCAAATCACATTAATGCAATGTAACAGGTGATAATATAAAAGCCTGCCAGCCAAGGTGCTCCAAGTTATCACACCCTGTGCAGTCATAACTTGGTCAATGGCATTGGCATCATATTTTACCGTATGTACTGTACATTGCAGTCACTCTTTTACCTTACTGCATCTACTCCGGGGAACTACTGCTTTGGGAGCTCTAACTTGTAAGTCTTCATTTCTCTGTATATACATCAAATGAAAAAAATGTTTAAAATGTAAACAAATCATATCTTCAACACATTTTCTCAGAGAGACTAGTGATGACTGAAATGATCTGGAGGATAGATGTAGAATTGCCAGATGAAAAAAAAATTATACATATGAGAGGCATTGAACTATGTCATTAAATTAAAGTGGGCAAGTAGTTGTGTTTTTTTTTTTCTGCTTAACACCATAAAGCAAAACCAGGGACAATGAATTGGAAAAAGTTAGAAAGAGATGAATTTTGACTTGATGGGACTTACAATTGAATTTGTCCAAAAATAGAATAGGCTAGGAAAGACTAGAGGACCATTGATTAGCAATGATATGAAAATAATTTCACTTAGGGGATAAAGTAGCCGATTGATTGTGTCCCAAGGTCTCTTGCCAATTTGTAATTCAAAGATTGTGTGATTATTTGAACTTACAAGGAGATACTTAAAATAATTATTTTTTCATTATTTTTAAATTGAGCTAATTGATTAGGTTAGGGTTTGAAGTATTGTTAAAGGGCCGTGGATTTTCAGGTCACCCTTTTTAGAAGAATAAGCTAATGACATGCTTAACTTCTAATTAAACTTTTTTGACTATACAAGTCATAGAACCTATAGAGTCTTCTAGATGACAATAAATGATGCTGGACTTGGAGTAAGGGAAATGTGAGTTCAAATCCTGCCTCAGCTAATTAGTAGCAGTGTCTTCCTAGGCAAATTATTCATCCAGCCTCAGTCTCAGCTTTCCTCTCTGTAAAATAGCATTAATAATGATACCCTTTTATTAGTTGATATGAGGGTCAATGAGTTAATATAGGAAAAGTACCCTGTAAGTCACAGAGCCCTAGAAAAAATTAGTTTTTATTAAAAAAGCAGGCTAGTATATAAAGCTAAATACAGCAACATGGTTTTAGTCTTTTAAGAATGGTGTCAGCAGTAGATCTCAGAATGAACTGAGACTATTTAAGTAAAATGAGCATAACAAAGTAAGTGTTATTGGTATTTTTAAAAGTACAATGAGTAAAAGAGGGTTGCAGTTGAAATAGGACAGCTGCTTGGGCCAGATGGACCAATGAGTAGGTGTAACTGAGAAAAAAAAAGGCAAAACTGGTCCATTAAAGTGTCTTTTGTTTTATCAGTCAAGTTGAATAATAATAAAATTTCAAATTTATACAGTGCCTTGAGATTGTCAAATGTGTGCATATGTTTTCACATATGTATATATGTATATGGAGGGTTATATGTGGAATAAGAAATTTATGAGTTTAAATGTTTCTTCAAATATTTATTGACTAAATGACCCTAGGCATTCCTCAATATCACATGTCTCATCTGTAAAACGAGAAAAATAATTAAATCTTTCTCACAAGGTTATGAGTATCAAATGAGATATTTATAGTGATTCACTAAAAGTATATATAAATAGAAGTTAAAATTATCATCATCAAAATCATCATCAGCATCATCATCATTATCAATAGTTGAGTGCATAATAGAGCACTGGACTTGAAACCAAAGAAATCTGATTTCAAATCGAATTTACATACTTATCAGCTGTGTGACAGAGGAAAAGTCGCTCTACCCTTTGTCTCAGTTTCCTCATATGTAAAATGAGAAGAACGATTGCAACTACCTTCCAAAGCTGTTGTGAGGATCAAATGACATAAAAGTTGTAAAGTGTTTAACATAGTACCTGGCATATAATATAACTAGTGGGAGTAGTAGCATATTATATATTTATATATTAAATTTTATATATTAATATATAAATTATATTAACATTTATATATTAAATTATTTCTTGAAGCTATTATTTTACAGGTGTGGTATTTAAGTAAGAGAGGCACAGTTGTATAGTAGAAGGAACCCTGTCTCTGAAGTCAAGGATCCTTGTCAAATCTCCCTTCTGACACCTTTTTAATAGGGTGACCTTGGGCAGGTTTCATTAAACTTTTTTGGTTCTCATTTCCTTTCATTTCAAAAAAGGGTGTTGGTTTCAATACTTCTTAAGGTCCTTTTCATCTCAAGAAATCTTTGGTTTAGGGGTGGCTAGTTGGTGCTGTGGATAGAGCACCAGCCCTGGAGTCAGGTGTAACTGAGTTCAAATTTAGCCTCAGACACTTAATAATTACCTAGTTGTGTGGCCTTGGGCAAGCCACTTAAACCCATTGCCTTGCAAAAAACTAAAAAAAAATCTTTGGTTTGTATAGGGTTACACAATTAATAAGGATTTCAGGCAGGATTCCAATTCAAGTATTTCTAACTCCAACCCTACTGCTCTCTCCACAATATCCCCTGCCCCTATGCTACTTTTTTGATTAAAATGGACAGAATAAAATGTCTGACATTAAGTTGTTAGAGATAGGGCTAAAGATTCAACTTATAATCACATTGGTAAGGGGGTCTCCAAGGCAAGGAAACTCCATTTATCAAATCAAGTCACTTGCTTCTTTGAAATTTAGTCTGAGAAAAATTGCCTTGGAGAGTTTTATGAATATTTTAGAGGAATAAGCATGCTGGTGAAGGTTTAACAGCAAACTTCCCCCATGTCCCCTCCAAAACGATGACTATAAGACATAATTTTAGGTTGAACTTGCAATTATTAACATTTTCCATCACTTTATTTGTTTAGAAAAATCAATAAACTAACAAATTGAGCCCTAATTTTTATCATCTGACAATTTCTGAGTTGTAAATCCAAACATTGAAGATTTAACTCGTGATTCTCACTAGCTGTTAGGATCTGACTACAGTACATCCCTGGTTGAAGATCAGTCAGTGTGTATTAAATTCATGATTTGTACTTAGGCCTCATTGGTTTCAAGGTCAGCTATCTAACTACTAGGAAACTATGTCCATTATGGAACTGATGAACAAGTTAAAGAAAAACATAATAAGAGAGTAATTATATATATATGCCATGACAATAAAGTCAAAGACAAAAGTTCAAATTCGGTTACTGAAAGAAAAGAGAAATGTTATTGTTTGATCACTGTCAGTGATATCCAGAATGTTGTGGAGAAGTAACACAGAAATAGAGAAAGTCGAATATCTCAATCCTTCATACTACCTGTGGCCCCAATGAAAGAAAAAAAAAAAGAAAGATTAAATTTAATTCCAGGGAAAAGCCCTAGAGTTTTTTATTGAAAGAATGATTAGTGAATAGTTGTAAAAGAAAGCAATAATCCAAACAAAAGGGCACCATTTGTTTAAGACTGGATCAAGCCAGACTTATTTTCCTTTATTTTCTGACAGAATTACTAAATGGATAGCTCAAGGGGAATTTTTTAGATGGAGTCTAAATTTGCTAAATTTTAGTGAAGCACTTGAAAACTACTCTTGCGTTATTCTTACAGCAGATATGGAGACTGGTAGACTAGACGGTAGTATAGTTAAGTAGAGTTCTCTCTTGATGAATGGGCAGAAATAAATAATAGTAAATAATTCAATTTTAATTCAGAATCAATTTCTCAAAATTAAGACCGCTCAGATCTCTACTTGTCCTTGCACTGTTTGGATTCACTTCCCCACAGTGATGCTAAAGATGGCATGCTTGTCAAATATGCAACTGTCACACAGCAAAAAAAAAGAAAAAAAACACAAGTAGCTTAATGAGTCAAAGCAACAGAACAGGAAAAAATTGAGTGACAAGACTGTTTAATGATTGGGGTTTATGACATAAAAGAATTAATTGAAATAACAAGGAATCTTTAGACTAGAACAGGTTTTTTTGTTGGAGGTGTCAGATGAAGAGAATTGATGGACATTTTCAAATCTTTAATATTCTGCTTTAGAGTAGCAGAATTGGAATTTCCTCATGTTGGCCTTGTAGGAAAAAGTAGAAATAATGCGTGAAAGTTATAGAGGGACAGACTTAGAATTAATATTTCCCAACATTTTTTTTTTAAATGAGATCAGCAATGTGAGGAGGCAGTGAACATACCATACCTGCGATCTTCAAAAACAAACAAAACGAACAGCACAAAAAGAAAAAAAAAATGAATGAGCCCCTTTTTTTTTCAGGAATAGATTAGTATAGGTATTCTCTTGGATCCCTCAAACCTCTGACTTTCTGTGCTTCTGAAATTGATTTGTCTATTCAGAGTGTGTTTGCATCACATGCCAACAGGACTTTTGTTGACCTTCATTATTGAAGTAGAACAAAATGACATCAGTAAGTTTGAGACAAATTACAGTGTCATGTCTATGACTGATCAGAGCAATATGAACTCAGAGTGCTTTATCAAATGTTGGGTATAAATAGGCCACATGAACACCCGGGGTGTTTACTCTAAATTTGCATATCTCATATTTCCTTTGAGCTGCTTCATTTCTTCCTTGCTTAGAGATAACACTATTCTCTCTAATGAGGGCTCACCATATTGGGTGGTCTTTTGCCAGTGTCTCCCAAGCTAAACAATTCTAAAGTTCTTAAGAAGGACCTTCAGGGTGTCCCTGGGTATCACTTCTTCTGAACCCCTTATGAGGGTTTGCCCTGTGTGAATTCTATATAAAATAGTCTTTTTGGTAAGCATTCACTGGGCATTCTAACAACATGTCCAGCCCATCATAGTAGCACTCTCTTTAGAAACATTTGACTTCCTGGCAATTTAGCTCAAGACAAATGTCAATGTCTGCTGGTATTTTCTCCTGCCAAGTGATCTTCACAATCTTCCTAAGACAATTTAAATAGAACTGATTCAGTTTCCTGAAATGACACTGGTAGACTGTCCAAGTGTTACAGGCATATAGTAATGAGGTTCTGTAGACCTTTAGTTTGATTGTTAGTCTAATACCTCTTCTCTCCCCCACTTTCTTTTGTAGCATCCCAAAAACTGAGCTAGCTCTGGCAATGTTTGTATCAACTCATTATCAATGTGTACCCACCCTGGAAAGTATACTGCCGAGGTAAGTAAACTTATCCACAGTATTCAAAATTTCTCCATTTGTTTTAATTGATGCTTTCACATGTGGATGGTGACAGTGATGGAGTACCTGTGTATTCATGGTGTTAATTGTTAGGCAAAATTTAGCACCAGCAACAGAGAATCAATCCATACTTTGCTGCAACTCAGCTTCAAAGGCTGCACTGAGTGCACACTCATCTGCAAAGAGAAGATCATGTACCAACACTCCCTCCACTTTAGTCTTGACATGTAGCCTTTTCAAGTTGAAGAATTTACAATGCTACACTTGTCCTCAGTGAAGGTGTTTGATAACACAACTAAAAATATTATGCTAAAAAAAACATGTGAGCAAGGTCACATCTTGTTTCACTCTATTGGTGACTGGGACACATGAGAGTATCATCCACTGTCCAGAACCTGGGCAAGAATGTTTCTGTGAGACAATACTGATGAACTTCTATGGACAACCAAATATTGAAATAATTTTTCATAAGCCCTTCATGACTAATGGTACCAAAGGCCTTAGTTAAATCCACAAATATGGATCTGCTCCTGGCAGGTTTTCTGGTGTTGTTGGGAAACAAACAGAATATTGACTATTCCTCAACCCTTTTTTGAAGCCACACTGGTTCTCAGGAAGGTGAACACCTTCCAGGTAAAGGATCAGCTGCTTGAGAAGAATTTTAGCAAGAATATTACCAGCAATGTCTTAAAAGCAAAATGCCCCTGTTATTGTCACAGAACAAGTTATTCCACTTTTCATTATAGAGATGGAAAATGTAGGCATCTTTGTTTTCTTGGGGGGAATTAGTTTTTGACTTATAACTTGGAATATTTCAGTCAGTTTTTGGATGTACAATGGACCTTCCACCTTGTAGATCTCAACTGTAATAGAATCAATACCAGGTCCTTTGCCACATGAAAGGAGCTTAATGGCATTCAAAATCTCTTCTTCAGTTGGAATTTCAGTTAAGCATATGTTGACTTCAACTTGTGTTAAATGATCTTTTAAGAACACTATAGAAGTGTTCAGTCTCAATGGGACTCCATCAACAATGTGTACTTGTGATGCACCATAGGTATTCGATGCATAATTAGCCTTTAGGGCATCATAAAAGCAGTTTGGATTTTTTACTATTTACATATAATTGAATTTTATCTGCGTTCTTACTGGGAAAGAGTCCTACATGCCTCTAAGCTTCGCTTGTACTTTAATCTTGGTGGGATTAAATGTTGCTTTCTTAGAAATGAATGAACTGTCTTGTTGACAAATCCTGTGGAGTTTTCATTTTTAATTTAGCAGCTTCTGCATTTCCTCATCATTTTCATCAAACCAGTTTTGATTTTACCAAATGTTTCAACCCAGAAGAATGAAAGCAGTGTCATCTATCAAATCTCAGAAAATTGTGTACTCTTTCTGCTCCATTGTTGCCATCTGTGTAGTGGTTCACCTTTCACTCCAAGTTATCAACAAAATTGTTCCTGCTCAGAGAGGCACTGTAATTTCTTGACATTGATTTTTCTGAGAGTCATTTCATCTTGGGGTCTCTACTTTGCTTGAATCTTGGAAAGGATGAGTCTATGATCAGCCCAGCACTTTGAATCACATATTGTTTTAGTAACTTTCACATTCTTTCTGTCCCTTCTACTTACCATCACATAATTTATTAGATATTAATTCTTGTTTTTGCAAGGGTGCATCCAGGAAGTTTTATTGCATTTAGTAATGGAAGACAGGTTTTGTGATGAGAGGGTCATGAGATGCACAAGTCTTCCAGAGTAGATGACCATTGTAGTTCCTGTCTCCAACTCCATTTGTCCCAAGGATCTCCTGCCATGTCTGATAGACTGAAAAAAAACTCTAGCATTAAAGTCACTCAGAATTATAAGCTTTTCCTCTTTTGGTACATTGATGATAAGGGTCTCCAAATTTTTTTCTTTGATTTCATCAGGGTTCATTATGGTAGCAGCCTAGGCACCAATAATAGTGGCATGGCATTTTCCTTCAAATTGTAAACTCATTGCCATGAGACTGTGATTCCCTCCTTTTGATAGGCATTCAAGCTTGTTGACTAGGTTAGTTTTGATATTAAAACCTATGTCACTTCACAGTGCTCCTCTTCACTGCAGCTACTTCAGAAAAATGTGTAACCAGTTGGACTTCAGTTTGCCTTCAGTATGCTCATTTGTGAGCCTTGTTTTGTTTAGGGCTGTTACTTGAATATGATTCCTGCTCAGTTTCCTTGCAAAAAGAGCTGTTCATCTTTCAGGTCTATTGGATCTTGTGTTGTCTATATACATTCCATACATCAATAGTGAGTAGAGTCTTCTCTGAAGAAGTTTTCATAGATTTTGTTGTGTTTCAACCACAAGGTGGAATCCTAGCCTGCTGAGAGGATCAGGCCAGGGTTGGATAAGTGGACAATTTTTAGGACACTTTTTCTAGTCCCTTACTCACATCAGGAGGTGAGCACTGCAGTCCTCAAAAGGGCTGCTTAGACACCAAGTTTGTTGCTAGATCCCACTGCTGCTTTCAGTGGGTAAACAATCTATGGCCTGAGCTATCTGTATGAAGGGTGGTGATGACAGCTTCTAGTGCATCCATATCTGCTGCTTCATTTCTTGTTTGTTGCCATATGACTTTGAGATAGGGATGGTAATGTGATGTTGATGGTGTCTTGTGCATGAATTAGATTTAAATGAAGAGAGTGGAACTAAATCAATCTCTCTTCCAAAGTCATAGTGATCCAGTAGCAAGATAGAGTCTAGACTATTGGTGTTGACTCTAGATGCAGTTGATGACCCTAGAGTCTTTGGTATGCAACCAAACTCTAAGCATGCCATGCCACATGCTTCAGCTGCCCTCATGACCAGTGGAATGAAATGTTCTTATCTGTGGAAGACCTCACATGCTTGGAGTAGACACCCTGAACTTAACTCAACTGATGAGTTTGAGACACCCTCAGTTATCCTCAACCTAGTTTAGCCTGCCTCTTAAAATGATTAACTGAGGTGTGGCCACTGTGCATGCTACAACTTCTTAGAGTCACAAGTGAGAATTAAGTGACTTAGGTGGACATCAAAGGTGGAAAGCATCCATGAACAGGGCTCCGCTTCCCTCACACCAAAGGTTCTAGTTTTCCATGAACACATGCTACCCCTCAACAGGACATATTGATAAGTTGAAAGAAGACAACGTATCCTATTGTTTTGTCTACACAATTTGCAAAAAGTTGTATGAGTTGAAATTTTTAGTGACTTGGAAATATAATAAAAAGTATACTGAAGTCAGAAAACTGGGGTTTGTAATTTAACTCTGATGGGACTGATCTGTATGACATTGGTCAAATCACTTCCCCTTTCTAGTGAGGAATTCCTAGATCCTTGTAAAATAGTGGATTTGTACTAAATGATATTTAAGCATCCTCTAGCTGTAAATACTTGATTCAGTGTTGATCTAGGGATCTCTTGGCTATCCACCATAGATGTAGGCCAAATTTGAGATAAACCACTGGAGAAGATTGGTATTTATCTTAATTTATAGGAAGGTCATTCTTTTGGAACCAAACATGATAAAAAGGTAAGTAAACAAAACTTTTCACTATACATGATATGGACAGATAGAGCATGTCTTCTTATTTTATTTTGAGAATATTGCACAGCAAGAGATTTTCCAGCCCTCCATAATAGCATATTTTAACATTGAGACTAAATGGAATTTGGGACTGGAGTCATATAATAAAGTTTTTCTTATAATTTATAAAGGGATCCCTGTGTGAGAAAAGTGCTACTTATAAAAAACACATTTCAACTGTGATTCTATTCTTCCAGCAGGGTTCTGTCCTATTTTTCTACTCTCAGACTCTCTCTCTAGCCAGGTCCAGTAGGCTTTTTTTCCTAAATAATATTCATCTTAAGGTTCTAAGGAAACCAAACTCTGACATTTTAATCTATGCCAAGTAAAAGTATATAAGAATCACTTACTAGACTAGGAATTTACCTCCAAATCAAAAATTATCTCCAAAACTTTTTTCCCTACTAGTGCATCATCTAAATGGCCTAATTATGTTACTCATACTGCCTTAATAGATCTTATATAATTTTGACTTTGACCTTCATTTTGTCTTTTGCTATCTATAACCTTAGGATTCTCATATATGCAGATACCCAATCAGGAGTGGTTGAGCCAATTTTTTGCCTTTAACTTTAACTTTCCCCTTGGATCTCCCATTATCTGGATCATCATTTGAAACAGCCATAAAGTTTGAAATAGATTCATAGAGTTTAAACATTGTTTGCTCTCCACTCAATTCTTAAATTGGTTACCAACCAGCAGAAGGACATGCATCCATAAATTAGAAAGAATTGTAATCTTTCTCAAAATTCTTTATCAGCAAAACATTCAAATATTTAACAAAATCTTCCAGTTGTAGACCAGTAATTCTATTTCTCTATCTCTTAAAGAAAATGACAATACCTGATCAGCCTCCATCAATGTTTGTCAACCACCAATGTTCAGTTTAGCCTCTTATAATTAACAACAGTATGAATGTTCTACCTGTGTCATAACAGAAGAATAATGGTTCAATACTGACTTCTTGGGAGAGGTTCATTCATCTCTCACCAACTTTTGAATCTGTTGTATCTAAAGGGCTCCTTGGGGGAGCCATGAATCCATCCTACATCATAGCAAACTTTGTGGAGATCACATTATTCAAAAATTGGAATAAGACACAAGGTAATATAATGTATTAAATTCAAAATTTTACTAACTAATTAAAAATGATATCATCTTAAGTAAAGCTGTACTGGATGAAATAGCTATAATGTATATCAATAGACAGATAGGTGTTATCCTCTGTCAGGACAGTGTCACAATCATTAAAGAAGAATATAAATGTAAGTTATGTTCTTTTGCCAAATTTTTGCTTTCTTCCTCAGTGAGTAGATTATCCCCTTCCCTGCCCTCTCTTCAACATCTCCCTCTCCCTCCCCCTTTCCCTCTCCATGACCATATCCCCCCTCTCCCTCCCTCTGGTTCTCTCTCTCTCTCTCTCTCTCTCTCTCTCTCTCTCTCTCTCTCTCACACACACACACACACACACACACACACACACACACACACAAACACACACACATACACACACGTGCGCACACACACATACACACAGACATATATATATATATATATATATATGTATATATATATATATATATATATATATATATATATATATTTTCCTCTAAATCTCCTTAAAGACTCTTGCAGTAAAAATTCAGTCCATTAGATCCTAGATAATGCCATTAGAGCTATTCACATTTGGTAGATATCATCTCTAAAGAACCATTAGCTTAAGTCCCTATTGGAATATTTTTCATTTATAAGATTTTATGATAGATACAAATAAAGTCACTATAAAAGTAGAGTATACTCCTTCCAAGTGCTGTGAATCTCATAAGACAGTTCAAAATGAACAATATTTCTAAAATGTTGAAACATTCTTAATCATTTCCTTTCTTCCCAGGTTAATTAGAAAAATTCCAGGCCTATAAATATGGTACTCAGGGGTTTTAAGATTATTGTAAGTAGTACTCCTGATCAAGATGGCAAAGAGAGAAGCCAGGCACTGTGGTAAGGTCTCCAGGTTCCCCCCTCAAAAATAACATGAAAGAAATCTCTTAACAGAAATTCAATTGACAAAAACCAGTAAAAGAAGCTAGAAGAAGAACATGTACCAACAAGGTCTGTCTCAAGAAACAGTGGGTGAAGAAGGAATGGAGAGTAGAGAGTGAGCACAGGGACAGCAGTAGGGTGAAGCCAAAGGACTTAAGGCCCTGGAGGCTTTGGTGAGTGGCAGTCCGAAGACTAACTTTAGCCTCCATATCTTTGGCCAGGGGAGAGGACATCTAGTAAGTCCAGTCAGATGGAGGAAAAGTTCCAGCAAAGGGAATTACAGAGCATGGCTAGACATTGACCGGCTAGGTTGCAGGACCTGAGCTCCAAACTTTTTAGCAGAGCCCTCTTCCCAGAACAAGTTTAGTTGTGGGAAACAGAGCTCCTTCAGCTGAAAGGAAAATTATCTACCTGCCCCAGGGCGAAGCCTATTGTTCAAGGACAATTTAGAAGCTGCTGCTAAGGGCTTCAAACACTCCAGAGAAAGCAACCAGCAAACCCTATCAGCCAAGCCACTTGGAGTTATGAAGACAAATGAACAAAGCCTCTGGGATTTTCAAAAGTAAACCTCTGAGAGGCAGCCCCTCCAACAACATAAGATCCTAGAAAAATGAAGAAAGGCCAGAAAAAGGAGGGTCCATTGAAAATTACTTTGAAAGCACATATACTAAGCCAAAGAGATCTAGAACTTCTGAGAGCAATATGAATTGGTCTCAAGACCAGAAAGACTTCCTTTTTTTAAGGTTTTTGCAAGGCAAATGGGGTTAAGTGGCTTTCCCAAGGCCACACAGCTAGGTAAATATTTTTAAGTGTCTGAGGTCAGATTTGAACCCAGGTATACTTGACTCCAAGGTCGGTGCTCTATTTACTGTGCCACCTAGCCATTCCACGACTTCCTTTAAGAGATCAGGAAGGAGTTTAAAAATCAAATGAAAAATTGGGAAAAGAAACTCAAGAGAAAATTAACATGTTGCAAAAGAAAATTAACATCTCGCAACAATAAAACAAATACTTAGGAAATACAATTGGGCAAATATGAAAGGAGAATAATTCTCTCAGATCCTCAAATGGGCAAATACAAAAAGAAAATGATTCCAAACACCGCTTGGGAAAAATGGTAAATTCCTTCAAAAACAGAATTGACCAATTGGAAAAGGAGTTGTAAAAAGTAAATAAAGAGAATTCATCTCTTAAAAAAAAAAAAGAACACAGGGGTGGCTAGGTGGCTCAGTGGATAGAGCACCGGCCCTGGAGTCAAGAGTACCTAAGGTCAAATCTGGCTTCATACACTTAATAATTACCTAGCTGTGTGGCCTTGGGCAAGCCACTTAACCCCATCTGACATGCAAAAACAAACAAAAAAAAAAGAATGTAATCTGTGGAAAGTAATGATTTTATGAGACACTAAGATTCTGTTTTAAAAAAAAAGATCAAAAAAAAGAAGAAAATGTACAATACTTCATCAGCAAAACCACTGACCTTGAGAGTCAATCAAGAAGAGGCAATGTAAGAATTATTAATTTTAGTAAAAACATTGAAGAGAGAAAAAGCCTGGAATTAATATTACAGGATTTAGTGATGGGAAATTTCCTTCTTATCAAGAAACCAGAGGGTAACAATAACTATTGAAAGAAAGCATCGATCCCCTCCAAATGGGGAATCCTAAAATGAAAACACCAGGGAATGTTGTAGCCAAAATCCAGAACTATTAGATAAAAGAGAAAATCCTGCAAGCAGCCAGAAAGAAACAATTTAAATACCAAGAAGTCACAGTAAGGATTACACGGGAACTGTCTGCATCAACATTAGGGGATCAAAGGGTCTGGAATGAGAGATTCCAAAGAGCAAGGGAGCTTGAAATGCAGCCAAGAATCCACTCTCTAGGAAAGCTGAGCCTTCTCTTTCAGAGGAAAAGATGAACATTTAATGAAATAGGAAGCTTCAAACATTTCCCAATGGAAAGACCAGAGCTAAATAGAACATTTGAAAACCAAACAGGAGACTCAAGAAACACACAAAAAGGCAAAACAAAATAAAGGGTAAAGGAAAAAAAAACTGCTATCCAATAAGATAACACTGTCTATATCCCTACCTGGGAGAAAGACTCTAATAACTCTTGAGAATTATAACTCTATTAGAGAGAATATACCTAGCCTGAAGTGATGGACACTCATGAATTTTCTATGGCTCAGATAGAGTGATTTAAGGATTCTGCAATGGACAATACCATTTATATCCAGAGAAAGAACTGTGGAGTTTAAACAAAGACCAAAGTTCATTACTTTCAATTTAAAAAAAAAAAAAGTTGTTTTATGCACTATATAGTCTGGTTAACTCTATTTTTTTTTCTCAAGGATATTTTTTTTTTCTCTCAACACACTGAATTTTGATGAGTAGCATGGAAACAATGTAAAGATTATCTGATTGCCTTCTGTGGGGGGCCAGGGAGAGAGAAGGGAGGATGGGGAAAAACTGTAAAATTCAAGACCTTAAAAAAATGATAAGTAGAAAGTACTATTGTATACAATTGTAAAACAAATAAAATATCTATATAATAAAAATATGAAAAACATAATATTTTTACTTTAAAAAAATCTACATAGCATGACACAATTCTAGGCACAAATAGAAAATAATGTGATTGTTTGTTTATCCAAAATAAGAAAGACAAGAGGATGGTACATGAAACTCTCTTAAATGATGCTTGATTTTTCATTTCAAGTCTATCTTCATTTCATCAATTTATTTGAGTTTTCACATTTCTGTCTATTTTTCTCTTTTGTATAGTTGACAAAAATGCTATAAGTGAACAAAATTAATTCTTTAAATTTTCTTTGTATTTTTTGACAACCTATCACTCACCTCCTGTTACTTCATCCATTGGTTCCCCCACCCCAACTGAAAATTACAAATACAAAATTCTGAAAACAAATATATATATAATATAAAGAAATACCAGGTTGGCATTATTTGAAAAATATTTAGCTTATATTGTAATTGAAGTCCTTTACATATCTGGTTAGTTTTTTTTCCCCAAGAGCCTAGAATAATGGCTAGAACATATTAGGTACTTAAAATATTTGTTGATCAATTAATCACACATTATAAATTGTGAAGAATAGAAAATAAAAGCTCTGTGGCCTGCCTCTATATTGGTGAAGGAGCTTTGGTAATGGAAGAACAAGATGTAGGTAAGAATTGCTAAAGTTATTACTTGCAATAATCTTTTTTGAAACAAAAGAAAGATTTTATTTTGTTTTACAATTTTCCCCCATTCTTGCTTCCCTCACCCCACCCCCTACAGAAGGCATTCTCTTAGTCTTTACATTGTTTCCATGGTATACATTGATCTCATTTGAATGTGATAAGAGAAGAATCATAGCCTTAAGGAAGAAAAATAAAGTATGAGACAGCAAAATTACATAATAAGGTGACAGTTATTTTTTTCTAATTTGAAGGTAATAGTCTTTGGTCTTTGCTCAAACTCCACAATTCTTTCTCTGGATACAGATAGTATGCTCCATCACAGATAGGCCAAAATTATCCCTGGTTGTTGCACTAATGGAATGAACAAATTTATCAAGGTTAATCATCACCCCCATGTTGCTGTTAGGGTGTACAGTGTTTTTCTGGTTCTGCTCATCTCACTCAGCATTAGTTCATGCAAATCCTTCCAGGCTTCCCTGAATTCTCATCCCTCCTGGTTTCTAATAGAACAATAGTGTTCCATGACATACATTGACCACATCTTGTTAAGTCATTCCCCAATTGAAGGACATTCACTCGATTTCCAATTTTTTTACCACCACAAACAGAGTAGTTATGAATATTTTTGTATAAGTAATGTTTTTACCCTTTTTCATCATATCTTCAGGTTACAGACCCAGTAGTGGTATTGCTGGATCAAAGGGTATACAGATTTTTGTTGCCCTTTGTGCATAATTCCAAATTGCTCTCCAGAAAGGTTGGATGAGTTCACAGCCCCACCAAAAACGTATTAGTGTCCCAGATTTTCCACATCCCTTCCAACATTGATCAGTTTCCGTTCTGTTCATATTGTGAAGTCTGAGATGTGTGAGGCGGTACCTCAGAGATGCTGCAATTTGCACTTCTCTTAAAAGTAATGATTTGGAGCAATTTTTCATATGACTATGGATTTCTTTGTTTTGCTCATCTGTAAATTTTCTTTCATATCCTTTGACCATTTGTCAAGTGGAGAATGACTTGTTTTTTTTTTTTAAATATGACTCAGTTCTCTGTATATTCTAGAAATGAATCCTTTGTCAGAAATACTAGTTGCAAAAATTATTACCCAGTTTATTACATTTCCTTTGATCTTGGTTATAGTAGTTTTGTCTGTGCAAAAGCATTTTCATTTAATGGAATCAAAATCATCTAGTTTTCTTTTAATGATGCTCTCCATCTCTTCCTTGATCCTAAAATGCTTTCTTTTCTATAGATCTGACAAGAAAACTACTCCTTGGTCTTCTAGTTTGCTTATAATATTGTTTTTTATCTGTAAATACTGTGTGCATTTTGATCATATCTTGTCATAGTGTGTGACGTTTTGGTCTAAGTTTCTTTCATACTAACTTCCAATTTTACCATCAGCTTTTATCAAAGATAGAGTTTTTATCCCAATCGCTGGTCTCTTGGGTTTATCAAACAGCAGACTACTATAATCATTTCCTGCTATTGCACCTAGTCTATTCCACTGATCCACCAGTCTATTTCTTAGCCAATACCAGACAATTTTGATGACTGGTGTTTCATAATGTAATTTTAGATCTGGTAAGGCTAAGGCACCTTCTTTTGCACTTTTTTGCATTGAATTCATGGAAATTATAGACTTTTATTCTTCCATATGAATGAAGATATAAATTTTTCAAACTCATTGAAGTAGTGTTTTTTGTCATTTTGATAGAGCACTAAGCAAGTAGTTTTGTTTTGGTAGAATTGTTGTTTTTATTGTATTATCTTTATTATAACATATTTGTTATATTATTCCTAATCAGTTGATGTTTGCCCCGTTATTTAAGTCTGATTTTATTTGTATGAGAATTGTTTTGTAATTCTTTTCAGAAAAGTTTTTGAGTCTGCCTTGGCTGGTAGACTTCCATATATTTTATATTGTTTGAGTTTACTTTGAATGGGATTTCTCTTTCTAACTCTGCTGTATCTTGCTAGTTATATATAGAAATGTTGAGGATTTTAAAAGGGTTTATTTTATATCCTGATACTTTGCTAAAGTTGCTTATTATTTCTTGTAGTTTTTAGATTATGTTTTTAGGACTCTCTAGTTATACCATTATGTCATCTGCAAACATTGAGTTTTGTCTCTTCCTCCCCAATTTTAATTCCTTCGATTTCTTTTTCTTCTCTTATTGATGAAGCTAACATTTGCTGTACAATATTGAATAGTAGTGGTGATAATGGGCATCCTTGTTTCACCCTGATCTTATTGATATTGACTCTAGCCTATCCCCATTGCATATATATATATATATATATATATATATATATATATGCAATATAAATATATATATACTGTTTGTTGCTGATTTCAGATAGATACTGCTTATCATTCTGAGGAACAATCCATTTATTCCTACACTCTCTATCGTTTTTAGTAGGAATGGATGCTATATTTTCTCAAAAGCTTTTTCAGCATCTATTGATATGATCATATGATTTCTAATAAGTATGTTATTGATATAATTAATTATACTAACAGTTTTCCTAATATTGAAATAACCCTGCATTCCTGAGATAAATCCAACCTGAGCAAAATGTATTATCCTAGTGATCACTTGTTGCAATTATTTTCTAAGATTTTATTTAAGATTTTTGCATCTATATTCATCAGGGAGATAGCTCTATAATTTTCTTTCTCTGTTTTAACTCTTCCTGGTTTAGGTATCAACATCATATTGATGTCATAGAAAGAGTTTGGCAGAGTTCTCTCTTCACCTATTTTTCCAAGGAGTATATTTAGAATTGGAAATAATTGTTCCTTAAATGTTTGATAGAATTCACTTGTGAATCCATCTGGCCATGGAGATTTTTTCTTAGGGAGTTCAATAATGATTTTTGGATATCTTTTTTCTGAGATAGGGTTATTTAGGATACTAATTTCCTCTTCATTTAATCTGGGCAGCTTATATTTTTGTAAATATTCTTTCATTTCACTTAGATTGTCAAATTTATTGGCATAGAGTTGGACAAAATAATTCAGAATTATTACTTTATTTTCCTCCTCATGGGTGGTAAATTCACCTTTTTCATTTATGAAACTAGCAATTTGGTTTTCTTCTTTCTCTTTTTATTAAATTGAGCAGAGGTTTACCAATTTTATTGTTTTTTTTCATAAAACCAACCCTTAGTTTTACTTATTAGTTCAATAGTTTTCTTTCTTTTGATTTTAATAATTTCTCTTTAATTTTTAGAATTTCTAATTTGGTATTTAATTGGGGGGTTTTAATTTGGACTTTGTCCAATTTTTAGTTGCAGATTTAGGTCATTGACTTCTTATTTCTCTAATATCTTCATGAAAGCATTCAAAGGTATATTATATCCCATGACAGCTGCCTTGAGTGTATCACATAGGTTTTGGTATGTTGTTTCATTATTTTCTTTATCTAGGATGAAATAATTTATTCTTTCTATAATTTACTTCTTTATCTACTCATTCTTTAAAGTGAGGTTATTTAGCTTCCAATTACTTCTGGGTCTATATCTCCCTGACACATTATTGCATATAATTTTTGTTGCATTATGATCTGAGAAAGTTGTATTCACTATTTCTGCCTTTCTGCAATTGATCATTAGGTTTTCATGCTCCAGTATATGATCAATTTTTGTGTACGTGCTATGTACTGCAGAAAAAAGTATATTCTTTTCTATCCCCATTCAGTTTCCTCCATGGGTCTATCATATCTAGGTTTTTCCAACAATCTATTTACTTCCTAAACTTCCTTCTTGTTTATTTTATGGTTAGATTTATCTAAATCTAAGAGTGGGAAGTTGAAGTCTCCCAATAATAGAGTTTTTCTGACTATGTCTTCCTGCAGTTCTTTCAACTTCACCTCTTAGAATTTGTTTGCTGTACCATTAGGTGCATACATATTTATTATTGAAATTACTTTATTGTATATTGTACCTTTTAGGAGGTTGTAGTTTCCTTCCTGATATCTTTTCAAGCTATCTATTTTTGCAGCTGCTTTGTGTGAGAAAAGGATTGCTACCCCTGCTTTTTTTCCCTTCAGCTGAAGCAAAACATATTTTTCTCCAACCTTTTACCTATATTCTATATGTATCTCTCTGCTTCTACTGAGTTTCTTGTAAGCAGCATATTGTAGGATTCTGATTTTTAATCCACTCTGCTATTCACTTATTTTAATGGAGAGTTCATCCCATTTCTATTCAAAATTATAATTACTAATTCTTTATTGCCCTCCATACTATATTCGTTCTGTTTGTATTTTTCCCCTTTCTTCCCTTTACCCATATTCCCCCAATGTGTTTTTCCTCGTATATCAACCCCCCTCCCCATTCTTTACCCTTTCCCTTTTTCTCTTCTTCCCTACTTTCTGTTAGATTCCTTTTCTCTCCCCTTCCCTGTCCCCCCATTGGCTTTTCCCCTTTTAATGTTTAAAAGGTAAGATAAGTTTAACTTATAATTGAGTGTGTCTAAGTTAACTTTAAGCTGAGTCTTATGAGATGAAGATTCAGGTGGTTTTCATCTCCTCCCTTTCCCCCTCAATTACAATAGGTCTTTTGTACCTTTTGATGTAATGTGATTTATCCCATTCAATCTCTTCCACCCTTCAGTCTCCTTAATGTCCCCCTTTTTAAGGAGCTATTGTTTTAAAATCATTCCATCTGAGCCACAGAAATTCTATGAATGCCTATCACTTCTGAATAAGTATATTCTTTCTAATAGAGTTACAATTCTTAAGAGTTATGAGACTCTTCCTTCCAAGTGGTTATATTGCCAGTTTCATCTTACTGGATAGCATTTTTTTCTTTACCCTTCTTTTACCTTTTCATGTGTCTCTTGTGCCTCCTGTCTGATGTCCAAATTTTCTATTTAGCTCTGGTCTTTTCATCATGAAATATTGGAAATCTCCCATTTCATTAAGTATCCATTTTTCTCCTGGAAAAGAAGTCTCAGCTTTGCCAGGTAGTACATTCTTGACTATCTTCCAAGCTCCCTTGCTCTTTGGAATATCTCATTCTAGGCCCTTCAGTCTCTTATATTTGCTGCAGCCAGGACCTGCATAATCCTTACTGTGGCTCCTTGGTGTTTAAATTTTTTCTTTCTGATTACTTGCAAAATTTTTTTCTTTTATCTGATAGTTCTGGAATTGGGCCACAACATTCCTTGGTGTTTTTATTTTAAGATCTCTTTCCGGAGGGGAATGATGTACTCTTCACTATTTTTCCCTCTAATTCCAAGATATCAGGGCAATTTTCCATCATTAAATCCTGTAATATGAAGTTCAGGCTTTTTTTTCCTCTTCAATGTTTTCAGGATGTCCTATAATTCTTGATCTCTTCTCGAGGTCAGTGGTTTTGTTGATGAGATATTTTGCATTTTCTTCTCTTTTTTCAATCTTTTGGTTTTGTTTAACACAATCTTGTCTCATGAAGTCATTAGTTTCCACCAATTCCATTCATTGTTTTAAAGAAGAGTATTTTTCTTCATTTATCTTTTGCAACTTCTTTCCAGTTGGTCAATTCTAATTTTGAAGGAGTTTTCGATTTACCCAAGTGGATTTTTGAGAGGCATTTTCTTTTTGCATTTTCCCAATTGCAGATCTGAGAGAATTATTCTTATTGTGTATTTGTATTTTCCTTGTATTTGTTTTCTTGTTGTGAGATATTAATTTTATCCTTCAAGGTGTTAATTTTCTTTGAGTTTCTTTTTCCAATTGTTCCAATTGATTTTCATACTCCTTCCTCATTTCTTTAAGGAAGTCTTTTTGGGTTGAAGACCAATTCATATTCCCCTCAGCAGAGCTAGATCTCTCTGGGTTAGAATCTGGCTTTTCAAAATGTCTCCTTTTTTCTGGCCTTTCTTCATCTTTCTAGGATCTTGTGCTTGGGTGGGGCTGGCTCTCTGAGGTTTGCTTTTGAAGATACTAGAGGCTTTGTTTTCTTGACATAAAAATTCCAAAGGCCATGCAGTAGGGAGCACTGGTTGCTTTCTCTGGAATATTTGGAGCCCTCAGTAGCAGGGTCTGTGTTGACCTGGAACACTGGGCTGGGTGCTGGGGGAGGGAGTAAACCCATGTTGCCCACACCTTAGCCTGAGGGGGTGGAGAGTTGTTTCTTGTTTGTTCTGTGCAAAGGGATCCACTGAAAGTATGGAGTAGGTCCCTGCCTCATCTGGTTGTTCTCCAGATGTGCTCTGAAACTCTTTACTGGAACTCATCCTCCCATAGCTCCTTCCCTCCCCCTCCCCCCCCCAAAATTGGATGTCATCCCCAAGACTACCAAAGTCTCTACAGCTGAGGTTGGTCATCTGGCTTCCCCCAGCTGCTGTCCCTGCACTAATCCTCTTCTCTCATCTCCCAGTCCACTCCTGGTCCCCTGAGACATATAGGTGCTCTTCTCCTAGCTTCTCTTTCTGGGTTTTGAATTTCTGTTAAGAGCTTTCATTCATGTTGCTTCAGAGGGAAAAGAGGAGCACTTAACACAGTGCCTGTCTTCTCTCTGCCATCTTGACCAAAAATGTCATTAAAAACAGCCTTCACGAACTGGTCAAAATGACAGAGAGATGTGAGGTACTGTCTTAAACTTTCCTGGCTTTCCCACACAACCAATATGAATCAATCCTCTTAATAGATTTTGGATTCACAAAAGTCAGAGAAGAACATAAGAGAAGAATATCTACCAACAAAGTTTGTCTCAAGGGAGTATGGGTCAGTCTGGGGCAGAGAGGAGAGAGCTAGTACAGAAGTGGTGAGGTGAGACCCCAAGAGTTAGATGAGAATAACAACAAAAGCTTTGACTGTGTGAACAACAAGCTGGTCAGAGACTTCCAACATGAGGCTAATCATTCAGCCAGTCAGCCCAGCTAGTCTGGATGTCCAGGACGATGAGGCCCTGTACCTCCACTGGAATCCCTTTGATTCAAATTGAGCCCCCCCCCACGTTCCTGTGGGAGAAAGTGCCTCTTCTCAGAACAATCATAGTAATAGCCCACCCCCCCCATAATCCCAGGCTCAGATGTGGGCAGCAGATCTCCCCCCCACCCCAGTGCTGATTAAAGATTAAGGAGATTAACTTTATAACCTGAGGACTCAGTCTGCATTGTTTGAGGAAAATCCAGACCCTGCTGCTAACTACTACCACCACAGGCCTAGCAGTGGGTCACTAATCAAGGTCACAGACACTCTAAAGAAAGTGTCTAGCTTCCCCTAGTGGCCTGCTCACTTGGATTTCCTAAATCCAGTGATCAAATCCTCTAGGGATTACAACACCAAATGTCTGTGTCCAGCCCCTCCCCCAACAAAAGATGCTAGGAAAATAAAGAAAAGTCAATTGAAAGAGGGATCCATTGAAAGATACCTAGAAGAGAAAGAACCTAACTCAGATCTAGAACTTCTGAGGAAAATATGAATTGATCTGCAGCCAAGAAAGCAATTGGAAATAATGGCAAAAGAAACACAAGAGAAAATTAACACCTTGCAAGAGAAAATTATCATCTTGAAAAAAAAATGAAAATACAATTGGATAAGTGCAAAAAGAAAATATTTCTCTCAAAACCACAAGTAGGCAAATGGAAAACTCCTTCAAAAATATAATTAATCAACTGGAAAAGGGGGTTGCAATAGGGAAATGAAGAAAATTCTTCTCTAAAAAAGATTGGAATCTGTGGAAACTATTGTCTTCAGAATACAAAAAGAATCTGTTAAACAAAATTTAAAAAAAAATGAAAAAAATAGAAGAAAATGTAAAATACTTCATTGACAAAAAAAAACTGACCTAGAGAATATATCCAGAAAAGAATCATTGGGTTACTTGAAAACATTGAGGAGAAAAGAAGCCTGGTGTTGATACTTCAGGATGTAGTAAAGGAAAATTGCTCTGATATCATGAAAACAGTGGGCACAATAGTTATTGAAAGAATACATTCATCCCCTTCTGAAAAGGTTCCCAAAATGAAAACACCAAGGAATATTGTGACCAAATTTCCAATCTATCAGTCAGATAAAAGAGACAATCCTGCAAGCAGAGAGAAAGAAACAATTTAGGTTCCAAAGAGCTACAATAAGGATTACACAGGACCTGGTCGCATCGACATTAAAGGGATCGAAGGGTCTGAAATATATTTCTGAAGAGCAAGGGAGCTTGAAATGCAGTCAAGAATTCTCTATCTGGCAAAACTGAAGCTTTTCTTCCAGCAGAAAAGTTGGACAATTAGTGAAATAGGAGACTTTCAATTCTCAGGAGATACATGAAAAGGTAAAAATGGGGAAAACTGAAAAAAAAAACTTTTATCCAATAAGATGAAGCTGGCTGTAGCCTCATCTGGGAGAAAGATTCTCATGACTCTTGAGGATTGTAACTCTATTACAGAGAATATACTTAACCAAAAGTGATGGACACTCATGACTGGTCCCTGGTTGATAAAATGATGTAAAAATATTATCTCCTTAAAAGGGGGGGGGCAGTTAAAGAAAAAGGATAAAGGAGGAGATTGAATGGAGTAAATCTCCTTACATGAATAGGTATAAATCATCTATTGCAAAAGAGCGGAAGAAGGGAGGAGGTGATAACCAACTGAATCTTACTCTCATCAGATTTAGCTCAAAGAAGAAGTAACATACACATACTCATTTAAGTTTAGAAATTACTCTTACCTTTCAAGTACTGAGAGGAAAAAGGGGGAGGGGGAGGAAAAGAGGAACTGAAAGAAGATCGGGAAGGAAGAAAGGACAAAAAGAAAAGTGGAAAGGAAGGGGAGAGGTAGTGGATATAAGGGGGCAAAAACAGGGAAACACAAACAGAGGGAAGACACCATAGAGGGCATTAAAGATCTAGTAATTATAACTTTGAATGTGAATGGGATGAAATCTCCCATAAAATATAAATGAATAGCAGAATGGATTAATACCTGCATATGATATATGCTGATTACAAGAAACTCATGTGAAGCAGAGAGATACATACAAAGTAAAGGTAAAAGGATGGAGCACAATATATTATGCTGAACTGAAAAAAACTGGGGTAGCAATCCTTATCTCAGACAAAGCAGCTACAAAAAGAGATCCCATTAAAAGAGGTAAGGAAGAAAACTATATCCTCCTATAAGGTATGATATACTATGAAGAAGTTTCAATACTAAATATGCCAAGTTGTCTGGCATCCAAACTTTTAGAGGACAAGCTGAATGACATAGACAGGAAAACTTCACTTGTGGGAAACCTCAAACTCCCTCTCTCAGAATTAGATAAATCTAACTATGAAATAAATAAGAAGGAAGTTAAGAAGGTAAATAGAATGTTAGAAAACCTAAACATGATAGCCCTTAGGAGAAAATTGAATGGGAATAGAAAGGAATATACCTTTTTTTCCTGCAGTACATGATACTTACGCAAAATTGACCAGGTACAAGGGCATAAAAATCTCATAATCAAATGCAAAAAGGGCATAAATAATGAATACTTTCCTTCTCAGATCATAATGCACTAAAATCACTTGCTATAATGGACCATGGAGAGATAGACCTAAAACTAATTGGAAACTAAATTTTAAAGATTGAGTGGATCAAACAACAAATTATAGATAGAACTGCTGATTTCATCCTAGAAAATGATAATAATGAGACAACATACCAAAACTTATGGGATACAGGCAAAGCAGTTATTAGGGGATATATTATATCTTTAAATGCATAGATAAATAAATAAATAGAGAAAGCAAATTAATGAACTAAGCTTGCAACTAAAAATCAGAGAAAGAATAAATTAGACCCTCCCCCTAGTTCAATACCAAATAAGAAATTTCAAAAAATTATAGCAGGAGAAATTAATAAAATCAAATACAGGAAAACTATTGAACTTATAATAAAATCAAGAGTTGGTTTTATGAAAAAAGTAAAATTGATAAACCTTTGGTTAATTTGATTAAAAAAAGAAGAAAACCAATTACTAGTATCACAAATGAAAAAATAAAAAGCACCCATGAGGAAGATATTAAAGTAATAATTTTTAACTATTTTGACCAACTGGATGCCAATAAATTTAATAATCTAAGTGCAATAAATGAATATTTAGAAAAATTTAAGTTGCCCAGGTTAAATGAAGAGGAAATTAGATACTTAAATAACTCTATTTCAGAAAAAGAAATTCAGCAAACCCTCAATGAATTCCCTAAGAAAAATTTGCAGGGCCAGATGAGTTCACAAGTGAATACTATCAAATATTTGAGGATGGTTTCAAATTCTATATAAACTGTTTGGAAAAATAGGTTAAGGACAGAACTCTTCCCAATTGTTCCTATGCCACCAATATGGCATGGATACCTAAAGCAAGAAGTGTCAAAATAGAGAAAAAATTTATAGGCTCATCTCCCTAATGAGTATAGATGTAAAATCTTAAATAAAATCTTAACCAAGCATTAATAGCAAGTTATCACTAGGATAGTATACTATTCCCAAGCAAGATTTATCCCAGGAAGGCTTAGTTCAATATTAGGAAAACTATCAATATAATTGACTATAACAATAACAAACCTAGCAGAAATCATATTGATTACCTCAATACATACTGAAAAAGCCTTTGTCAAAACGCAGCTCCCATTCCTACTAAAACACTTAGAGAGTATAGGAATAAATGGATTGTTCCTTAGAATGATAAGCAGCTTCTATGTGAAACCATCCACAAGCATTATATGCAATAGGGATTAACTAGAAGCAATTCTAAGGAGATCTGGGGTGAAACAAGAATGTCAGTTATCATCAAAATAAATAAAATATTTCAAAACAATTAGTTAATTCCCTAATAAGGGTTATCATCTCACAAAGCACCATATCTATCTTTAGCATATGTTTATATTTAATTATTAATGAAAACCTTGTTTATTCTCCAGTGGAATTTAATTTCCTTGAGAAAAAGGCATATTTTGCTTGTTATTTGTACACCTGTCACTTAGCACCATGTAATTACACATAATAGTATTTTAAGAAGTTGAGCTGAGTAAGGAGATTGCATGGGGATATATAACTTCACTAGAAGTCTTCAGGCAAAGATCTCAAGACCAGTTGTTGGTGATTCTATAGCAAATATTCCTGTATAAACCCCTTACAATTCTAAGATTCTGAGATTTTGAGTAGCAAAAATGACTTTGTGGCTTTAATAGATTCATGACTTCCTCGATATGGATACATCTTCTAGAATTATAGTCAGTCACTCACTTTAGAATTTCATAATTTCAGAGCTGGAAGGAACCACAGAGACCATCGTGTCCAAAACATAATTGAGCAACAAAGCCCCCTCCAACACAACCAACATTTTAAATTATTTTGTGACTTGTCATCAAAAAGGTTTTTTTTTTTAATCACCTATTCTCCAAACTACATAGAATAGGACTCTCCAAATCACGTCTTTGAATAACTTACACAAATCTTTTTTTTTTTTTTCCTGAGAATCTACTTGAGACCTTTACAACCTGGTTGATTGAGAAGATGGTGTACGTTTTGCCACCCAAGGTCACTTCCAAAGCAGAATGAAAGCATCAAAGAGTATTTTTGTAGAAAGGTAAATAATTGAAATGCTAGAGAACTACTATATATTATATAATGAAAATTATAAGTGACTTTACCTTTCAGAAATTGTAAATATCAGAGCAATCTAATTGACAAATGAGAATTTGTAGAGGTGGAAAAAAATATGACCTAGAATTTAATAAAGGGTAATTTTGCATGGTCATGTTCAACCATCAACAGCAGAGCCTCAGCATGGCAAGGAGACTATAGAAAGTTTATATTGGGGACAGTAGATAAATTTGAGTAGGCAGAGTGAAGTTAGAGAAGTTAGAGAGTATTGAAATGCCAGTTTGAAAAGTTAAAATTTAATACAATAAGGTGGTTTCCTCACCTTTAATATTTTTGTACTTATAGAAGTGGTTGCTAAGTATTGGGCTTCTATTTTTAAAATGACATGGTAAGACTCTTGTCCCTAATGCTTAGTTTGAAAATTCTGAAGGTAAAAATAAATAAGAGAATGAAAATAAGTATGAGAATGAAAATTAGAAATATGATAGTGATTTCCTATGATATGGACCTTCTTTCCACCCCATTATGGTTTTCCTTAACTTGATTACACATAATGAAAAAATGTATTTTATTTACACATCAATTTAACATGATCCAAATGTGTCAGTCAATGTAATTAATATATCTCTTGGACTGTCAACAATTGAAAGAGTGAGGACAAATTCGATGATTACAGTACTCCTCAGAATAATACATATACACAACTAATTTTTCTTTGAAATCAGTCATAATCTTTTAAAAAATAAAATGGACAAGTAACATGCTGAATATTTTAAAATACATATTTTAATTAAATATTTTAGAGTAAAAGCAAAAAAAGGTATATCAGAAGAAACAGGTAAGCTCTAATAAAAGATGACTCTTGGTGAACCTGACTAAGAAATGCCTTTGGGATTATGAAACAAATTTGATCAGACTTTTGGAATTGGTTTGAAAGAAGGTGGGAATCACAAATCATTAATCCCTTAATGGAACTATTACTTTGAATTTAGTGATGGGCATTATAGGAAGAAACATTCAGATTCTTTTAGCTAAATTAAAGAAAACCATCCCATCTTCCCAGGAAAGGTCAGGTTTAAAGTACAGAAACCAATTTAGGATTATGTGAAAAAAAAATAACAGCTTTTCACAATTTTGGCCTTGTGATTCTACTATTTAGTATAAACCCCAAAATGGTAAGTGACAAAAAGAAGGATACATATAAAGAACATTTTTATTCATAACACTATTTCATTTCAGATCTGAAAATAAAATTATAATAAGTGTGCACCATTTGGGGAGTAATTTCATGAAATATGAAATATAAATAGAATGGAATAACAAAATAGCATATTATGATCAATCTGAATAATTGAGAGATATATAAAAATCAGTATAAACACTGAAGAGCAGAGACTGTATGCAGGAGAAATGTAACTTCATGGCTATGCACAATGTGCCTGACCTCAGATAGAGCCTTCCAAGCCCATATTAATCCAAGCAGCCTCAGTTAGGGACACTGTACTTTGGCCATGATATCACTTTGCATCTCAGTCAAGTATAAAGACAAACAGCAAATAAACCTTGCCTGATTCCAGAAAAATAGAGAGATTACAAGATACAGAGATAAAAAGATATCCAAAAGCATGTAATGTGATCCCCACATTTTGCAGATGAGAAAATTTGGTATTGTTCAGGTAAAGAATTTGCCCAAAGAAACACAAGTAATTAATATATAAGTTAATGCAAGAGTTAATGTAATCTAATGTAAGTTAAATTAAGTTAATGTAAGAGCAGAGATTTAGTAGGGAGAAACATATTTGCCTCCATTTCACAGAAAATTGTAACACAGCTCATTAAGATCATTAGATATACTAATATTGTGTCCATTAGTTTTGATTAATTATATGTCTTTATGGTAAAAGAGGTTCTATTGATAAGAAGGAGTATTGGAATATGCAAATGGAACAAAATATTAAAATAATCAATAAAACTTTTTAAAATATGGGTTTATCCTAGATTATGTTCTTTTGATAATTATACCTCAATCCTTCAAAGAATTATTAATTTCATTTTTCCCAAAATAGTAACTGTACACGTTAGGCAACTAGCAAAGGCAGAATTGAATTGGGGTATATTATTATAATTTTCATTACTAGTTTAGAACATTAGAAGATATTCTGCTGATGAATGCAAAATAAACTTGGGGGTAGTTTCTAAATTTTCAAATTAAAGGAAATTATTATCTATTAATCCTTTCAAGTAAACTATTAGCTCAATGAAAGTTGATATATGACCTACTCTTCTTTGGGCACTAATTACATGAGACTTTTATGCAATAGAGGATTCCTTGAACCTAGGTGAAATTTTCTTCACATTATCAGTTACAGATGAGGAGTTACGTATATTTTTACCTCATTACTTCTTTTATAATCTATGATGTTTTTCTAATAATAAAACTTTTTAAATTTATGACAATTTATATATCTATCTCTATATGACAAATGGTGATCTGAAATATTCTAAGGATTCAAAAAATGTTTAAGATCTAAAATTATTTTGACATGTATTTATAACAAATCCTTTTCACTTTCCACCTAGCTCAGGCCACTTTTTCCTGAATAAAGTTTAGAATCTGTATGTATCCCACTTGTGGGGGGTGGAAAGAAAAAGAGATAAAAAGTCAATATTGAGACTTTGACAGAATTTAATTTGTACTTAGACATTCAGACCTAAGTCATGGCATCCTTTCTGTAGAGCAGCATGAGGCAAATAGCACCATATGCTCATCAAATTAGTATAAATCAGGAGCTAGTAAACCTTTTAAATTTTTGTGAGAACTAGTACAATTTGTTGCTAATAAGATCCCCTATATACTGCAAAAGTCAATAGCCAATGTGAACTCTTCATCCATCTACTTATATGAATATAATTTGTGCTAACCATAAACCATCTCTAATCAAATGGAATTTATATGGAAGCATATCCTTGGGATGAAACTGAGTTTTCCTTGACTACTCCTTTTTATTATTATATAAATATTTTGTTTTCCAATTACATGCAAAGGTGATTTCTACCAATCATTTTTTGCAATGTATTGAGTTTACAATTTTTTCTCTCCCTCCTTCCCTTCCCTAACCTCTCCCCCCAACAGAAGGTAATCTAATTTAGTATTTACAATTGCATTCATGATATTTATAATGAAAACTGAATGTGTTGTGAGAGAAAAAGCATATCCAAAAGGAAGAAAGAATACATTATAGATAACAAAATTATGTAATATTAAAGACAACTTTTAAAAAATTGAAGATAAGTTTTGGTCTTCATTTAAACATCACAGTTCCTTCTCTGGATAGAGATGCCTGAATATTCATTTTGAATAATTTCTGATTCTTTTTATAAAGAGTCTTCTCAATATTTTGGTTGAACTTTTCTTATTAAAATAGAAATTTTACTAAAAACTACATATGCACATGGGCATAAAATTTGTATATACACAAATATTTTACATATATGTATACTACATAGGCAAACATTATGTAGATGTCTATATATATAAACACACACACAGACACAGACACGTACACATACATATAATTACATGTAATGTTTGTAGAAACAACTTTGAATCCTTGTCCCCACTTATATGCTTCTAAGGGTTATTTTGGTTTTGCAATGTTTATTCTCAAGAATTCTAATTTCATCATGGAGGTGTCCATGAGGAAATTCCATCAATTCAGATCCATAATTTATAGTTTCAGAAAATTTCCTGGGGCACTGACAGATTAAAAGACTTGTAAAGGGTAATCTAGCCAGTATTTGTCAGAGACTGAACTTAAAATTAGCTCATCTTAATTCTGAAATCAATTCCCTAAGCCCCTCTCAGACTTAACTGGATCCATTTGTTTTCCCTAGTGTTATAAACAATTAAAAAGTGACTCTTTCTCCTCACATATCATTGCAGACCCCCTTGGATTGAAGTCACTTCTATTCCTGACCAAAATGGTGGTATAAAATGAAACAACACAAACTGACTAAAATTGATAGAAAGTTCACATTAGAAAGAAAAGTATAAATGATCAGTGAATTATTTTTGATTACTAAAATTATTTTTCTTTCTAACATCAATTTTCATAAATTATAAATAAAGCACAGTGTTTTTCAGAAAAATCTAGATTCCACTGGATTTGGATTCAGAAGTTTTGATTCAAATCCTGAATTTGTCACTTCCTATATGACTTGGGATAACACATTAAAACTGTCTGGGCCTCATTTATAAAATGATTGAATAATTATTAATGCACCATTTAAAATTTCTGCCTTATCTTTTGCTTCTGCCTTTTATCTTCTCTCCCTATCATTCTCATTATCTCCAAACCTACATAGCATATATACATCATTATTTTATACCCACTGGCTAAGATCTCATACAAATTTGCTAAGTTTTACCAAAAGTTCAGAATACAGACAAATTATGTTTGCCACAATATTTACACCTATTAAACTTGTTCAATGATCAAATGATATTATTATATAACTTATCTTATTAAGGTCACCTATGACTTGTCAAAAAATCAGGCTCCAGAAGACTGAAATTTGACACAGAAATTCCTATCTCCTTAATTTATAAGTTTATCTTTTAAAATTCAAGAAATTTTTCTTAACACTTCCATTCAGTATTATGATTTTATTTTTTCTTTAAGCATTAAGATGAATGCATATAATAACAACAATAACTATTTATTCACAAAGATTTTGTGATCAAAACAAAATGGTTTGGTCCAGTAAATGATTTTTTAAAGAGGAAAAGAAAATTCCAAAATTGTTTCAAAGTGTGTTTTTTCAATCAAACATTAGTCCTCCATTTCTCTCTTTTGTTAATTTCACTTGCATGAACAGGCAGGAAAATTATTAAATATTCTTTGAATTGTTAATACATGCCAACTAATTGTGCTAAAAAGAACAAATCCAGTCTGATGGCAATTATCCATGTGAAAAATTAGTTTTCTTAGGAAGTGGCATTGTGCTGTTTGGCTTCTAATTGGTGTATGGCACCAATTAATGTCTAACATAGCATCTAGCAAATGAAAGAAAATTAATTGAAGATAAGTGAGTAAAAGGCTATGGTTTAGCAGTCCAGAAAAATGGCAGATTTTGAGTTCTTTACCCTCCCACCCCACCCTCTGTCCTTGCTGTTTGAAGTTATCTATATTTTCTTTTTTTTTTTCAATGGCCCTTTTTCAGCTGCCATGAATTGTTTTTCAGGTTGACCTGAAGGTCTCATTACAAAATAAGAAACATTTAAAAATCTTTAACAATGCCAAGAGATATACTGAAGTTGGAGAGTAAGTTCACTAAGACCACAAATGATCTGATTTCACAGGATGATTGAATTATAGTTGGAAGTTAGGAGTCAAGGATTCCAACTCTCTTATTTTTGAGATGTGGAAACTAAGGTCAATAGAGAGTCAATCATGATCACAAAACTAATAAGTAACAGAAGCAAAATTTGAACTCAGGTCTAGCATTTTTGCTCTTTGTTGTTGCAATTCATTTTATTTATGTATGACTTTGTGAACGCATTTGGGGTTTTCTTGGCAAAGATACTCGAATAGGTTTCCATTTCCTTCTCCATTTCAATTTATAGATGAGTCGATTAAGGCAATTTGGGTTAAGTGACTTGCCCAGCATCACAAACCTGGCAAGTGTCTGAAGCCAGATTAGAATTCAGGAAGATGAGTTGTCTTGACTGTAGGCCCCACATTCTATGCTCCATTCCTTCCTTCTTCTTTTCTTTTCTTCCTTCCTTCCTTCCTTCCTTCCTTCCTTCCACCTTTTCTTCCTTCTTCCTTCTTTTCTTCCTCCTTTTCTCCCTTTTCTTTCTTTCCTTCTTTACTTTCTGCTTTCCTAACTTCTCTCCTTCCAACCTTCCTCCTCACATCCTAAAAAATCTATCCAATGAAAGTCCCTTTCACATAGCACCTTTGTTGAACAGAAACCTTCCCTCTAGGCTAAGGTGGGCTACTAGATGGATTCCCTAGTTCTTTGCTTCCAAGTAGGACCTTTTCTTCAATAGAAACTTTAGTCTGCCATGCATCTATATTCAAGTTCATATGATTCAATTATGACATCAATCTGTTCATCTCTTTCCATTTCTTACTTTTTTTTAGTTAGAATCTGGCCCCACAATATGAAACAGCACAACTTAGCTTTTGGTTAATAATCAAACTGATCTTTCTCTAATCAGATAAATAATTATTAATTCATAATCAGAGAATTGTTCTAGGGTCCATATTGAACCAGAATGTATTAGTTTGCCACAATCAAAATGAACAACCTATTCTAGACTAAATCATAATGACTTATTCTGTTAAAATTTTGAACATATGACTTCTAGGGTAGAGCCAAGATGGTGGCACAAAGCTAATATGCTCCCAGAGACTTTCCCTAACAAAAATAAATGAAACTTTTACTCTGACATTCCCACTACAGATCCCACCAAGAAAAAGAAAAAATTCAAAGAAGTTTTCTAATTTACACATCATAGTGGAGAATCTTCTGTGAAGTACTGACTCTTTGGGGGAAAAGGGGAAGTAAAGTCCAGGAGGCAGGAGCAGGGAAAGCAAGCAGGAGCCTTTTAGCCATATTGTAATCCAGGTCCTGACAGCTTAATAAAAACAGAGGTCCCTGCAGCTAGATAGCAAGCTAGCAGGATGGATTCCCAACCCCAAAATCTGAACCCTGAGAGCACCAGGGTAAAAGACAGGACTGAGTCGGGAACAATCCTCTGTTAAGTCAGAATGTGGACATAAAGGAGAAAACAAACCTCTGCAAAGGCAAGGCCTGGACTGCATAGGCAACATCTTGGCCAACAACAATCCAGAGATCAGACCCCAGTACCAGAAAATGAAAGCTTTGATTTATACTCCATATACCCCAGGAGCAGAACTACAGTAACAAATATGAACAAAAAAGCTAAAGAACACTCACTATAGAAAAAATACTTCACTGCTAAAGATGACAGCAATGCCATGTCTGAAGAAGAAAGCAGAAACAAATTACTCACAGTAGTATCAAAACAGTCTACAAATTGGACTCAAATACAAAAGCTCATTGAAGAGCTTTAAAAAGAATTTAAAAACCAAAGAAGAGATGAAGAAGAAAAATGGAAAAAAGAAATCAAAGTCATGCAGTAAAACTGTGACATGTTGACAAAAGAAATCAGCTCCATTATAACTAAAAATAACCAACTGGGAAGGGAAACACAGAAGATAATTGAAAAAAATAAAATCCTAAACATTAAATTTTGACAGTTAGAAACTAATGAATCTATGAGATTACAAGATTCCATCAAACAAAATAAAAAGGCTGAAGAAATTGAAGAAAATGTAAAGTATCTTTGAGGAAAACCAAATGATCTGGAAAACAGATCCAGAGAGAAGCAATTCTGAGAATCACTGGACTACTAGAAACATAAGAATCTGGAAAACATCAAGTAGGAAATTATAAGGGAAAATTGCCCTAATCTACTAGAACAAGATAACAATGGAACAATTTCCAGAATCCAAAGATCCCCTCCAGAAAGAGACCCCAGTATAAAAACTCAAAGGGCTCTAATAGTCAAATTCCAGAATCCTCAAATAAAAGGGAATATTACAAGGAGCAAAAAAGAAATCAAGTCAAATAAAAAGGGAACACAATCAGACTAACACAGGACCTATCAGCTTCAACACTGAAGGATTGGAAGAATGGCAATAACATATTTTAGAGATCTAAGGACCCAGAATGTACTACCTTGCAAAATTCAGTATCTACTGTCAGAGCAAATAACGGATGTTCAGTGAAATACAGGACTTCCAGAACTCCCTGACACAAAGACCAGAACTGAACAGAGAATTCAATCACCAAATACATGACTGAAGAGTTATATTTTAAAAAAAGGCAAATGAAAAAGGGAACTGAGAAAACAAAATTGTTTTAATCAAATGTTGTTCCCTAGAAGGGAAGATATAACAATTCCAATTCTTTAGAACTTTACTTCTGTAATGAAAATTAGAGGATAGAATATAATTGAAGAAAATGAACCAAAAGAATAGGGCTATAATCTGGTCTTGTCTCTCAATTGAAGAGGTACAAGATCACATCACTATGGCAAAAACCCTGAAAAAAAGCAGGAGTGTTAACTTCAACTTAGGTGTCTCATTATACATTGAATGCTTTAATCACAAAGTGCTATGCACCCTGTATAATGAGCACCTCATAAACTGTGGTGTCTGAGACAATGTCTTTGTGACTTAACAATCATTTGTAAAGTTCTCCCTGAGACCTCTAGAGCTTCCCAGTACCTAGAGTTCTTCAAAATACTTACGGTTAATTATGTCAGAGTCAGATGCTTCACTTAAACAAGTTGTTCAATGCCAGGGGGTGGGGGTGGGGTAAAATGTCAAAGAAAATAGGTCTGGGGGGGAGGGGCACAAATAGATTAAGAAATGATATGGCTTTGGAGGACACTTTGGCTCATGAAGAGGATTGTGTGTACTGGAGACATACTTGAAAAGGGGTAAGGGAAAAGATGATTATAATCACAGTTTGATGTAATTTGATTTAATACTGCTTATCAAGCAATCAAGTAAGCAATCTGTGATGATATCTTGATAATAATAGTAGTTTATTAAGCAATCAAATAATTGAACTGCGATTAATCATACCTGATTAATAACATTAGAGCACCAAGGGAAGAAGCACAAAGGTTTATAATTTTAGAGGGAAAGAAGGGAGAATGGGAAGGCTGAGTAAATTCTATTCAATAGCTTTAGCCTCAATGAGGGAAGAAGATATATTTCCACTTGTGTTTAAAAATCTAACAATCTACAGGGAAGGGGTTGTCAGAGTGGGGAAGATAAGGGAAGAAGGAACTGATAAAAGCAAAGGGAAGGTATAAGTGAAAATGAACTGAAAGTTAAATTCCTAAAAGAAAAGTCAAAAGGGAAAGGTAGTAAAATTTTGGTGAGAAGGTATTAGAGGAAAAAGAAATAGACAAATTCAAGTGAAGAAAGATAGCATGGAGGGAAATACAGAATTAGTAATCATAATTGTAAATGTAAATGGGATGAACTGTCCCATAGAACCAAAATAGCAGAATGGATTACAAAAAAAATCCTACAATGTGTTCTTTACAAGAAAACATTTGAAGCTACATTCTAAGTACAAGTTAAACTGATGAATAAATCAACAAAATACTACAATAGGTTATATCTTCCATGTGCCAGAATAAGCATTTAAAACGGATCCATTTTCATTGAGAACTATTGTTTTAGGATGAAAAAAGGATATTTCAAATTTGAGGAAATGATATAAAATGCATTACATTGTATTTCTTTAATAGAAAAAATTGTTGAGGCAGTCTTGCCAAACTTATTTTAATACTATCTGGTATAAGTGGTAGAAGTTCACTAACAAAAATAATTCATATTTATAAAATATATGAGAGTTCAAACTTTAAAGATGAGAAATTAAATTAAATAACTTCATGATGAAACAGGTAAAGGATTATTACCCAACAAAGTATATCTTAATCTCCATCTTGGAAATAAAAAATAGCTATTGTGGAAACCTACTCTGATTTTATCTATTATTCTCTGTCTTCAACCCAGACCTAACAATTCTTAGCTTAAGAAATCACATGGTAATCATAGTGAACCATCCCTCCCAATTCCCATCATTCCCAACAAGGAAGAGAAGTAGAAAGTTTATAGAAATTTTCTCTCTGGTCATTTTTATAATAATAAAACTGTTAATTTCATAAGATTTAAAAGTTTGTGAAATAATACTAATATATTTTCTTTTAGCCTAAAAGTAATCCCATGAAATAGTTATAGATTATTCCACTCCCAAACTCCTTCCTACTCTCCTTCATTTCATTACTGTTTCCACTCACTGACACTCAAGCTTAGAATGCTTGGTTCTCTCACCTGCACCTCCTAGTCTCTTTAGATCTTCAGAATAGCTCAAATCCTACATTTTCTAAGATGTCTTTGCTGACCCCCTCAATCTTACTTCCAGTAATTTATATGGAGTATTAGATGGAGTAAATGATTAGAAGTCAAATAGATCTGAATTCAAAACTGACATCAGACCCTAAGTAGCTGTGGAAACCTGGGCAAATATTTATCCTCTGACTATCTTAGTTTACTCAACTATAGAGTGGCAATGATAATAATAGAACCTATCTTTCCAGATTGTTGTGAAGATCAAATAATATAATATTGATAAAGAACACACCATAGTGCCTATTGAATTAGTAGGTATTTAATAAATGTTTATTGCCTGACTACTTTCTTTAATTACCTTTCTTCCATTCTCTGTTCCTGTCTCTGTCTTTGTGTCTATACATGAATGTATATACATATCCACATATAACGATATTATATGAAAACTACATATTCATGCATATGTATATACATATATATGTGTGTTATATAGGCATAGTTTATATAGTTACATATGTCCTCACTCACCCATTAGTATTTGAATTCCTCATGGGTAGGAATAGTGACTTTTCTCATTTAATGATCATTGATTAGCAAACTTTCTGAAATATAGCCAGTCCTAAATAAATGTTTGATGACTTATTCTTATTTTTAATCATCATCATAATCATCATCATCATCACCACCACCATCACCATCAACAATAAATAGCATTTATTCATCACTTCATATTTGCAAAACCTTTTGCATATTTCATTTTATCCTTTCACTACACTTTAAGGTAGTTGTTAAAATTCCCTCTTTAACAGATGAGTAAATTAAGTCTGAGAGAGTCATATAACTAGGAATTATCCAAGGAAAAATTCAATTTAGGAACTTCCTGAATCTATGCTTTGATGTTCTATATTCTCACCAAGCTGTCACATCTGATGAAGAAACTAAGAATCAAAAAGATAATGTGAGTTGCCAATAGTGACCATACTAGGAATTGTCAGAGGTAAAATTGAAAAGCAGATGTCTATTGAATCCAAATTCAGTGCTCTTTCTGCTATACAATAAAGCTTCTTTTTAAGGGCATTAATTCATTGATTTATCAAAATATATGCTAAGCACTATTTTCACAAACCTCTACTAGAATCTATTGACATAAAAGTGAACATAACTCTGGTTCAAAAGGAGTTAAGAAGCCAGTACTACACAAGAATATTTATAGAATCTGTTTTTATGGTGGTCAGGAATTGGAAATTGAAGAATGCTCATCAACTGGGGAATGACTGCACAAAATGAGGTATATAGATATAATGAAATATTATTGCTCTAAAATAAATGATGAGCAAGCAAATTTCAAAAAAAACTTAGACTTACATGAACTGATGCTGAGTGAAATGAACAGAACCAGGAGCACAATGCACGTCTTATTAGCAATATTGTGAGATGATCCACTATGATTGACTCAGCTCCCCTCAGCAATATAAAGACAATTCTAAAATTCTGCAATGGAAAACTATCATCCATATCCAGAGAAAGAATAATGGAATCTGAATGCAAATCATAACATTGTTTTCATCTTTTTAATGTATTTTTTGCTTTTTTCTTCTCATGGTTTCCCCCCCCCCTTTTATTTTGATTTCTCTTTCCCAGCATAACTAATCTGGAAATATATGTAATACAAGTGTACATGCAAAACCTATATCAGGTTACTTTCTTAGGATAGGGAGAATAAAGAATGGGAGGGAGAAATCTATAAAAAAAAAAGAATGCTGAAATATATCCCTTAAAATAATTGAAGGGGTGACTAGATGGCACAGTGGATAGAACACAGGCCCTGGGGTCATGAATACCTGAGTTCAAATCCACCCTCAGACACTTAATATTTACCTAGCTATGTGGCCTTGGGCAAGCAGCTTAACCCCATTGACTTGCAAAAACTAAAAACAATTGAAAGAAGAAAATACATATATATATATACATAGGCATATCTATAAGGTATATATACCTGGATCTTTAAGATAAAGCCTTTATCTCATGAGATTGAAGATAAGGAAAAGGGCATATTTGGCATATAGAGATGTCAACTAGGGTATTTACTAAGCATCAACTTTGAGGTCATCACTGCCTTGTAAATGAAATGGTAATTTGAAAATATACATATCCAGCAACATATTTGTATGATTTATGTTTTTTCAAATAATCCAAGATGCATAAAAAGATGTATTATAGAGTTATACATAAGGTCAACTGAAAGAGATACATAATATTCAGTATGTACCTGATCATCTAGCTTTGTATATTCCCTAGAGTCTAGTGGAATGTTTTGAACATAGTTAAAATTCATTTATATAACATTTTAAAGTATTCAAAACAAGTTCCTTAAAGTAATTCTATGAAGAGAAGTATCAAACTTAATTATCTTACCAACAAGAAAACTGAGATTCTCAGTAATGCATTAACTCCAAGGAACAAATCCTTGTAGCACTACAAGGGAGGCTATTTTTCCTAGTGGGCATTGTCCTATTAATGATCAATCAATGATAATCATGTGGCCTCTTTTAAAACTTGGGAACAAGGTATTCCTTCACTTTGAAGGTCTTCACCAAGAAGTTAGATGACCATTTCTCACTGTCATAACAGTAATTCCTTGTTCATATGGATTTGACTAGGAGACTGATGAATTGTCCAAATGTGATCATCTAACTTTGTATATCTCCCTATAATATAATCTCTGCCATGTCAACAGGATAATTATAATTTGTTACTTCAAGCTGGATGGACTGTGTCGATGGGTTTTGTCTAATATTCTCTTATGGCATGACAAAAACAGGGATAAGAGATTTGGTTGGAATGAATCATTTTTAGTGAATCCATGAAGAATATCATTGACCACCACTTATGACAAAAATGTAAGTCAACTTCAGGTGTAATGTATTGAGCCTTGTATTTAAAACAGATGACCTTAGTTGAAATTCCATCTCTGTCACTTAAAAAATTTTGTAATCTTTGGCAAATCAGTTTATCTCTCTGACCATGCTTCCATTTTCTCCACTGCTTACTGTAGATGCTGAAACATAGTATACTCTTAATATATGTATATATATATATATATATATATATATATATATATATATGTTTTGATTTATTTATCTTTCCTTTTTAATGGGGAGAATATTTTCAAGACTTATTTTGACAAATCTTCTATTCTCCAAAATGATTTATGATTGCTCATTAGTTATATCAGTCAGTACTTTTAAGACTTTAGCAGATGGCTTGGACTGATAAGATTGAATGTATTATGGAACCCTGAATGTTCTCTTACCTTCTTCCCACATGGGTTTTTTCTTGCATTTTTCCTCCTCATGAATAATCTTTGTCATATTATTCACAGTCTGAAAATCATCTTCCACAGAAGAGAAAAGTAAAACAATGGGTTTGTCATAGTTCCTTCTTATCTATTGCTGACAATATTGATCTCAATAACTTATGCATTATCAAGTAATGGTACTTTTTCTTCTCTGATTTTTTTCCCCTGAACAAATCTAATAAAGGTCTTTTGCTCAATGTTAGATGCTAAGCTTTAGCACAGTTGTTTTTAGTTTTTGAATTCAACCTATGTATATACACACACACGTGTATATGTGTGTGTATATATATATATATATATATATATATATATATTTATATATATGTGTATATATATATATATATATATATATAGAGAGAGAGAGAGAGAGAGAGAGAGAAAGTTATAAATAAATATATAACAGTTATGGAGGTCCAAATAATAACTTTTTCATTATGTTCTTTACATACATGAAGATATGAAGTCCTTCAAGAGTACTAGTTTGCTGGATGACTGAAGCTGTGCCTGTACAGTGGTGTGCTGTACAGCTCAGTGTGCTGGTATAAGCACAATCTCAAAAAATAACTTTTGTTGATATTGTATAAAACAAAAGAGCTAAATTACAATGACAAAAAGGGTCTTAAAGACATTATTGTTTGATTGCAGTCTATTTAGTTTGCTGCTTCTCTCTCCACCTACTTGATTCTACCTCACTTTCACATAGATACAATTCACTTCAACTTTGTATAAGCAACAAAAAATAGCATAATGCAATGAATGAGCTTTAGATTGACTCAGGAGACCTAGATTCAGATACTTACTCTGAAATTTAGCTGAAGATAGTAATTGACAACTACTTTAAGCCCCAGTTTCTCCATCTGAAATATGAGTACCTTACTATTTGTACTCTATTATTCAAAATCTATGAGAAATAAAGAACTGATAAGTTTTTACATGGCCTTAATTATGACTTCCTACATAGCTTCGAAGCTCCATGTTTTTCCTCACTTGTAGAAGTTTTGTTAATAGGAACAAATACTCTGAGATTAAATTCAGTACTAAAAAAAACTTCTTGCATAATAGCAAAACAAAGTACCTTTTAAATATGAGATATTTAAAAATTATAGTGTCAGTTTTTCAACAAGGATCATTTAGATTTTTCATCACTTCATGCTTTTCCATCCTCTATTTTTTGCAACCCATCCTTAATTGACACAATAAATGTTTCTTTTAGGTCATCTTACTATTTAAGCCATATCACTCAACAGTGAGTTTGAACTAAAAACTTGACAAAATTTTAAAAAATGTCCTAACCCTGATTTCAACTTCAAAGGATACCACTGATGTCCCATCTACAGATGAAAAAATAAAAGTTCTGTCCCTAAACTGAGTATTTCTAGATATTCAGATGTGCTGAATCAGGCAGACCAAATACCTGAATGGACATTTTTATCTGGTAAATGGTTGTTCAAGTTCAGGCAGAGTAATAATTTCTGTAAAACCAATCCTGTGCACCTTGTTGATCCTGGCCTCTGATGTGTAAGACAATAATTGCAACTAGACATTCTAGCCTTGCCTCCCCATCCCCTTTGGCTTTGGGGTATTTATGATGATCAGAAATAATTGAACCCAAAATTGTGAAGACCCAATGGAACCTGTCAATCTGTTAAAATGTTTTATTTCATTTTGTTAGACAGTATGGAAAGAAATAGACAAAAGATAAATTTTTAGATTATTCCATAGCTGATGGAAGGACCAGAGTCAAAACACATGTTATTAATAGGTCAAATTCTGTTTCTGACCTTCACATGCCAAAAATATTTGAGATTACACAACCTACAAAGGAGGCAGGTATTAAGGATATGTTGAGAAGGACTGATGATGTGGAGTCACAAGTTTCATGATTCTGGGGACAATGAATGTCCTGCAATGAGAGAGCACATGCCTTATTTACAAAGATGACTGTTGGTGAGAGAAAAAAGTTAGCATATGAAATTCCTTCTCTCCTAAGTCCTTTTCACTGACTATGGATATCCAAAGTAGACAGAAAAACTGATTCACAGTTAAGAAATACAGTCATATGTCAACTTGTTCAGTAACCTTTTATAAGATGGTTTTAAATGGTAGAGTTTTCTTTCAATTCTTTTCATATATATATATATATATATATATATATATATATATAAAATAAAAATATAAAACAATCTTTTTCCCAGTAGAGGTGGGGGATGGGAAGGATTTTTTTATCAGTTTGATTTGCATTCATTTTTTGAATGCTATTAATTTTACCAAAATGAGAAAAATATTGAGAGAGTTAAAAATTCTTGCAAGCATTCAAAGTAAAGCTTTTAGCATTGAAAAGAGCACAAAATCAGGGCACTAAATTAAGTACTCATTCAGTAATAACAATGACAAAAGGCAACAGGATTGTGCCTCTGTAATTGTATCTCCTTAGGAACTTATCATTTAACATGGGAAACAATTGCAGCTTCTTCAAAGTTCATTCCACAGTAGATATTTATTTTACTATGCCATTATCAATTATCTCATAGTTGTCTACTCAGGTATTCCCTTTCACATTGTGATCAGAAATATGACATTCAGTCATTTCTTTTCTTTATTCATTTATAGTTCAATTTAATTGTATTTTTTGACGAAAAGCATGAGACTACTAATTTATTTTTGTTGCTAATAGCCATAGAAGCAGTGAGCTGTGAAGCATTTCTTTTTGCATGTTTAATTCAAAAGCCATTGGCCAAAATGAAAATGTTCCTCCCCAGTTTCTGTAATTATGAAGCATATTTGAGATATGATGTTTATCATCCTCAAACCCTTAGCTTCTGGCATAGTCTTCTAATTTGTTCAGATTTCAATCTAAGCACTCTTAATATCTAAACTACAAAGATACACATACTTCATGCTCTACTATAATTACTGAGTTATAATGAATATTTTGAATTATTTTTAACATGTTTACATGAGGCAGTCTCATTTCTCCAATTAGATTGTTAGTTCCCTGGGGGCAGAAAAAAGAGGAAGAAAACAGAACAAAACATGGTTCATGTTTCCTTTAGTTCTAGCCTGGATATTGGCACACACACACAACAGGTACTTACTAACTAACTAATGATAAATTGATTTCAGTGAATTTGTGGCATCTCCACAGTTATTCTATCTAAAGAATTTAATTATTTGATTTAATGCTTTGGCTATCTCCCCCATGGCTGAACAGCTTAACCTCCTCTGCTTTGCCTACCAACTCCCTAGCTTCCTTTAAATCTCATTGAAAATCATTTCTTTTACTGGAATCCTATAATATCTTCAGTTTCTAGTACCTTCTCTCACTTGCTTATTTCCTATCCATCTTGATATACTTTCCTTTGAATATATTTGTTTATGTGTTATCTCTCCCATTAGATTATAAGTTTCTTCTGAATGGGGACTGTTTTGCTTCTTTTGTATTCCTATTAGAAATGCTAAGGACAAAGTGGATAAGGGTTCTGAGAGATAGCTGAGTATCCTTCTGTAGGGACTGGCAAGATCTCCATTTCCTTCAGCTAATCAAATGGGAGTTGGGTTCAGATCCCCAAATTTGGAGTGGCAGTTAATGATGCCATGCCACATCCAATGCAATAACATGACAGATCATGGAGAAACCAATGGGAGCCCCAGGGAGAGTTCTCTTTGATTGGGAAGGACTGGGCCACCCTGGAATGGGTTCACTTCAAGGGAGGGACTTGCATCTTAGAAAGCATCATTATTCCAGGAGGCTCTGGCGAAAAATGATGTAAAATCTGAGAGGAAAGACCACACTGACTAGTAGCCCATCAAGAGACAGGTTAGGATCTACCAGGTTATTGAATAAGGTTAGCAGTTATGGTTGTAATTTCCACTATCCACAACAGAAAGATTTGAGAGGAAAATATATTAGCAATTGGTCTATAGAGAGACAGGTTAGATATGTCATGTTGTCATGTGAAATTAGAACAAGATGAGATACCGAGACAATTAGAGATAATGGTCTGAGACAAAAGACCGTATTGAAAATTAGCCAAATGAGTGGCAGAAGAGGATGTACCAGATTGCAGCACACTACCAGATAGCCCAGACTTGTGCTTTCCCAGCACTGTAAAGAATCATAGCTGCCTCACTGACATGGAAGGAATTGAAACCATTTTAAGGCCAAGAGAATCCCATAACAGCCTGACCATCTCCAACAGCCCTGTTTCCTTAAAATCAGGCCCTAGGATGTTTGATTCTGGTATGGGCAAGTGAGAAGATGCCTTGCACAGGATAATAAACACAATTGTGCAACTCATGCCTCCAATCATTTGCTTGCTTGATGTGGTCTTCTTCATTCTTTGAAAGATAAATAAAGGTAGTTTAGCACACTGATACACAATAGATGCTTAATGAATAAACCTTGTTTGATTGATTTTAGAAAAGTCGAATTTGCTAGAAAAATAGTTATTTTGTTGCTGTTTTAATAATTCACTTTGATTTTTACTTTTCAATTAAATTTTGGATTTTGTGATTTTTGAATTGTTTGCACAGTTTCCTCTAAGATAATCTATCACACCTTATGCATAATGCAGGTGATTAATTATATTTCTTATTAAACAAACTGATCTAGATAATCTTTTAATAAGTGTAGAAATAATTCTTTTTTCACCATTACAAATATTTTTAACTTTGTTATTTTGACCAGCTCTCATGGATACAGTTTTCAATACCTCTATAAAAAAGGTGAGGAAGTCATCTTTAATTGTTGCTTAGGTTAAAAACAAAATAACTCCCTAAACCCCCAAAATATTAATTTACAATCAGATAATATACTTCTCATAAAATAATATTTTAAAATAAAAAATAAAATTTAATCATTAATAAATAATAAATAATAAAATTTTAAATAAAATTCATCACTATATATATATATATATATATATATATATATATATTTATATACATGTATTAGAAACCTTTTTTTGTACTTTTTGCAAGGCAATGAGGTTAATTGGTTTGCCCAAGGCCACACAGCAACACAGCTAGGTAATTATTATGTGTAGGCTGGATTTGAACTCATGTACTCCTGACCCCAGGGCCAGTGCTCTATCCACTGTGCCACCTACCCTTAGAAGCCTTTTTTAAAACATTTTTTGAATATTTTCCCCAATTACAAGTGAAAAAATCATTTAAAAATTTTGAATTCCAAATCCACTCTCCCTCTCTCTTCTCTGAAATATCAAGCAAATTGATATAGCTTATATATATATATATATACATATATATAAATATGTATATATATATATACATGCAATCATGTAGAATATATTTTCCTATTAGTCTTGTTAAAAAATATGTGCCAAAAAACTCACAAAGAATGATGTGAAAGATAGTAACCTTTGATCTGTATTCAAACTCCATCAGTTATTTCTCTGGAGTTGGATAGCTTTTAATTTTTATTATTATTATTATTATTATTATTATTAATTTTAGTTTTGCAGGCAATGGGGTTAAGTGATTTTCCCAAGATTACACAGCTTGGCAATCACCAAGTCTGAGTCCAGATTTGAACTCAGATCTTCCTGACTCCAGGGCCTGTACTCTCTTCACTGCACCACTTAGCTGCCTCCAAAGGATAGCATTTTCATTATTCTTTTGGAATTGATTTGACTCTTCTAATGCTAAGTCATTCACAGATGATCATACATAATTGTATAAACTGTTCTCCTGGTTCTTCTCACTTCCCTTGATATCAGTTCATGTAAGTATTTCCAGGTTTTATTTTTCCCTTAAATCAGCCTGCTTATCCTTTCATAAAGCATAATAGTATTACAACACAATCATATATCATGACTTGTTCAGTCATTCCATCATTGTGAGACATCCCCTTAAATTCAAATTCTTGTCACCACAAAAAGATCCTTTTATATTTTTTTATCCTTTTGGACAAAGAACTAGTAGTGGTATTTCAGGATCACGGATATGCAGAGATTTATATACCTTTATATTTAATGGCAAATTGCATTCCAAAAAGTTTGGATTGGTTCAAAACTCCAGCAACAATGCATTAGAAGTCCAGTTTTTCCAGCTTCCCTCCAACTTTTATCATTTACTTTTTCCATCATATTTACCAATTTGCGAGGTGTGAGGTTGTATCTCAGAGTTGTTTTAATTATCATTTCCCTAACCAATAGTGATTTAGAGCATTTTTAATAGAATTTGACTGCTTTAATGTTTTTTTTTGTTTGAAAAGCACCTATTAATATCATCTGTTAATTTATTAATTTGGTTGTGTACATGTTTAAGAAATAAAATATCAAAAAATTGTTATAAAATTGTTTCCTACTTTTCTGCTTTCCAATTAGTCTTGGCTGCATTGTTCTTGTTTTTGTGCAAAATCTTTTCATTTAATCAACCATTTTACCTCTAATAAAACATTCTATGAGCTTTTGGTCATAAATTGTTCTCATGCATAAATTTGACAGGTATATTATCCTATGTTTTCCTAATTTGCTTATGCCTAACCATTTATAACTAAACCACATACAAATATCCATAGCATATCTAGGTGAATAGAAATTAGTTTATACTTCATTTCTGTCAAGCTGGTTTACTGTTTCTCAGCAGTTTTTGTAAGATAGCTTGTTTGGGATCTTTGGGTATAACAACTACTAAATAATTGTGACCAGATACAACTTTATATTGTATATTTAATCTTTCCTATTGGCTTACCAATGTACTGCTTAGCCACAACTGGATTTTTAGATGATTGCCATTTTAGAATACATTTTGATACCTCATTCTGTTAGGTCATATTCTATCACATTATTTTCTCTAATTCTAATAATATTCTTGACATTTTTTTTGCAAGGCAATGGGGTTAAGTGGCTTGCCCAAGGCCACACAGCTAGGTAATTATTAAGTGTCTGAGTTCAGATTTGAACTAAGGTACTCCTGACTCCAGGGTTGGTGCTCTATCCACTGCGCCACCTAGCCACCCCTATCATTTGATTCAAGATGAATCTTGTTATTATTTTTACTAGTTGTATAAAATATTTTTGGTAGTTGATATAACACTGAATAAGTAAATTAATCTAGGTAGAATTATCATTCTAATTTTACTGCCTTGGGTCTACCTATGAGCAATTGATAATATTTCAGATATGACTATGTGCAAAAAATATTTTTAATTGATTTCATATAGTTCCTAGACTTAATATGTCTGTAGACTCTCAAGTATTTTTTACTTTCTACAGTTATTTAAGTGGAATTTTCCCATCAATTGATATTGAACCATTTTTGGTAATATAAACAAAATGTTGGTGATTTATATAGGTTTATTTTATATATTTCAACTGTACTAAAGTGTCTAATTGTTTCAACTTCTTTTTAAATTAGTTCTCTAGGATTCTCTAAGAATGCTATCAAATCAAAGAGTAATAGTTTTGTTTCCTCATTGCCTATTCTAAGTTTTTCAATTAATTTCCCTTTCTTCATTTATTGTTATAGGCAGCATTTCTAGTACAATATGGCATTATAGAGATGATAATGGTCTTTCTTGCCTCATCCCCAATCATATTGGAAAAGTTTCTAGATTGTTGCCATTACAAATAATATTAGCTAATGGTTTTAGATAGATACTAATTAACATTTTAACAAAAGCTCAATTTATTAGCAGGATTTGCAAATTTTATTAGAATTGTAAATCATGATCTGCCAAAAGTTGTTTTTATAGCATCTATTGAGATAAGCATATGCCTTCTGTTATTTTTCTTTTTGATAAGGTATAGCTCGGTGGTATAGAGGATAGAGCCATTGGCCTTGGAGTCAGAAAGGACAGGATAAGACAGACACTTGACAATTACTAGCTGTGTGATCTTGGACAAGTCACTTGATCCTGACTGCCTTGCATCTACAGCTAACTCCAGTCATCCTGTCCACTAGATCCAGATGACTCTGGAGGAGGAAGTGAGTCTGGTGACTTAGCACCTCCCCTCAATCAAATCCAATTCATGTTTTTGTCATATCACCTCCCTGATGTCATGGTCTTCTTCAAGAATGAAGGAAAAAATATCATCATCATCATCATCATCATCATCTTACTATTGATATGGTCAGTTATGCAAATAGTTTTCCTAATATTGAACCAGTCCTACATTTCTGGTATTAAATCCTTCCTGGTCATATTAGGATATATTTTTGTAATTTCTTTTCCAATATTTTATTTACAAAGTTTTATATCAATATTCATTAGGGGAAATTGGCTCATTATATTCTTTCATTGTTTTTGTTATTTCTGGCTTAAGTGCCAACACCATATTTGTGTCATAAAGGAAATTTGGTAGGACTCCTTCCTTTTCTATTTTTAAGTGGTTTTTATACTAAAGGAATTAATTGTTCTTTAAATGTTTATTATAATTCACTTGTGAATCCATCTGGTCCAAAAGTTATTTTTTTTTCTTTAGGGAGATCAATTTATTTTTCTAAGACAGAATTATTAAATATTTAATTTCTTCTGTAAATTTGAATAATTTATATTTTGTAAATATTTATTATGTTTTTAGTTTGCTAATATATTGGCATATAATTGGCTTAAATCAAGACAATTTCTCTAATTTCATCTTCATTGGGGGTGAATTCAACCCTTTTATTTTTATTATTGGTTATTTGATTTTCTTTCTTTTTCTTTGCTGTTAATCAAATTAGCCAATGGTTTAATCTATTTTATTGCTTATTTTTCATGAAATCAGCTGTTAGCTTTATATCATAAAAGCAGAAGCTAATTCATTGGTTTTACAATTCCAATTTTATTAATCTCATGATTTTCTTTATTTTAAATTTAATATTTTTCTGCAACTGTTTCAGAGATATTAATAACCTAATATGTTGCTAATTCCATATACATTTGTTCTCATAAAAATTTATCCAAAAGTCTATCATAGCTAACTTTTCTGAAATTCTTTTCATTTTCTTATCTTTTTTTCTCCTTTATTTTTTGGTTAGACTTACCTAGTTCTGAAAGAAGCATCCACATTTAACATGGTGTTATTATTAATTTTCTCCATTTAACATTTCCTTACAGGAATTGGATGTTGTACTATGTACTGCATATGTATTTAGTATTGCATAATATAGTTTCCCTGCTTATCTCTTATTCATTAGATCTATTTTTGCTTTTGCTTTGTCTGACATTATTGTTATTCCTGCTTTTTTTAAATTCAAAAATATTCTGTAGAAAAGAACTTTTAAAAAATAAAATTGACCAAATGAAATTGGAACTACCAAAGCTTACAGAAGGAAATAAATCTTTACAGAATATTTCTCTTCAGCACTAGTCTTTTCATCAGGAATGCTTGAAAGTGATCTGTTTTCCTACATGGGCAAAAATATTCACAGTAGCTATTTTCATTGTCACAAAGAAGTGGAAACTGAGGAAATGCTCATCGACATTTTTCCTAAAACTGTTTTTTGAGGAGTTGTCTTCAGCATAAGTTTTTGCCTTATTTACCAAGCTATTGACCTTTCTTAGATCACTTTTATTTCTTTTCCCCATTTTTCCCTGTGCCTCATTTACTTGATTTCAAAATTTTTCTTTGTGTATTTTCAGCCCTGAGACCTTCTTTATATTTTTCTTTGAATCTTTTCAAGTAGCCACTTTGATCTAATTGTCTTCTGAGTTTATGATTTGATCTTCCCTGCCCTCATATTAGCTTTCTATAGTCATGCTCTTTTTTGATGTTTCATTTTCCATTTTTCTTGAATACAAAGTTTAAATGTAAATTGCTTTCTCTCCCTGCCCCCCGCCCCAGAGTAATATTGGTCCAAGCTTCAGGTTTTCATGCTCCTGTATTGAGCCAGTTCTGAGGCTCTGCAAGTTTCAGTTCCTCTAAAGTGGGATGATCTAAGGTAGGAGTGTGGAACATCTGACTTGTGGATCTTATAAGGTCAATGGCTTAACACTGCCATGGCAACCACAGAGGGGATGCAAAATTCAATAAATCCCTGAACTTTGTAGGGGTGGATGAATTAAATATTTGATCAATTATAGCAAGTGAATTATGTTACAAATATCCAAATGACCCTTGGCATAAAAACAGTTTGCCTGATTTAAATTGAGTTGTGGTCAATATTTTCCTGGTCTGTGCTTTCCATCTAACAACTGTGACCAATGTTCCTGCAACTGCTGGTCCTTTCCTTCACTTTGGGGATGTAAGCCAGGTTTTGCAATGACTTCGATAACCACTACCATCAAAAGTTCTCCTATTATTTCATTCTTATCAGTTGCTTCATCCCCTTATGGTTTGTAAGGTGAAAGCTTTAGAAGCATCTACTGATTCACTTGCCTTCAAGATCTGCTGCTGGCTTGTGCAGAGGTGTAGGGTCTTGTTGCTGGCTTCTTTTATATTCAGGGTCTTACTGCTTTCTTACTGTAACCATCTTCTCCTGGTCTATTCTACTCTCTCATACTGGTGAGACAGCTCTTCCTTGCCAACCTTCTAAGTTGTCTTTTGCTGGAAAATTGTTCCATCCCACCCTTTTGCCTGTTCTGTCATGGCAGAAGTCATTTTATAGCATTATTTTAATGGTGTTTGGATTGGATTTTAGGAGCTCTCTGGCAATTCTTTGAATTTACTCAATTATCTTGGCTCTGCCTCTTTTTCAATCTGTCATTCCATCAATTTATGTCTTCAAATAACTACATTTTTTCCTTACCTTCAAATATTGACTTTATCCCAACAGAACATAAATTCTATGAGCTCAGACCCTGTTTCTCCTATACCATAGCATCTCCCATACTTGGTATCACTATTCATCATTAGCATCAGCATTATCAAGTGTTGTTAAGCTCCTAATATGAGCCAACCACTGAAGTTAAAAAAAATACAAAACAAGGAACAGAACCGAGATGACAGGTGAGAAGCTAACATGCATTCAGAGCTTTTCCCTACAGAATATTAAATGATACCTCTACATATACATTAAAGATACAGATCCCACCAAAAATATCAAAACAAATTTTCAAATGAAGGCATCATGGAGGATCTTCAATGGTCTGTCTCTTATGGGGAAAGGGGGAAGTAAAACCAAACTAGGCAGGAGAAAGAGAAAGAAAGTGGGAGGTTTCTAGACATAGTGCAGTCCTGGTTTCAGCAGCTAGACAAAAGCACAAGTCCTGGCAGCTAGATAACAAGTCAGCAGAGAAGGTCCCATCCCTGACAAAGAATGTCCCATCCCAGCAAAAGTCAGTATTGGGTTGGGAACAAAACACTGCATATGCAGAAAGAGCCACAACAAAAAGGAGGAAACAAACTTATGTAGAGTGGATGCCAGGACATTTTGGTCAGCAATAATCTGGGGGTCAGATGCTAGCTCCTGCACAAAAAGCTCAGGTCTATACTCCCTTAAGACCAGTAGAAAAGCTCAACAATTAAAATGAACAAATAAACTAAAATAGTAAAACCATAGAAATCTACTATGCAAAAAGAGATACCATATCAGAAGCAAACAGTGACAAATTACCTACATGGGTGATCTCAAAGGAGTCTATGAATTGGACTCAAATCCAAATACCTTATAAATATACCTTTTTGTTAGGTTTTTGCAAGGCAAACAGGGTTAAGTGGCTTGCCCAAGGCCACACAGCTAGGTAATTATTAAGTGTCTGAGACCTGATTTGAACACAGTTACTCCTAACTCCAGGGCCGGTGCTTTATCCACTAAACCAGCTAGCTGCCCTATAAATATACCTTAAAAAAAAGAATATAAAAACCAATGAAAAGAAGAAGAAAAATGGAAAAATGGAAAAAATGAGATTCATACAAGAAAATTATGAAAAGTTGACCAAAGAAATCAACTCCTTTAAAAATAAAAATAACCAACT